>NW_013525102.1:3851178-3938034 GCF_000836215.1 Papilio polytes
TCATTACAATATTACGATATGGTCCAACAAGGTCCTATTTACGTAGCATTATTTTTTACAGGAGCCTTGGAATGAAGCGCATCAGGAACGACTGGAACTACTGAAGGCGCGAGTGTTAGAGCTAAATAGGCAATTGGGCGCACTAGCCGCGGGTTGGCGCCATGGCCCGCTGTCCTTGCACATGAACCTTGCGCTGCCTACAAGCCTCCAAAACTCGCCTCCCAGTACACCAAATAATGCCGCGGTCCTCAGATCTCAGAACCGCATGCTAGCTGAGGTTTGTATCTTTTTTTCTAGTGCAATTTCCTACTGAGAGTAGGTTGTTTGATTCTCAGCATATTTTAACTTCTTTAAAAATTATGATATGCTTAACAAGAAAATGATATAACAATAACTATAACAATTAATTAATTTCTTATTTTTGAATCTTGTTATA
This sequence comes from Papilio polytes, assembly GCF_000836215.1. Classification (NCBI taxonomy): domain Eukaryota; kingdom Metazoa; phylum Arthropoda; class Insecta; order Lepidoptera; family Papilionidae; genus Papilio; species Papilio polytes. The sequence continues at coordinate 3,851,615 of NW_013525102.1, forward strand.
TCTTGCAGGAAGTGAATCGCAAAAACGAACGAATTTCTGTACTGGAAAGAGAAAAATCTGCACTTATTAGAGAGTTATTGGTGCAAAGAAACCGGACAAAAATTATGGATAACTATAATTAATATCATTTATAATCAACATAATATAATTATATCACCACTAACACTTTATTATAATAACATACCCAATTGTGTCATAATAAGTTAAAAATCCAAATATAAAATGTATTGATTAGTGCCATTGCAAGTAAATTTGGGGGTGTGGTTATGACAATAAAAAAATTTATGTTATGAACTGTTTATTCAACTAAATAACTAACAATGTTTTAAATATATTAAATACTTAATGAGCTGTTTTATTATACAAACTATAATCATATTCTCTGAAAGGAACATCATAGGTCAAATTACCTTGATCCCATGCTTTTTCAATAGCCACCAATAGTTCTTTTTGTTTCCTCTGACATATTCCTGTTTGAAAGGCATCTAGAATCTGGAAGAATTATAGGGCTAATGTAAGTTACAATTAATATTATAAATTATTCACATCTACATGTCAAGTTCACGTGAAAACTTTATACTGGTTTAACAAACAGCATTAAGCAAAATGCTGTAAGCTATATGAACACCTTCCAAATATACATTTTTTGCCTATACAAAATTTAATATATTTTTCACATTACTAAATCTTTATAGAGATACCCTCAAACTATATTAAACATTATTATTAAATAAAACATAAGTGCTTATTAAAATGTATGTTTATTTCCGCTTACCTGACCAGTGTATTGTGAAATAAATTGTTGCAACAATTTTGTATTTCTGTGATCTAATACCAAGTATTCATCCCGGCAAATAGGACATGGATTTCCAGTAGAAATAATACCGCCTCGAACACAAGATTTTCTAGTTTTACGAGGTGCAAAACCACCTTTATGATTACGGCGATATAATGTCCATACTGGTTTACCTCCATAAGTTTCTTCATAGGCTTTGCTCTGAAGATAACGTATGCTTGTTTCCACAGGAATTACTTTTGTTCTATCCTTAGAAGGATCAATGGGTTTTTTTTGTTCTTCGTCGATATTTTCATCGTTAGGTGTGCAATAAAATCGACTTACTATTTTCATATCAGAAATAATAATTCTTTGAAATAAAGATCGAATATTTGATTGAAGAGACATTATAGACAAAAAGACACTATTTATTCTCACTAAAATAACCTACAATTATAAAAAAGACCAACTCAATGCAAATCAACATCAATCACAAAGTTGTTTTGACAATGACGTTGAGCTAAGACATTGACAACGAAGGAAGTGTAAAGTGCATAGATTAAGTATGAATGGCGAGCTCCGCGGTAAAATGAGAAACAGATTTCATTATAACTTGATCATTATATTATCTACTTGCTAAAGTTTTATCAGGATCAGTAACATTTCGAGGGGAACGTGGATCTTTTTTGGTCTTTTTGAATTTGATTGTTATTGCCGAATGAGTATGTATGACCCGGTGCGAGAAGCTGTCTATCGGTTAGTTCAGTTCCATGGAAATAGAAAATGACATGTGTGGCCTAGTAAGAATTGTACATGTTATTTGGGGTTTGGGGACTTATGAAAAGGTGTTTGCAAGTCGGAAAAACCTTAGGTGTGTCTGGCAGGGGCGAAGCAACTCTTTGCCACTTTGCTTTGAGATTATTTGACATTTGACAGGTGTTTTTGATTCGAATGCAACCGCTAACCGTCAACCGTTAATTAAATTGTCATTCTATTTAGCGAAGTTTAAAAGTGCTAAAATAATATAAGTAGACAGTATTGTTGATGTTAAGTTTTAAATACAATCTATACAGCATCAGAATATAATCTGAAAGAATGTCCGAAACCCTCTCTGAACCTGTCATGTAAGTATTGTTGCAATTTTATTAGATTAGTCAGACTGATCACAATTCTACCATTTAAATTGATCGTGTGTAATGAACTTAGTTGTTTTACTCGCTTCTTTTTACATTCAGTTTTGTATTTCTAGAATAAAAATCAACAGCTGCACAAATCTTAATATTCTTTAACAACAACATAACTCAGGCCCATAACATGGAGGGTCAAGGAATGACGCAGAGTTTGCTGATTATCTTCATTATATTTATTTTTTGATATCTAGTGTCTATTACTTAAGACTGAATTGATGTGAATTAATGTAATTAAAAAACACCATATCCATGTCCTGTGCAATGTTATCACATATTATTAATTAATATAATCAGCAAATTCTGCGTGATTTCTTCACCCTCCATGTTCCATATTATGGGCGTGAGTTATGTTGTTTTTAAAAATAAATGTAATTGTAACTACATCAATTGTATTTATCTTTGATAAGTAAATTATTAGAATGCTTTCAACTATGGTAACTTCCATATTTCTATTCTATTTAATTTTATTTCATAAAATTTATTTCAATTTCACTTGAACATTTTGCATATAACCAGATTACGATTTAATCCCTTAATGTTATCTGAAAATTAAGTGTTTAAATTGAAAAGAAACATATCTGACTGAAAAAACATGACTTGACCAACATTTAGGTACCAACCTATAGATCACACTTAGTATTAAAAAAATCTAGACTAACTAAATCCTTTCAAGGTATAAAAATGCCTTTTTTGGCAATTATGGACCAAGTTCTTTAACATTAAGTTAATCTATTTTTTATTGTGTATGGAGTTTAAAATTATAGTGCATTTTTTTTAAACATATATTTGGTCTTTGTTTTCTCAATGTAAATTAAAATGAAAATAAATTTTATACAAAGGAAACACACAGTTATGGTAAAAATGCATTTAGACATATTTTTAAGCAGATAGTTTATTTTTTTATAAGAAACTAAGTGGATAATATCTGTTTTAAATTACATAAATTTTTAGTACATAGTTTTTCCACATGAAAACTTTAATTCACATGTTGCTATGATAAAAACCATCTTACGTTTATTTAAATTTTTTTAAGACAAAGAAATCTTCAGATATTCTTAAAATCCCACAGGCGCAAAAACGTGTCTTAAAATCTGGCGCCCTCTCTTAGCAACGCTTGACAACGTCTACCAAATCGTCATGAACATCGTTTCAAATATAGGAAGTATTTTAAAATCCTAAAACTAGAGCAAAAATCCGTAAAATAAGTGATTAGTCAAAATCACCCCTTTGTTTGCTTTTGTTTTTTTGTTAATTACAAAAACTCGATGAAGTCGGCAAAGAACAGTTGGGTTGCATCCGACGTGCACATAAACAAAACTGTAAATTGAAAAAGAGCGTGAGCAATTGCAGTTGGTTCTGATGATAACACATGTCGACAAACGGGACGACGGACGGGCCCTTTTTGTTCGTGGCGTTCCATAATCTTATACACTCGATCGTACAATGAAGTTATACCAATACTACGGGAGTAATTTCCTATTCTATTATTAAAAACATCGTCTTGATTAATATAATAGATATATTTCATATATAAGGTCTTTACATATTATTATTGTTGTATCAGTCTGTCCCACTTTGGTTATTAGTCGTAATATGTTAACTATATAGAAATAAAAGGTATGAAGAATCTTAAATAATTTACATAATTTAAAGGAGGTTTAATTATATTTAATTTAAATACTTTATTTAAAAACATTAGGAAGTGGCACGTTTCTAAAATTTGGAGCATAGTACTGCGCAGCCACTTCTATTTCGGTGTGAGATGCAACGAGCAGCATCCGCCCTCCGCCTCTCGAACTCATAGACAGAAGTACATTTATCTCTTTTTCTCTCACTTAGTATGTCATATGTGTTCTCACGGGGTACGTGCGGACGCAGGCGAACGCTCCCGATTCGCACCCGACAGTTCCGTCCTATATTCAGTATCAGTATTCTCAGTATTCAGTACAGTATCAGTATCCCATTCTTACGCTGAGAAAACGGTAGTAAAATCAGCTGCGTCAATTTGGTCCGTGTATTTGTTTACTATTTGTGTTTTTATTACATATAATTACCTAATGAGAGATACAAATATGTTTAATTGAGCAGTGATTACGTGAAAAGCGCAAATGATGTGACACAAACATATTTATTTTCTTGTATAAATAGATGTGGCCGAGTTTAAGGCGAACTCAGTCGTGTTATTTTAATATAGCACAGTGCAGTGTTAGCGTGATTTTTTTATGTGGTGATTTTTGTAATATAGTAAATAAGAACTAGCCTACATTGAGATGGCGACGTTACCAAGAATGAATCATTCAAAACATGGGAATAGTATATCTTCAGCATTTAGGTATGTTTGTTAAAAGACGTTCTTTTAAATCGTGCGTGTCCTTCACATAGGGCTTAAAATAAGTTGTCCTCAATAACTACAATGAATTTCTTAATAGGTAAAACGCCAATATTTCTTTTTGTGTCTATTGTTTACTTCGAATAAGCATTGTATACACCCAAACACTAGTTACCTAGTATTTTTAGGTATACAGAATGACAATTACCAGATTTATTTAAACTGAATATATTCAAAAGATGTACATTCTACCTGCTTTTCTTTAAAGTATATTCAAGGCTACGACTGTAAGGTTTCAAAACATAATTGAATATTTCAATGACAACATGTCACTTATAGATAAAATAGTCTGAAAAATAGCAGAACAACAACTGGATAAATTAATATTTGCAAAAACCTTTAATGGACACTTCTACTCAAATCAGAAAACATCATTCAATATGAATGTTATGCATATTATTCACTGACATTTGATTCTCAAACAATTACACTGATATAGTTGCAATCGTTTATTGAGAATAATGAACTTGTCCAAGTTCAAACTCGTATTATTAGATAACGCGTTGCTGCAGGTGGTATTGTACCGTTTCCACTGCTAATTTAAAAAAACATAGTGACATCCCTCTTATATCTTTTGATAAAACAGAGATAGCAATATTATCTTGTACCTATATCTGTTATAACAGAAACTAATAAACCATTAACCAAACAAAACAATAACAAAGATGAACGAATGTAAAGCATCTATGAAGATTTCTTTCATGTTTAGCATTTATAGTACCTACAAATTGACGAACTATAGTTGTAGTAGCCCGAAGCTACACTTTATTTGTTATTTGCGCAAAACTTTGATAAACAGTTGCACAATTATAATGCAAATAACCGAGCCAGCTTCGCATATTTTTACGGTGATTAAATAACTTCAATAAATAGCAATACCCAAGTAATAACTCGGTGGCGTGTCAAATCCTTATCGGTTATAGTTAGCGATAATTCTGTCTACGGAACTCTGTGGAAACATTTTTTCTATAAGAATAATGTAAATAATACATAGATATGTTAGGTACAAAATTTGGCCATATTGTCACTGATAGATTATGAACATTGTTAGATTATAATATAACGAAACTTTGTATATGTTTCTTTAAAAAAACGTAAACATTGATTTTATCCGGTCTATTAAATGAGTTATAGGAAGGGAGCACTAGCTGAACTTTTATAAGCTTTAAGCACGTGAACGTGACACATGTATTATTTGAAGCTATGAATGGCGGAATATCATAAATCCTTTGTCCCAATCAGTTTTGGGCGAATTGTTTGTGATAAACATACATCAGCGATCTTCCCGCGAAAGCCCCGATCAAATTTGTCTAGCCGTTCATGAAATGTGTGCGTGATTTTTTTAAATATGTGTATTTAGAGCATCATTTTCAGTAACAACACCGAAAATCTGTACGAATTTGTTTATACATTTCAATTTCTCATTTCAGCACAAGCCCGCGGGCACTCAAAGAGATGACGCTCCCTTCGCCTGAGGGTCACAGTGAGTTTAATAACTATCTATTTAACCCAGCAATAAGGTTAAGCGCCATTTTAACATTAAATCCTGGAATGTTTTAAAACACACATAAACACACACACACACACACACACAGAGTGTATTATAATATAAGTATTCTCAAAAACTTAGCACAAATTGTTAATTGACGACCACACATTAATTGCAAAAAAAAAACATTAAGGAAACTAACTAACATATGCTTACCAATATATGATTACTCTATGGATTTAATTATGATTCCGTTGTTCACAGATGTGACAGTGGCCAGTGGAGTTAGCATGAAGCAATATGAAGAACAGTTGAATTCTTTACGCAAAGAGAACTTCAATTTGAAGCTAAGGATATATTTTCTTGAAGAAAAATTAGGTCATGGCGCACCCCCCGCTGTTCAAGTAAGTTAAAAAGAACTAACTATCTTTGTAAATAAATAAATGTAAAAACGTACGGGTAAACAGATGTTATACAAAAATTACATTAGCGTATGTTTTTAAGCCATAGGTTTCAATTGTTATTTGCGTCTAGTGTACAAAATACTATGTTTTTAAATTCCACAGAAGATGCATCATGTAACGACTATTGTTTCGGTGCTGTCCTTGCGCAAACAATGCTTGTTTTATAAATGAAAAGTGACACTATTATAAAGAATTTACAACTTTTTATCCGACTGACGATTGAGTCATTAGATATTGATATATTCCCCGCATCTGTTCTCTTGTGACCTCTTCAAATCTAAACTGCGAAACCTAATAAAGGTTACAGTCGTTTTACGTAATATTATATCCTTAAGACTTTCATTGTATCCCCTATAATCTAAACAAGTGTCAGATTTAGAAGTGCAAGCTGTCTCTGAATTCGTATTCTTCTCTGGACTCTCGTAGGCATCACTCAGTCAGACTTGACAACTTTTATTTATTTAATTGTTTAATTTTAAAACGATGACTTGTAATCATACCAATATTATAAATGCGAAAGTTTAGATGGATGGATGGATGTTTAAAAGAACTTGTAGCCTTAACGACTGAACGGATCTCCACGAAATTCGGCATAGATGTAAAGCATAGTCTGGAAGAAAAATAGGCTACTTTTTATCCCGAAAATAGTTACGATTCCCGTGAAATTATATAATAATAGTAATAAATGTCGCATTGCAGGGTTTATTAGAACACAACGTGAGACTTCAAGTAGAAGTTGAAGAACTAAGAAGACAACTGAGCGATAAGCAAGAACTACTGGCCGCGGCTGCTGAGGCTATAGATGTCTTGGAACATCAGGTATATGAAAGTATTATATCATAACGAAATAATTTTTATGTTTGAATTTTTGTTTGATTTCTAGTATTTCGGGATACGGACATTAATGTATGTATGTCTTTTCAGGGGTCTATTTCCACCGAAGGTGTAGAGACCTCAATGAACAACAGTTGTGCTATGAGACACGCGATAAACGAGGAAGTTAAGGTAAGAATTAATTTCTTACTTCAATATTGATAAATCAACTTAATATTAATAAAAGAGAAAACAGTGACGAAAAGATTATAAAAATGACATTGAATATCAAAAATGTTTAAGTTCAACTTCAAAATTTATTTTTCTCATTTACAGACTACTGAAAATCAAACAGAACCTGTCGATGACACGTATCCGGAATCCGAATCAGCTGGGTAACATCTGAAATATAATAAACAATTAAAAGACCGATTTCATTCTTTTATTAATATTCTTTTTTTTATTTTCTAGGGACTATCTTGCGGTGACAGTAAATAATGAAGATTTGGTGAGTTTCATAGTCTCTTATAATTACTCATGTACAAAACAAAGAATTTCTCTGTCCGACTATTAGGACGACAAAATGATTTCGTCATACACTTTTAATGGGTGTTTTATTGGTTTGTTGCAGTTTTTACTTTTTATTTATACATATTTCATGAACAAAGCATCAATTTTTTATTTCTTGCTTCTAGGATCAATTAACAAAGTTACGTAAGGAAAACCACAAGGCTCTACAAATGATCAAGGGATGTATGAAGAAGATTCAACAACAAGACAAAGAAATTAAAAAGTTAAAACTGGTAATATTATGTGCCTAGTTATTATCAACAATACTCTATATTAAAACAAATTCAATTTGTAAGCTTATCACCAATTGTAACAACACCCAATCTCTACAAACAGCTTACAGCTATAAAATATTTATACTGGTATGATTTTAGTTAATTTTGGTAAACATAGCTTAATTTGAAAAAAGTATTATAACTTTTGTTTCAGGATAAAGAACTAACATATGCCCATGTCAGTGACTCACAAATCGAAAAGTACAACGAAATTTTGAAATGCAAAGATGAGCACATTAAAGATTTGGAAAATAGACTGAGAAATTTACAGAAAAATGCTGAAATGCAACAAAATGAAGATTCCTCCGGGTATATTATTATTTTTTTTAATTCTTAGGCCAGAGTGTGATAAGACAATTTTTTTTTCTATGCTAATCATATTAATAAATACGATTACATATTGGTTAATGCAAATTTACGTTAAAAGTAGTATTTAAAAAACATTTTACCACTAATGTATCCTCTGATAATGTATGAAAAATCTTTTTCAGCAACCTGCAACAACTACTGACACGACGTTTACAAGGCATGGCATACTTCCTTGACAAGCTGTTATCACATAAGTAATTATAAATTTCACATACAACAATTTTTATTTCAAATGTTGGCAACAATATTAACAATGGTATTTTTCAGATGTGTCCTCGGAGAAGATAAGAAGAAGTTAGCAGAAAGTATTTTAGAACAAAGCTTAGCTTTACCAGTTGGACTGAAATTAGATGAGACTATGGCACCTGAAGATTTCACAATGGATGAAAGTAATCTTGATATATCACAATCGTTAAGAATAGAGGATCTAACTATGATGTTTGGACACCATGTCATGTGCAGCGATGACAGTAAGAGGTACTCGATCAAAAAACTGAATAAGCATTTCCCTCAAGCGGACGTTATATCAGAATCAGAATGTTGGTCAGAACCTGATAGAAAAGTATCAATGGCCAGAGTCGGTCTTTGCGACACTGGACTCGCCGGCAAAGAAATAGTATCGGACAATAACAAAGCCAGACCACGCCGTTCTCGCATCTCTTATGGTTCCCGTTCCGAAGATAATAAAATGATTAATGAATCGGCATTCCTAGAAGAAATACGCGAACTTACTAATATCAATGAACAATTGGAAGGAGAAAAGAAAGACCTCGATAGCAAATTGGAACAAGCGATGAAGAGAATCAATGAGGTTATAAACGAGAAAGATGATTTAATGAAGGCATTAACTACTGAACGTAATAACGTCGTTGAAGCTAATAACAATTTGGATGCACTGAGAAATACTTACTTAACAATGGAATTCAGACTGAAAGACTGCGAGCAACAACTGGTATATAATATTCAATTAACAGATAAATTACGCAAAGACAAACAAGATTTAGAAACAACGTTTATGGAGACCGAGAGATCGTTGAGGCGAGCGGCGGACGAGGCCACAGTGCAAGCCTCGCAAGCCGCGCTGGAGAGGGCCAGAGCCCAACATGACAAACTGCAAGTTGAGAGAGAATTAGAGGAAGCTAGAGATAAGCTCACAGCCGCGTTGGATGCAAACGCACAATTAGAAATACAATTAACTCGCAAAGTAGCGTTAGATGCCGACCATAAAATAGCTGAAATGCAGGAGGCCGCGCACTCCGAGGAGGATCGGCCGACTTCACCGGATCAGGGCATCGACAGCGACAGGCTCTCTAGCTTGGAACAAAACGACGCCATTTCGTTGTCACCAAGTGAGTATTTATTGTAAAAAAATATTCAATAACTATCATAAATTCTGGTCAAAACTATTATTCTATCGGCTTACTAAAAAAAAATGTAGTATTAATCTCGGATGTGTGTATTTTTAAAATGATATATATTTATAGAATGTCATCATTTAATAAGCATATTTCATTTAATTTCAGGATCATTATATGAAGAGAATGTGATGCTGAAGCAGAAACTGGCGCGGACGAAGGCGACGCTGGCGGAGACGCTGGCGCAGCTGAACGCGGCCAACCTGCGCAAGCGCAGCGTGCAGCGCGCCATCTGCCGCGAGATACACAAGACGCAAGGCGTCCTGCGCAAAGCACGCGACCAATTTGAAAGTCATGACTGAATTAAACTTCGTATTTTTTAAATTGTATCGTTATTTTTAATATTGTTTATATAGTGACATCGTGGCCTTTCCAGTTTACCATTAGTACTTATTCAATATATTTTGTATTAATACAATAAAATGTGACAACTACGTTTATTTTGTTTTTTTTTTATTATTATTATTATTTTTATATGGCAACCGTCGATCATTCACGAAAAGTATTCATCGTCACGTTTACCTAAAATTTTCAATTCTGGAGTACATGTGAGATATTGATTTTTTAATGGACATGCCTAGGTATTATTCATTTGACTTAATTCTAGTGACCTTTTCCCCTTGAATAATTTACAGTCAGGTAGCTCTTAAAACAATGATACACTGAACAAACACATTCTTTTGTCACAATTCCCTAAAAAGTTTTTATGTTTGCTAACTTCCTCAAAAGTATGTAGACTATATACGGCCTTTGCCCTAATAACAAATTATTAAAAAGTTAAAAGTGGCGGGAAATACGTATACTACGACATTTTACAAAATAAAGTGCTTTTAAGTGATTTCTGAATTATTAACGACAAACATGCAATCCTATTATTGTTTTGACATTGAAAACCCTAGCTTTGATAAAATAGGTCATGTTGTAGCTACAGCTGATTTAAATGACAAACATGACCGATCAGCACCCTCAAATTATCACTGGAAAATCTTAAAATGCAGGTAAAAACTGAATCTGTTTATTGTCTAATATATAAAAATAAGTACAAAATTATTCACACAAAAGTTATTTTCAGGATGTTAATATTTTCGAATTCGTCGATCTTAGCCTGCCCTAACAAGAAGGAAATAAAACAAGTTCATACTATTATTAGCACCGTAAACGATGATTATGACCGTTTAACATCGTTATTTATGAAATTTTCTCTTATCCAAGTAAGTCTATAAAAATAGATTGGCGCCTATGTTAAGTAAATCACGTACACCTATCTCGTACTAATTATATAGTATTTTTATTAAACTAATTTATTTTTAGGATGGAGCTATAAGGCAAGTGACGCCAGAAATGTTTCTTATGTGTTTTCGATACACGATGACGGCGAGAATTGCGCCAACATGCAATACGATAGGATATAATTATCTTATTAATAATAGAAATTTTTTATCGACTTCGGGGCCTCAGGATGGTATGAAATACCAAGTTTCATTAAACGGTAAGTTTTACCTACGACATTTAACTTCTCCATTTTTTTATTGTATGATTTTTTAGCAGTCGGAAAGTGAACGCATCAGATTGATCTTTTTAATTTAATAATTCTATTCTATAAATTAAGTATGAAACATCGTGAAAGTAAATATACAAATTATCTATGGATTTGCAGACTCTTCCACAGTACTCGAACTAAAGCCAATTAAAATTATTCTGATCCATTCTGATGAAAACTATCAGCCCGGCGACTGCGTTCGAGTATTTCCAAGGTTTTTTATGTTTCCGTTACGTTTAAATAGTGTACTTTGAAATAGATAGCTAGACTTTACTGATAACTTTTTGTAGCTTAAACAAAGCCATTGTAGAGGAATACTGCGAAACATTACCACAATCTGGAAGTTTCAAGTGCTATCAAGATTTGCGAAGACATTGGAAAAACATAGTGAGTAATTTACACTGATCGTTTCTCTTGATTTATTACTTTGCAAACTTACGTAAAATAATTTAAGCACGGGTACCGCATACCGGAGGCAGAGTGTTCGTACTACAGGGTGAGGTTTTGGTGCGGGGAGCCATTCACCTATCCTAAGTTGTGTTTGACACAAAACTTTCCAATCATAACACCGATGCCTAAATCTGCTGAGGTAAGGCAAAAACCACAATATAATTTTTCTCAAAATATTGTCATTGATAGGTACTAACATAAATCTTACTAATATTATAAATGCGAAAGTTTGGATGTTTGTTGGAGTTTGTTGCCTAAACTGCTGAACGGATATTTAGGAAATTTCGGACAGATACAGATAATAGTCTGGAAGAACACTTCCAATTTTGTTTTTTAAATCCGCGCGGACGTAATTACCTGAGAAAGCTAGTACATGCTAAATTCAATAAAACTTTTCGGTTATAATTATAAATTAAGTTTTTACTTTATTTATATAATAAATTAAGTTTTTACTTTATTTATATAGGAGCCTGTACTTTCGAGATTTATAGCAACTCTCAAAACTAAGATGCCATATTTCCTTGGCATTCCGTTACTAATAAAATCCGATAGTGAAAATAGAAACATCAGTGCTAATGACGTAAGTACTATATACTGTAGTGTTTCATTAATATTTCATGTTAAAAGTAATAAGAATTTAATAGTACTTGACATAGAAAATATAAAAAAGCTTAAATCTACAAGAGTCTTGTGCGATTGCCAATATTTTTAGATCGAAAACTAGATTATACATTATTTTATTAATTTCAGGTTTCGAACGACACTTACACGCAAGCCGTAAGTCTTTGTACTCCAACTCAGCGATCGACTCAACAAAAACGTTAATTTCTTATACATGGCTTCATATTATCTTCAAGAATAAAATAAAACCACATAATTTTATTTACCATTTATTTGAAATGTCACTTTCATAGAACTTAATTAATGATTTAAATGGCATTTAATTATTTATTATTATTCATTGGTGTGATTAATTAAAATGTATTAATTAAAATTGTTAACATTTATTACCCATGTACTATTTTTTTAGCTTCATAATTATAACTAGCAAGAAGCCCTTGTTTCGTTGTTCTTTAACACATGCATTGTATAATTTGTTTAATTAAAAAATAAATAAATAAAATGACCTTTCCACATTTCGGAACTTTTTTAAAAATCGTGGAAACGAATTCAATATTTGTTAGGTTAGTTTAAACGGATGTTAAAATATGTTAAAACATGCAGATGCCGTGGTTAACTTGATAATGGTATACAAAAATAGTATAAAGATAGAGTAGACAAAGATAAGAGCAAAAGTCTTAATTTATTAAATGTAAATGTGTATTTAATGATGAATTATACAATTATCCAATTAACTTAAGCTATCTGTTCATTTTTTTATTATAAAATGTGAAAATGAGCTCAAACCCACGATTTTTAAGTGCGTAAAAAAAATTTAACTTTTTTTTGTAGTTATCATAAATAATTGCTTGAAGCTATCGTCATATGTTTTCTATATCTAACATTTTACCTTCAGTCGAGGTCGTTATTTTTCATTTCCTACATCTAAGATAAATAAAATTATTTATAATAATATCAGTCGAATTAAAAATTGGGAAAAGGTAGGTAATTTGGCGTTAATGTATTTCGCGGAGGGGTAAGGGACGTCTGATTCGCAGTTTGATTGAAGAACCTGGCCACAGAGGGTGATAAATTTCTTCTTGGCGGTTGAGGTGATAACATTCTGTAATCCTGAAATATATTTTTAAATAAAAAACTTAAATATCCGAGGTATTAAAATTGCTCAGTTAATCTAATGTGACATCGAGGTACACTACTTTATAACACCTTCAATCTTGTTAAATACGTAGTATCATAATGGAAGATAGATCTTACGTCATTTTTTACTGGTTTGCACACGCTTTCACCTAGTACAATTTCTTTTAAACCATTAAAAAGGTCACGTACACTAACTTCATAAACAAAAAGGAAACCATACCGATTCGGTTTGCCGTATATTCCTAGGCGAAGAAATTGGTGAAACGTTGTTTATATTGTCTTGAATCATTGGCGAATACAGAAGGCTTTGCAATCTGTAACCTCTTGCTAATTCATCAACTGTTTTACCTTAAATGTAGCACAAAAAGAATGAAATAGCGTTAAGATTTTCCATAGTTTTCGACATCTTCGAAGTCGATTTACTAACCAGTTAAGGAAGTAGGTATATGAGTATTACATCGTCCGGTTTCCATAATTTTTTTTAACGCTGGTATGTTGTAGAATACCATCGCTACAGCAGCGCCGTCAGCTAATTGCGATGAATCGCAGCAAGATAGGAGGAAAGACCACTTTTCGGTATTCCAAAATTCGCCTGAATAAACAGCCAGTTGCAATGTTGAAGCCCCTGTAAGTGATTAATTTCATAATTGATACCCAGTTTACGTACTTAAATGCCGTTTATGCTTAAATGACCAAAGCAAAACACGATTCGTCACACCTACTACTGAGTTAGGAACTCACCAGCCTCGCTTATAAGGTGCGGATTTGCCCCATATTGCATAAGAAGTTTAACAATTGGATATAGCCCATGGCGAGCTGCTAATCTTATTGGCCAGCCTCCTTCATGATTGGGATTGAAACCACTCTTTAATAATTTCACTAATTCTCCTTCGTTATTTTGCAAAATACACTTTTTTATCCTATAACGACTGCTATCCATTTTTTAATACAAAACAATACTTGAACTTAGTAGGCTGTCATTTTAAAAAAATGTTTTACAAGTACCTTTTTTATTTGTTGTCCCGACTTTTTGTAGGGTGGTTTAAAATTGATTTTGATTAGTGTCTAACTTACTGAGGCACTTGCAAATAATCATAAATGGACTTGCTGTTAAGATATATAAAATCACGTAAGTTCTTTTTTTATGCGAATTGTTTACGTAAAAAGTGTGTTCTTCGCTCTATTATACTATATAAAAATATGTTGATACTTCACAATTTTATTCAATACCTAATAACCATATTCAAAACGTACTAAAATATTCAATGTTCTATATTATATTTAATGCTAAAACGAAGCCTATTCACACTTAGTTGTCGTGACCCTGTGAGCTTGTGACCTGTGACCACTCTTTCAGATTTACATAAAAATTAAACTTTCACACTGTCATTTGCGCCTAATGTCATCTGTCAATGTCATCCATAAATTCGCAACAAACAAATAACAATTCAAATCCAAAGTATACGAAATTAAAACGTTTAAACAACATTAATTATATGTAAATAAAAACTATTGTAAAGTTATCACGTTAGAAATTGATTGATAACTGTTACAGAGAATTTATTGACTTTTCATACTTTATATGATAATGTAAACAATTCAAAATGGGGAGGAAAGTATCATATAGTAGGTATGTAGATCTTTACTAAAAAGTATCCGTTTTTAATTATATTTTTTTCAAACAGACACAAAGAATGGCGTAAAGTAGTTAAGAGAGAGCGACGACGCAGAATTCGAAAAGGGAATGCAAGAAAACTAGGTACGTTGTAAAGATAATTCGTAATAATAATATAAGAAATATGTTATTTAAACTAAAATGTTAAAAATCTCCTAGACCCCCAAGAGATACTTACTCCCGAAGAGTATAAATGTTGGCTTGAAAATCAAGAAGCCATGTATATGCTAGAAATTGAGCATATTGAAATTAGTAATAAGGAGGAAAATGATAAATGGGAAAGGGCTGAGAAAGTTACAATAGAAAAATGGCGAAGACTTCAAGAAAAGAATGAGCAGTTAAGAATTGAACATCTACAAGAAATTGCTAAACATAAACTAGTATGTTTCTATCTGGTATAGATATTTTTCTTTTTGTTAAACTATATGTTTCGTTTAATTAATATTCATTTGTATTAGGAATGGGAAATGGAGAAAAAACGAAGAGAGGAAGAAGCAGAGAGATTAAAGGAAATAGAAGAAGAAAATAAAAGAAAACAGATAATGTTTATGGAAAAATTAGAACAATTTCTAAAAGGTGATTCAGAAGACCCTCCAGAAGAGTTACTTATCTCCAGAGAATCTCGGCCAAATACAAACCTATGTCCCTTCTTCTTAAAAACAGCTTGTTGCCGTTTTGGTGATGAGTGTTCACGAAATCACCAATATCCGGGCATAAGTAAAGTAAGTTTGACTTTGATCAAATTATATTTTTTTAAAATTATGGTTATATTGCAAAACTATTTACATAATATGTCTATCAAATTTTATTAATATAAATATCTATTTTAAAATATTTCAGGTACTGCTAGCTACAAACTTTTATTCACACTTTGGGTTAGAAAATTCCAATTTCAATGAATATGACACTGACCTTATGCTCGAATATGATGATAAAGACACATACAAACACTTTGTAGAGTTCTTTAATGATGTGCTGCCAGAGTTTGAAAAATATGGTAAAGTTGTACAGCTAAAGGTGAGTTAAGACAAGAAGATCACATAGATTTTGATATGTTGAATGTATCCTTTTAATTGAATCCAGCTGAATATGTTACTTGTTTATTTTTTTATTTAATCTCTTTAGTTGTTAAAAGTGGGTCTTGATGAACAAGATACATACGAATGATATTTAGATAATGTTTTTATCGTATTTTATATCTGCCATTTTCATATTAATATAATTTTGATAAAAATGATTTCCCTAAGATCTTTTATAAACATTATGTACATGACCAGTTAGATAATATATTATTGAACAGTGAAATTCTTCACCTGGAAATTTTACTTCACAAGGAATTGGTTTTAATTTAAAGGTTGGTAAAGTCTAATATGTATTATCTATTGTTACTTGAGTCATCAACCTTTTGTCTTCTTTCTATGTATATCTTACTAATGTTATAAATGCAAATGTCGATGAATGGTTGTATGTTAGAAGATATATCCAGAACAGCTGCATGTATTTGGTAAACCAAATTTCATACAGATTTATACAAAACATTTACTGAAAGTATTAATTAATATTTCCTTTTTTAGTTCTGTGCGGACTTCGGCTAGTTTCTTAGTATTTAAATATTTTTGTTTGAGAACCATAATTTTCCCTAGATTCTAACTATTGTATCAAAATTTGATATTCATGCTTTAAAACAATGTGGAGGCATCATTTATCATTATAATATTAATTCTTATAGAATCTTGCATGATAGAAACCATGAAGAAAACAGTAGGATAAAAATTTTACATTTTTAAAATGTCAAGATAATTAATTAATGTCTGTTAATTGATTTTACATACAATTAAATATTTTTGCAGGTGTGTAATAATTATGAGAAACATCTGAGAGGAAACACATACGTAGAATTTAGAGATTTGCGAAGTGCCGTCGCCGCTTACCAAGGTCTACATTCACGTTGGTATGGCGGCAGACAGCTGTCATTACAATTCTGTGTAATAAAGTCTTGGGATTATGCAATATGTGGTATGTTTTTTTATCGGTACTATCATATAAAAGTTAAACTTGTTAATTTTTTGTTAAGCTAGCAGTCTTAAACCTTAAAATAATTAAGAGGTAAAAAATTTCAGGCTTGCATCCACAAAAACGCTGTCCCAAAGGTCGAGGCTGCAACTACTTGCATGTATTCAGAAACCCTAAAGATTTGTTTTCTGGATATAATGGTCACCGTAACAGGTATTTTACTGCTTTACTAATTATTTATTACGCTACTGACAATAATGTTGTAATCAAATCAGCAAGAAATGAATAAAAAACCTAAGCCTTATACAATGTCCTCTCTATTAAATATTTCAATGTATTTAGAATACGAAGAACACCGCCGAGATCATGGAGATGGTCGGAATCTCCTGAAAGAGACCCATCACCAAAAAGAAGACGATCTCGTTCTAGGAATTCAAGACATGATGATGGTCGCAGTTCTAGATATCACGATGAAAGAGATCGCGAAACACCGCGCAAAAGGAAATCGCGAAGAGATAGCGTCGATCGCTGATCGATTTATAGAAATGTTTAGTTTATATAAATGAATGTTTTGTTCTCGCTTCATCTGTAATAAAATGTATGTATGGCATATAAGTTTCATTTTAATGATACGAAAACGAGAGTGCTAATATTTAAAAATAACCAGAATAAATAAATAATACAATAAGTCTTGTTTGTAATTCCAAAACATTACTATACTGATAGTTTACTTTGCACTATTTTGATTTGAAACCCTAGATCAACGATACATTAATCGGCGACTTCTGAATTCTTCGAAATCTCTATTCGAAGTCCCATTTGAGATCCGCATCGCTTACATGCTTACTCTAAAAACTCGAAACATAACTATAGTCTGTGCATGCGAACAGTCATTGTCAGCTGTCAGTGCTACTGACATATGACAAAATCAAACATTTGATAATTGATAAAAATGCATCATGTAATGTAAAACAATGTATTGTAATGCTATAAGATTCGATTTTTATATTGTAAATATTATTAAATTGACATCTACAAGCAACCGTTATGGCAAGCCTTTTCTCAAGATACCCTAAATATATTTATTCAACTTTTACTATAATACATAATCATTGTTTTCGAAACATTTTAATAGAAAACAAATTTCTAACTATAAAATCCTGTAATAGTTGGTCAACAATTGATCAAAGGCACAAAACACACAAAGTACACAGAAGTGATTCGGGCGATGGAGACTTTGATACATCTAAACTTAAACTTATTTCAAAATTAAACTTATCTGAAGAAGATGCACTTCCTTTTTCCAAATTGCCCACTAGGAGCCTATTACAAATTTACAATTGTACAAAAAGTGATGAGAAAATGGGTTTTTGTAAAAACAGATTGTATTATATATCATCTCGACTTAAAGTAAGAAAATCTTATATCTCTTAAAGTGTCTATAAAAATATATTATATAAACCATTATTTTAACTACTTAATACCTATTTTCTTGATTTCAGTGTCGTCCAGATATGTTAAGGGAATCATTAGCTAAAAGGACTTTTATTTATAACTTACCATTTGACTGGCTTGAAAGCTCTTTGAATGTTTTACTGGGTAAGTAATACAAAAATAAAATTTTTGTATTCATAAATGTGTCTAAAACATAAATACCTTTTTAATCCTTTTAGATATGGAAGTAAGTTCTGAACGTATATTGAGAGATTTATGGGTTCTAAAATATCACCCTAAAACTATTCAGGAAAGACTCCAGAAAGTCAAAAGTATGGGAGTGGAAACTCTGTATCCATGGATGGTAAGATGTACGGAGCAAATTTTAAATAGGCAAGTAATTTGTTGTTATTTTTCTTTTTATTTTGACATTGGCATAGTGAATAGCTTGCTATGTGGAAATTGTTAAGCCTTATTTATTCTCTATGATCTTGATTCACATATTACACATCTTAGTGTGTTAAGAATTTAAAAGGAGAAACCTTTATTCAGTATTCTGTTTTTGTCCTCTGCAACAGGTATATTGAAATATTAAAAGAGACAAAAACCATTCTTGGTGAAAACCAGTCTACACAACTGTACTTAGCAAATAGATTGAATGTTTCTCCCAAGTATGTGGAAGAAATGTGTGAAAAAGTGCCAGCACTAAGAACTATTAGAGTAACTAAGGTATGTTTATACAAAAATAAAATGTATGAAAACCATGGAAATCATTTTTATATTATCATCATGCTGTCATTTAAATTACAAATAAATTTTCAGCTAAAGTCATTTTTGGATTTCCTGATTAGTGAAGGATTTACTATTGAAGATATTGCAAGGAGACCTAGAGTATTAATTGCATCTCAGAAGACTGTACAACAACGCCTTGAGAAACTGAGAAGTTTAGGCCTGAAAGAAATTAATTTAAATACAGTATCTAGAAGTAGAAAGGACTTTAAAAAATATTTTGTATCATTAGAATCTGTTTTAGTCCAAAACTAGTAATTGTGTATTATTTTTAAATTATTTTGAGATTAAATACAGTTTTTGTCTTTGATCATCTTTCTTATTTACCTAATAGTTGTAGTTTGCAGAGTTGGTAGTGTATGTGTGTATGAAGATAAAACATTAGCATTAAACCAATTAATAAATGACTTGCACATTTAAATACAAGACATGACTTTGATACATAGTATATTGATAATTTTCTACTGGATAGTTGACTTTTTTGAAATTCTGTCTACAAACACGCATTTGTATTCTTTCTACAAAAACTGTATGAGATAATAAATAAAAAAATTGCCGGTCACAAGCAGTATATTAAATTTATTGCTACCTGAAACAATTTGTATTATTTACATGCCCTATACCATTATGCATATTTTAAAATCCTATTAAAATCATTACACAATTATAATAACTCATATTTATTATAGGTAGCATTCATAAAAGAATACAAAAACAAACAGTGCAATGGTTGTGGAATGAATTACATTAATTGAACCAAAAACAAACAAGATGAAATAGAAAACCTTGCCAAGCCTGCAAAGCTGATCCAGAACAATCTGTTAAAATCTCTTTATAATTTATCACTTGGCTGGCCACTAAAAAAGTCTAGTATTTCAAAATGTTTCAATAATATTAACTACCTAGAATTAATGTGATAAAATTACATGTGAGGTCTGAGTAAAAATCCTTTAATCAGGATACACAAATATTAAGCTACTGATGGGCACATTGCATGCCAGGACCTCCATGCATTGTCTCCTCATCGTCACTGGCATAGGCCTCCTCACGGCCACGGCTTCTTTCACTTGCTGTGTACTCCATCATGTTAACTTCCTCCACATCTTCCCCAGTTGGCATAACAAAGGCTGGCCGTGGTGGCAATATACTTTCAATCTTGTTCAGTTGTTCTTCAGTACCAAAGTTGTTTTCAGGGAATACAATGTTGAACTTCACATAGAGATTTCCTTTCTCAAAGGGATTCTTATATTGTGGCATGCCCTCCCCTTGAATACCTTTTAAATCACCAGGCTTAATGACAACACCAGGAGGGTGTCTAACAAGTAGCTCACGACCATCTAAGTGCTGTACCACAAATTGGAACCCACACAAAGCCTCAGTCAATGTTATGTCATGTTTCATTATAAGGTCATCTCCGGTTCGCTGAAACACATCATGAGGCTTTTGTTGCAAAATAATAATGACATCACCGGGCTGTACATTAGGTTGCTGGTCACCTTCACCTCGGAAGAAGATCTTCTGACCTTCTTTCATACCCTTCTCAACATGTACTTCCAAGATCTTAATCTCATTCGACACTTTCTTTCCCTTACACTTTGGGCATTTGTCCTTGTCACTAATGGTTTCCCCAAGCCCTAGGCACGTAGGACAACGCGTTTGATACTGCCGAGTCATATTAGGCGCAACTTCTTGGTACGTTACTTTAATACCGTGTCCATGACAATCTCTGCAAGATACAACTGCACCTGGTTTGCCACCTATACCCTTACATGGGCCGCAAATCACATTTTTGCTCAGCTGCAATTTAGCAGTTTTTCCCACATACATGTCCTCTAAAGTTACTTTGAGTGGATGTATAGTATCCTCTCCACGAGCGCGCCCTCGGCCCCGGCTGCCACCGCCCATGCCAAACATATCACCAAAGATATGGCCGAGTAAGTCATCGGTAGACAAACCACCGCCCTGTCCTCCCTCTTGTAACCCTTTTAATCCAAATTTGTCGTAAGTTTTCCTTTTCGTCGGGTCGGATAGAACTTCATATGCATAACTTATTTCTTTAAAACGATCTCCTGCAGCCGGATTTTTGTCTGGATGGAATTCTTTTGCTAATTTGTGGTAATTCTGCAAAAACACAAATTATCTATTTCAAAACCATGTCCGAGCGATGAAGCCAATCATTATGTTCAACCATAATCTGCCTTTGTCCCAGCATGTAATTAACAATAGCTAACGTGGATTAATTTATTCTTACCCGTTTTATTTCTGATTCGCTTGCATTTCTGGAAACACCTAGGATATCGTATAGCTTACTATCTGCCATTATTAATGAAATTAAGGCAAGTAAAAAGGGAGTAACTCTGAATTAGCAGAGTGCAATACGAAAAGAAAGAAATGATGTTTTAACATAGATATAAAATTCAAAGACTATAGAGTTAGAACATGGCATAGAGAAAATATTGCACAGGTTATATTTCCAAATTATTTAAAATCATGGACGTTCTACGAGAACAGGATAGCTCTTATCGAAAAATTGAAGCTGAGCGAGACCTTTAAAAAACTGTAACGTTTTTCCCTCTCTGGCCATGGTGACCATATTGAAATATGATTTTAGGACAAAAATTAAAAAAAAAAATGGTGACCTAAGAGAGATTTATAGGAAAGGAACATCGTTTGAGAGTTCTTACTTTTTCTGTAAAAAGTATTTGAAATCCTGAAATCGATAATCGAGTCAAATTGATTGATGAATCTCTCAATCATTCTCAGGATGTCTATGACTCGATAGTCATGCATGGTCACCGTTATTCATCACTAACAAATCATGCCTAAAACCAATACCTATGAAAAGATAAACTCCAATCAGGATAATACTCGCTTCCGCAAGGCTTCACGACACAGGTTCTCACCATTTTAACAATGAAATTAAAAAATATTACGGATTTCAAAAAACGCCGCCATTTAAGTCCGATTCGGCGATGTCATGCGGTGTTGTCAGTTTAGGTGTTCGAATTTAAAGCAAATAAAAGAAAAACTATGCCTATCGCAAATTATTTGCGTTAATAAAGTTTTACATGTAGCAACAAATAAAATTGATCTAACCTGTCGGTAATAAATTATTATTAACATTTAGAAACATTTTGAAAGTAATTATTTTTTCATTGTTCCTCCCATATAGAACCTTAAATCCTTACATTTGTATAATTATTATACATAAAATTACATAATTACACATTAGCGCATATACACATACGAAATCACACACACACTAACACACGCATCATAGTAATTTTGGAATTCAACAAACAACCTTTTTTATTGTAAATTTGTTTAGATTTATATTAGTGTTCTAAAAAAAAAAAGACTAGCACTAAGACGGAAGAACCCTGGCTCCTACAAGACGGGCCTAGAGCCTAGTGTAGGAACCAGGCGATCGACCACAATTGTATTAAAAGAAATTTTGTAACTTTATAAATAAATCTTTAAATTTTTACTGCATTACATTACATCAATTGCGTATTTCTTTACAAACAACGAAAGGATTCATATCTGGCAACTTTACGTCACTGTTAGA
Organism: Papilio polytes; assembly: GCF_000836215.1. NCBI lineage: Eukaryota > Metazoa > Arthropoda > Insecta > Lepidoptera > Papilionidae > Papilio > Papilio polytes. The sequence continues at coordinate 3,874,591 of NW_013525102.1, forward strand.
AAGGGAAATATCGAACACTTGTAGACCTCTCACTCGGGTTCAGTTTAACTTTTGCATGCAACAAGACTCTTATGACCTTAGGATAAGGTTTCATTTTCTTTATTTTAACTGTAAGACGCACAGATATAACACACTCCTGTTGTACATAGTACTGATTACATTCATGGCCATAATATCTTTGCGGCGTTATACATGTATTAGTCTGCAAGTGCGCACCGTACTAGTACAATACAATTGGGAAAACGTACTAGTACACACTTTTAGTACCTTTAGCACTTCAGATTTCTGAGAACACAATAACATGAATAGAATATAACGAGGGTTATAGATTACTTTACATAAAATTTTAAGCATGCTTCAATCTAGCAAATACACAATCAAATCAAACAACGAAGAAGCGAACACCGATATCGTGTAGTACTGTACTAAAAGTGCCAAATGTCCGATTACCAGAAGTCGTTCGATAACTTTACTTTTAGTACAGTGCCAAGTAACATTACTTTTTAGTACATCGTGCGTGTACTACCCAAGACTAACATGTACAATATACATGGATCATATGGCATCCGACAACGCTTTTTTAATGTTATTCATTTGAAAAAAAAAAACACGGTGAAAGTGTTTAAAAGTAGAGGAAGGTAGAGTTTTTTTTGAAAGTGAGAAATTTTTTATCACGGAGAAAAAGCAGGGGCTCCAGAAATTCCATTTGAAATTTTCGATTTGAAACGCGATAATTTATAATTATGAATTATCGCGTTTCAACGGGAATGTGTTACCATTTGTTAATTCAAGAAATCACCGAGTTCCCAAGTGAGGGAACGCATGCATAGGTGTTTTGAAATTGGAAATTACAAAAAAAAATCTTAAATATTTATTGACTTAAATTTTTTTTTGCTGATAGTTGTTTTTCTTTTTGACCGACTTCCCAAAAGAAGGAGGTATTCAATTCGTCGGTATATTTTTTTTACTAAACTAGTTTACTTCGATATCGATTATATATTACTGTAACAATAGAAAAGGGGGAGAAGGCATTATGAAATATTTTGTTTGTTATTGTAAAATTTCTTGTTGCATCACTTAGTGGATACATTTTACATAATGACAAAATCATTAACAAGAAACGAACTCTGTGTGAACAGTTACTCACAAGTCAAATACTTTCACACTTTCGGAGGGAGTAAACATGTGTTATGGTAGGTTTAGGTTGTTAAGATCAGAACGTACGGTGAAACGGCCTTACGAGAAAACAATTATGGAGGGTTCTTCCGCAGAAAATGACGGCCTGGTCGCAAGGCTCGGGCGTTAGCTTGCGAACACACCGGCATACCGGCCACCGGCCGCGCCGATGTCGTGTGCACGAACTTTCACACATGTCATAAATATATGCGCGTTCGACTCGGTTGTGTTAATGGACCATTTAACAAACAAATGCATTTAATATATGGACCGACGACAGTTGAAATTTGCAACGGTTTGCCGTTAAATTGTTATTATATAACAATACATACTAGCGATGTTATATTATATAACGTACCAAATTTTGCGTACACATTTTATAGGGTTTCATTAAATTGCTTTAAATTTGTGAAACAAAGTGCTAAAAGAACAACATTGCTTTTATACATTCTTCATTCTCAATGTAACAAAAAGTATATTAACATAGCTCGATCAAAATCACCATCATCACATCAAGTATTACAAAATATTAAATTTAAGATAGAAGAAAACAATCACTTATTTGACAAGATAGCAAAGCTTTAATTTAATTACACAGAAGGTAGGTAGAAAGGTTTATATTCATAACAAGGGTTCTTTACCAATAATCAGTTACAGTCAAGTTCAAATCATCTAAATTAGTTTACCTATAGCTACTAATGAAAAACATTCTTTTAATACAATACCAATGTGGGCAACTTGAACAAAAAAATTGTTTTGTTTACTAAAATAATATTTTCCTTTAGAAAGGCAGATTGAATTGAGAACTGAGAGAATGTCTATAAAACGGTCGTTATCGAAATGTCGAAGGTTATGTAATACGACAAAATTGCTAATGGTCGGTCATTGCAGAGTTCATTCGATGGTTACAATTCCTGCTTTTTTAAAATATGAAGCGTAGCTTCTTATTTGTGGTTTACGGCTTAGTTAGAGTGAATGATTCATTGATTTTTTTTATAAATAAATAAGAATTATGTTTCCCACTTTTTATTTTCTCGCTAAAAAAAATTACGAACTTGAATCGTCTGAACTTCATAACATTTTTTTTTTTCAAATAAAAACATTTATTCATAAGAACTTATGTTCAAAACAGAATGCCTTGAAAAAGATTTAAGGTTTTATTATACAAAGAAATGGACCCAAATACATAAAAACATAATTAAGTAAACTTGATTTATGATAAACTAGCTTTCGCCCGCGACTCCGTCCCCGTGGAATTAAAAAAACCGAAAGTGAGTAGCCTATGCGTTGTTCCAGACTAATTAACTAAGACATCCATACCAAATTTCATGGAAATCCGTTCAGCCGTTTGGACTACAAACTGTAACAAACATCTATCCATCCATTTAAACTTTCACATTTATAACATTAGTAGTTATGATAAAATAACGTAAATACTCTAGTCAAACATCACAAACAACAATTTAAATAATTTGTTTAGATAATAAAATGATATAGATCAGAAGTAAGTAGTTAGTAGGTATTATAGTGGGACATCAAACACGCGGTAGATGAACAGTAAAGTTGCTAAGTCACAGGTATCGCGGGGTCATTGATGTAACTGAAATATATTGAATACATTCAGAAACTCATGTATCACTTTTGCAAATTGCACCTTATAACTTACATAATAATACAATGAGCTGAATTTAAAAATGTAATCTATAAACGGGGTGAATCATGTCGTTTGTTTAATAACGGTATTGATATCTTTGATCGATCAAGACAGTTATGTTATGAGATGGCGTAATGATATTCTAATTGAAGTTATCAATACTTATGTCAGAAATAAAAAAAAAATGTTCTATGTATTTTTTTACATTTGGAGAATTTAAATGTTCAAGTACCTACTATGTATATGAACATACTGTAGTATATATATGAGAGTTATGCATAATAAATTAGTCCAGTACCAACCGCCGTTTCAATAACACACCTACATTACACATACAAAAAATAATTGTAGAGCATAAGCTGTCCCAATGTGCTGATTTATAGGTCCGTTTATTTGGATTGGAATTTCTTCTACGACTTTGTTAATTCTTAAGTACCTATTGTAGCGAAATTGGTAAAAGTTCACACGTGAATGTTTGGAATTGGCAATGAAGCTGAGACCTCCTGACACAAATCACGTGATGTCTTCAACCTTGAATCGAAGGATTATTTAGACAGCGCGTGGTATAGTAATTTCCGAAGTCTGATTTTTTACAGTTTATAATCTGTCACTACATTAAGTATACCTACACTTATTACCGTACAGTATTATTTTCAATACTAGTATTCTTCCTGCATGGAATAATTAACAATGCACAGACGAATATACATCAAATGGAATAAATTTGAATGTTTAACACAGAAAACAATTTAGTTATGTGACTTTCACTAGTGGTTATCCTATATTATCTCAGAAGACCGACGATCGTCTGACCTCGCACAGACTCCCGCCGGTTGCGTCACACCTGCACATCTATTTGTTGCACAAATTTTAGCGCCGACTGCATTTATAGTACTGATCTTTGCGTTTTACCCTTCTACTGACCACTAGACGAGGTATCAATAAATAACTACTTCATGGCAAAGTATTTGTAATTCTGGTAAAACAAAGTAAACGGAACTGATTTGAAAACGAATCATATTATGAGAAGCTACTAGGAGCACTTAGCTTGGGATAGATGGAAGACAAAGTCATGTTATGATGAATACAAAATGCAAAAATTAAATAAGCGACGTTGGAGGTACAGCCTGCTCGGCCCTACGGGTAGACAGATTAACGGCAAACGCGGATGTCTAATTTTACCTGACATTAGTTAAAGAAAACAAAATACCATACCTACACTACAAGGGATCGGAAATGATGTTTTGAGATTGTAGCAAATCTCCGGACTGACTGCTTGAGTGACTTTGAGGGGGTGGTAGCTACCACCACCATTAGCTAATGCACGAGGGAATGTTTTCGACAACCTTTTTCTTTGAATTCCGCACTGACGAAGTCGCAGGCGATCGCTGTGTATCATATACCCTATCGAGACGTTGACTTTACCAGAAATCTTGAGAATTTAGTATTAAAAAAAAGATTACCAAGGACTCTAGACCTAGATTCAAGACTTTACCTTTAAAATGTCAAGCCTTTAAATACGTTTATATTCTTCCACGATCTAAAGTTGGGTACTTCGATCTTCTGTAATGATAACTATGTTTAAATTCGCTGTGCGATTTCACCGGCCCTATTATTTGCTTCTCAATACAGAGTAGACGGACGGAGAAGGAAATCATTGTATTTGCCACTGGCATAGGATATTGGCTGAAAAATTTACAATCCGCTTTTTGTTTTCTAAACAAATTTTTGTGTGTAACACGAATGTTTGTGTTTGTTTTATAGCAAAACAATAATTATTTGAATGTGAGCGTGTTATGTAAACAACTTGTTGCTCTTCCTTTTACAAATTAATAATAATTGTGAGAAAGACAAAAATTATCCAAGATCGATTGATAAAGTAAAAGTTTTACACATGTGTAGTTACGTTACGGCAATTTATTAAAAAAATAATGAATTTGTTTACGGTCAAGACAAGCCGACGACGATTAGCGAGCTCGTGCTCACGCATGGGTTATGTAAATCGTCGTTAGTTTCCGGCTGTGACCTCCAGAAGGTCTCCGATGCTGCACGGGTGAGTTCTATGCAGCGAGGCGGGGTGGAGCGTATCTTCTCTTACATTGGAAGTGAAAGTGAATGAATGTCGGAGGCTTAATTAGAGAGGACGGGTGCGCCGGCGGCAGTTGCCCGCTAACCGCCGCGATCACTGGCCGCGCTCCGATCCCGCAAGCCTCCGCAACCACTACTACTAACGCACCACAACCGTCCAACGTGCACACACAGAGGTACGCTCTACGCACCACGCACGTGCATTTACTACTCGCATTCCAACAGTGAACATCACAAACACCAACTGTACCAATTCACTAAAGTGCACAAACAAATCTCATAAAAAATATTGCAAAAAGATAGTAAGTAAAATTTTAAACTTTTCTTCGGTGCCTAACGTTAGGGAATATTTTGTTATTTATTTTAAGCTTTTTAATATAAACATTATTTTAGATTATTTAACATTAAACAGATTAAACAGATTATTAAACATTAAACAGAATTAAACATAGAATTAAAAGCGAGAATCATATTTTCTTTATACCACCAAATATTTAATTTCAAAAATACAACAAATTACACGATAAGCTATTTCCCTTTCGATATTATATTTACGTGAGCTTTCCGCACCTTCAATAAAATGCGTCCCAAATCGACGATTTCTAGAAGTCGACACCTTTTCACGTAAACGCTCAAGCTCGCGACAAGCGGGTCAGCGCCAACTGCGCCGGCGGCGGCGAGCGTTGCTTTCACAAACACAACAAAATAAATTCATCTCACGTATCGATTGTTCCGGCCGTTCATGGACTGCATAAAAGAAAGCGAACTAATAAACGGCCATGCAGTGTCAGTTGGGACTTGTTATGGACCTTAGGGCAAATGCATACCAAGGTGCTTAAAAAGATGATAAGTACCCCAAATGTAATCCGTGTCCGATCCGATAACTCGTGTGTAAATGCTAAAAACAATATCTATCTTTTTATCCATTTAATTGCCTTGCAACTTGCAAATTGCAACGAGTGACTTAACCAGAGTGCCATAATTGCTGTTTTTATTTGTTTGTTTATTAACAATCGTTTATTGTTGTTGTGCAGATGAGTCGTAAAGTTTGCCTGGCAGCCGCGCTGCTGGCTCTGTTCTGCTATGCGGATGCGCAGCGTCGCTTGGCCCTGCCGGACCCCAAGAGTTGCGCCAACAGTACGTATCGCTTTGACCCTACCAGTTTTATAGAGCCATCATACATTACAGTGATTCGTAATTTCTGACAAGAAGCTGCGCATAATAAAATTTAAGGCAATGGTGGGATTTGAACTGAACGCAAGTCTATGCGCTTGCTTTCCTCGTGCTGTAATGGAATAACTGCCTACATGTTAGTTAGAAGTTATTAAGATATAAAGATTGTATCTTATAATAACAAATAGTCCTCGATAACAAAAGTTGTTATTAGCTCATGAGACACCAATAACCAGTTCTAATAACATATAGGTTAAGTAGTAGTTGCTGATTACATATTGCCATTTTAATTTTAAAAACGTATTTGGAAATAATCTACTCTATTCAGATATAAAAACTTTCAAATCAACTTAAGGGTGAAAATTAATAAATGCAAGTAAAACTCATATTATTTTAAGTAACGTTTATTTTAAGCCAAAAAAGTGAGATTTCTTGACAGAAATGTTTTTTTTTTCACTTATGGTAGTAAAAATATGAATATGAAAATGAGTTCTGTTTCGTAACTGGTTTATGTAATTTAATTTGCAAATTTTAATTTAGTTTTATATCTTTTTGCATATCAACAATCAAAACTCGAAATAACGTTGGATACCTCATTAAATTTGTCCACTTCTATTTCTGTGTTGACCTGATGCTTATAACTAAGAGTTAAAAAAAAATAGAATGCACTAGAAACATATCACAGTTATTCAGCCAAGGTCCGACGGTTTTTTAACACGGTTGTGTGATGGTCACATGGTCGCAACCACAGATGCTCGTCCTTTCTAACGCGAGAGCTGCAGCCAACAGGCTCACCTTGCTGGCTAATTGCCCTAACAGAAATCGACCCCAACATTAAGATGTGCCAATACAATATGTACGTTCACTTACACATGGTGACTTCACACGCATAATGAGGATTAAGAAATAGAAATATTTATGATTTTTTTAACCCTTTATTCGGTTACACTACTCTGCACACTATCTACGTTTTCTACGTAAGTATAATGACCTAATTGTGGTCGATGGTCGTCCTATAGCGATGCTCGCGTAATATATTATTAGAAGTTAATTAGAAAGTCTCATTATCAAACATCACGCACTGCTGTTTACCACCGCATCCTGTGAAAGCGTAGTCCTGTCCTGGTCAAACTAACGTTAGAAACTTAGAGCACAATGATTCCGTTTATTAACCCACATGTCAAGGTCACCACGATATTTGGCGGTAAAAAAATAAAATAAGTAACTTGGTAGCTTTGATTACTTCATCGATAATTGAAAAAGAATATTACTTAACTAGTTTGTCCATACTTTAACTGCTGCTACCCAGCCTAGTTCAAAAATCTACTTCTACATAAGAGTTTTTTGTAATTATTCTAATGTTCATCTATCATCAACATCACCCTCCCCGCTTTCCTATGAAGGGTTGGCACAAATAGTAATACTTATCTCGTATAGTTACTATCTCGAACAGCCCTAGTATCTGAATTAATTTCTTGCTTAGACACTACACGATTCATCCACACTTTCTTAGTTCTTCCTCGCTGTCAATATCCAGAATAAAGAGTCCTTGCAATTTTTCGCAACAGTGTGTCGGGGCGCGGTTGAGCTAAGCAGGTCATGTGGGAGCGAACGGATGTGCACAATCGACCGACAACCGAACAATAACAATAAAGAGCTTTTGTTAAACTCTATTCAAGTATAAGTTTTAGTACGTCGCCAGTAAATAACATGTTTGGTTGCGCAGTCGCATTACTCACGTCGGTTTGCGCCAGAATGAGGACATCAGATCATTGTAATAATATAGGATGATCTCGACAACACTATCTTTTATCAAATTTACGATCTAGAACATATTCATTTTAATGTCACTCATGTTTAATTTATAACTTGTTCTCTAACTGTATGTAATATTTCGTTGTTTTGCAATATAAGGCTTTAACAAGTAATTTTTAAGTTGGATCCTCTTCGTATCAAGGATTACCTTACATAGCAAGCGTAAAGCATTTCGGTTGAACAGCAAATACGACGCTTGATTACAAGGTGCGACCATGCACAATACGATAACAGTATTATTGTGGTATTACGATATTTTGTGGTTGGTCACATAACTAAATATAGAAGCACTAAAATTGATTAAAAAGTAAAATTATTTTCACGTAACATTAACACCAGACATAAAATTTTATGTTATTATGGATCCATTTGCAATCTACATATATGATGCGATTATATTTTTAATTTTTAGCAAGCAGTTATTTCCGGCAAATATAAATAAATATTTAGGAGTAGAAATCACGATGATTTATTGTATAACAAGTACGTAATAGACGAAGAAGGGAAACTATTTTAACAACATTTTGCTCACGACTTTCTCTATTGAAATGAAACGTTATGACGACACATGTCCAATACGCACTGGGTTCCGAAGGTAACGTATTATTTTAGAGAGTATGTTTGCAAAGTTCGGTACTTACAATCGTATCTTTAAAATATATAGATTGCTTCACTCGAACTTCCTTTTGTGTGTGCATGGGTTATTTTAATTTTTAGTTGAACGAATAACATGAATCTTTGCCATACCCATCTATTTAATGCTAAATGTGCATTTAAAATAATTCCCGGAAGTTGTTCAATTTTGCATGTCAAATATTTCCTATAGATGTGCGAGCCGCGAAGGTAGTCCTAAATTGAGCCGACGGCTACTTTCTAGTTACGTAAGACCTGTTCAATTGCACGACCTGCCGGTGAACTTGTTTTAATTGTGTGCTTCACGTCGCGAACTGTGGGAGCCTTTCATTGCAAAGTCTATGAACTGCTTGATTGCATCTAGTTATTAAGCTATTATCCTAATTAAGCGTGAAAGTGTCAGTTTTTAGCGAACGGTTACATTCTTTAATACGTCACACGGTAACAAGGTAGTAGTAGGTTTTATGATGGGAAGATACTTTATAACAATTGGTACTCAAGAGATCGAACGTTGGTAGCTCTGTTGTTAATTCCTAGATTTGTTATATGCAGATCCTGGGTTCGAATACCGCCTTATACCAATATAATATTGGATTTCACGTGTACATTTACCTGACGTTCTTGCGGTGAAGGAAAATATCGTGATGCAACTTGCACATTTCGCCCAAGAAATTAAGAGATACGTGTGAAGTCATCCAACCCGCTGTGGGCCAACGTGGTTGACTATGGCCTAGTCACCCCTTAACTTAAACTTATAGTGAGCTAGTGACGATGACTCAAGATATGCATTAAGATATACTTACCCTTTTTACATATGTCGATATTTGTTTGCACTTTCGACTCTGTTTGTTGTACTATAAAGATTCGGAAAGTATTTTATAAGAGATGTTTTACCTACTGTCTTCGTAATGTGAATAATAATAATAAATATGTTAAAAAGATTTTAGTCATAATACTAACACATTATTATAATATGTCGTGAGAAGCAGCACATGAATGAGAAGTAGTGTTGTGTAAAGTGCTAAAATGTTCGAATATGTAGGTAACATTTCGTAAGGAGTCTATTGTGACTGGTAACAATATGTTTTAATATCTTTGATTAGATTTTCATACTGGCAACACGAAGAAAATTATGATATCTACCGCAAAACGACTCAGCAATTTACTCTGAAATACAAAATGTTGTTTCCAATTTCGGGCTTTTTAATATTTATTTTAGTCACACTTATTAGTTTCGGTTGATCCGAATCCCTTTTTTGTTTGTCACCAATCTTGTTGATGTAATCTTTGACGCTTTCTACGTTATAACCAAAGGGATTTTTTGATTTTATTTTACTTATAAAAAATAGTGCAACATACGTTGACTAAGCTTGACAATGTTCTAGGGCCTAAGAGATCTAAGAGATGGTGAACATGTTAATGTTTTACTAATTTATTTGCCTTTTCTATCCGTCGAAGCTATAAGTAGGTACCTCGATGATTGATTTGGGATGAATCGATTCAGATGCGGGCGATATGATATCCAAATAGGTCTTCTATATACCACTTATTCGCTTTTCTAACAAAATGTTGTGTTACAGGGGTCCGTCACGCGACGTACCGGGACGGTCGCGGCGTGCTGCACTCTTACTTCATGAGCTGGGAACACGCGCCCACACGCAGTCTCGAGGTAGACTGGCTCGACGCAAGAAACATCTGCCGCAGGCATTGCATGGACACCGTCTCCCTAGAGACTCCTCAGGTAATTTTAATATTTTATATAGACAAGAAAGCATAGCTAAAAAAATTAAAGAAAATCTTTATGTTATTAAGTTTTAAGTGTGATTACTTTTTCTTGCCTTTCACAAACGTATTCAGGAGTTATTGCACCTTAGGGTAGAATTCTCATACTAAATCTTTACTAAGGGAGGCAACTCAATGAATCTGAAAATAACGAACAAATAGTTTTTACATATACAAGCTCTATAGAATTCATTTACTTACAAAACAACACTGCTTAGTATATGCGCTGCTAACCAACACAAGCAGCACTGTATTCCTATTCGAAGTGAGCACTGGTAGTTACAGGAATAACGAGATAAACCATCGGGTGCGACCGCAAACGTGATTCTACACAGGTCTTTATATTGCAGAATTATGTATAGAGGCATATTGCAAGTGTCATTCACAGTTGAATGACCGCCTTTAAAGATGCACTTGCACAGCAAAGCAAAATATAAAAATGTAATAAAGTTTTACAAGTCAACGTCTATGTGTGTATTTCTATTTTTTTTAACGATCGAAGAACTTTTATATTTAACTCAGGTTCCGGTTATGATAATAAGGCTTTTGGGGTGACGTATTTAAATAGTTTCAATATTAAAATCTAAATAACTTTGTACTGTTTATGTACTGATGACTGTTGGATATGTATTCAAAGTACTAGTTAAGTTACTTAACGATTAAGTATTGACCTAAAAGGATCTCCATCCATGTAAATACATTTGTATTAAGCGAGAATTACCTCTACCGTGTGTTAGTAAACTTAGCTTACGTATTTACGATAAACTTAGCTCCGACTTACCTCGAGAATCTTATTATATTTACTTACTTAACTTTATTTAGCTATGTATCCTATTATTGAATATCCTTTATGTGGAATTGAAAGTAATTAGTCAATGATAGTCTGTCCGGTTCATCTATTGGTCTCACTGAAAGTAAGGATTTTCCAACAATTATAAAACTTTAGGAAAACGGAACTTTTATTTAGTAACATGTAATTTTCTTATTTACATTGTAAATGATTTATTTATCAAATTAGTCTTATCTGTGTAGGGTAATGGTAGTTAAAGTTTGAAATATTTATGGTATTGGCATAAGATCGTGCACGCCGTAGAAAGTGGACCTCAATAAAGATCGGAATATTCCCCGCGGCTCGCCGGTGTGTCATTGTTGAGTTACGTCATGTAACTGCTAAAAATCTTATGGAAAGTGTTTCTCCGCCGCACGAACATACGAGATGCGAAATTTATGGTAATCGAATATTCTACCATATCATTTTTATTTTATGTTAAAACAAAACGGAAGTCAGTTCGGTGCCGAGGCTTTTTTATTTATTTTATAACCTTATTATGTTAAAACTAATATACTTGAGCAAAATATTAACGAATGTTTCTAACGATCGATATACTAATAGAAATAAAGTTTATAATATAGAACCTACGTAATACAATTTTACGTAAGTTAAACGTTCAAATGCAATTTTGACACATTAACATTATGACAGAATATCGTTTAAACGACAGATCATTTCTCTCACAAAATCACTTGTCGACATCGCACGGTAATTTATGTTGATGCATTCACTTTCCCATTATTAAAATGATGCATCTTGTAATGCCAAACACAAGTGATGTTTTGCAATCATGAACACAGTTTGGAAACTGTCTGGTTAAATTTATCAAAACTAAAACTAGGTACAAAGATCAAGGCTGATTGCCTAAAATAATTTTCAAAGTATACTCTTGGCAATCTACAATGGTGCCAAAAAGATGATTCTTATGCAACACAGTTTTTTTTATTATTTAGTCACAATAGATGCTCGTTACAAATGTATCCGTATTTTTTGTAAATGAATGAACTCATTCAGACTAACACTCGTCTCCATTGTTAACACTTCTATCCGGGTATGTTTACATGCGGAAAATCATAAACAGGTTGTACAAGTCACATGTTGCTTCCTATACTTTGGTACATCCATTGTTAGATATCGAGCTTTCAGTATTATCCATTCCACTTTATGAAACTTGTTATTATTTTTGTTTTGTAATTCTCGAAATAGTTAAAAGCTTAATTCTGAAATAATATTTAATTTTAGAACTAACAAATTGCACTTTGCCGTGCTTAAAAATTGTAGCACAGGTATAAAGATCGCATGGATGTATGGTACGCAGTATGGATGTCCGGTATGGGTCGATAGACTTAATATGCGACGCGGGTCTAATTATGGCTAAACATCAATATGTATTAGGATTGTCGATCGGCGAGTAGGTCGATCGGGTTTGTAGAGCGTGGAGGCGTCTGTGAAAGGGGTGCAATGGCCTAGTGCGTCAGTTCTCGGCAAGTGGCCGCGGCACACATTCCACTTCTTGCGCGATACAACGCGACGCATGCAGACGCGCACTTCCTGTCCCCGACGTCATTAACACCATCGCTGCTCTACTAATTGGCAACGCGTTACTTTATTATGTAGGCCGAAGAAAATATCTTAGTAGATTATCATTACACCAAGTAATCTCGTTAGTTAAGTAGGTATAGAGCTTATAAATACGTATGTTTGTTATGATTTCATCCCTTAAAAACCCACTCTGGATACTAGGGCTTTCACTAAAATTATTTTGATGAATTAACTTTGAGGTAAAGATATAGTTCTACTCGAATTGATTTTTATTAATTAATTGATAACATTATTTTTCCCCAGGAAAATGAATTTGTCAAACAAAGGATCGCGCGCGGTAACATCCGCTACATTTGGACGTCGGGTCGCAAATGCAACTTCGCCGGCTGCGACCGGGCCGATCTGCAGCCGCCCAACGTGAACGGTTGGTTCTGGTCCGGCTCCGGCGCCAAGATCGGCCCCACAACGCAGCGCAACACCGGCGACTGGTCCTACACTGGTGGCTACGGACAGCCGCAACCTGACAACAGAGAGGCCGCCCAGGTAATATTATAAATAGATATGAAAACCAATCGATAAACGTTATATCAAGTGATCGTTGCCAATGATCATATATAGTCTTTTTTTATCCCATATCATCATAATCACCTTAGTGTTCACGTCGCTCGTTTGCCCTCTTTTATTATAAAATAAAAATAATCAAATATTCTATTCTTGTCGAATCAATAGGTTTCAAAATGATGCATGAAGTAAACTTCTGAGAAGAATTAAACATCACTCATATGGTTTTGCAAATTACTTTCATATTATGATTCAAAGTTAGTCACTTTGTCGTTACGCATACGCACAGTGAAAGTGGTTTCCTGATTAACTTCATTTAAATATTTACGGTCGAAATTTTATAGCACCTATTTCATAATTTATCATCGAAACCAAAGAATATAATGGTCCACTAGTATGAATAATGGTCAATTGCAATACGATGTACCGTGGGAACGGATAGTTATTACTATGACGAAATGATTGCGCGCTCACGACTTGAGCTCATCGAGACCTGTATTTTGGTTACCTTCTTGGCCAGTCTCTAAGCTAATATTAAATTGATTAGCCTTGCAACATAGCTCTAGTGTTTTTTGTCTTTCTTTATATTGTCTATTCTTTTTGTTTCCAACTTTTGAATTACATATCATAAAAGCATTAGCGTAACAGCTCTTTGTAATAAATTTAACTTGCATAATATTTGCAGGGTAACGACGAGTCTTGTCTGTCAATCCTGAACAACTTCTACAACGACGGCATCAAGTGGCACGACGTGGCCTGCCACCATGTTAAACCGTTCATTTGCGAGGACAGCGACGAGCTCCTCAACTTCGTGCGCTCCAGAAACCCCGGCCTCCGCATCTGATGCCCCTCACGCACACACATCGCACCAACGCCTTCTATTTTAGATGGCTGACATTGTACAAAATTGACTTTATCTTTTTAAGTTATTTATTATTAAAAATAAACAAACTATATTGGGTATCTAATTTACGTACTTACTACGTTTCCGAGCGATGGAGAATTAAATTCTTTCAAGCTATACAAACATGATCAAAATACCTAATTGTTAGAACTTGGGTCAGTCGTTTATTGTAAAAAGCTTTTCGCACAAATTAGTATTAATTTTAAGGAATAGAATAAATTAATAATGTTTAGAATTGTCTTTTATTGCATTTTTGTACCTACAAAAGGCTGGGAAAGCCAGACATAATAGAACGTATTAGTTTTATGAAAAGTATGAGATTCAAGTTGAAATAAATAATAATGACATTTCATACAATTTGAATTATTTTATTAAAATTAAAAATAAGACAATTAAAAAGCATAAATAACTTTGACAAACATATAAAGATAACTGCATAATTCATCAGTCTTAGCTTAGAGAACAATGTTCGCGGTACAACAGAAATACAGCGAGAGAAAACGGGATTTACTAAAAACAACATTTTATATAAATCATACAAGACCATTATAAAAAGAAGAAACACAATATTTTACAACAAAATAATAATCAAATACATATGAACACACAAAACATACATCAAAAGAAAAACTAATATAAACTAACAGGAAACGAGACAAATAATTTTGCAACATAATTGTATGAATGTCAGTCAGTAAAAAATATGTTAAAACCTCAAAATATTTTTTACTATTCCGAAATTTCTCACTATTTTGGAATTTCTTACTATTCCAGAGTACACGAGTATACAAAATTATTTTTAAACAATAAGAAACATTAGTCGTAAAATCGATTTAATGAAAAAAAATATCGTATTAACACAATTTTGCATATAACACATAGTTTTAAAAAGTTTAAAAGTTGAGTTGTAGTAAAAGTATAATAAAAATATACAAAATCCTTATTAAAAACAGTACGAAAAATAAAAAAAATGCCAAAACACTTGTGTGACGTTTGTTAAGGGTTAATATCCCACACGTACATCCCTTACAGCATAGTAAAAGCAAAAAAAGGCAAAGAGAACTGAGTAAATTTTGAACACAATTTTTATGAAGAAAATTGATATTCATGTCATAACATACAGAAACTTAACACTACCTACACATCCTATTACATTATTGTCTACTTATGTTAAACAGTCAAGTGATAAATACTAGTTTACATGTGATTCAAACAAAATGTTACACTTAATAATACTTAATGACAACATTTTCATCACCAACACAAAATTCCACTAACTTTAAAACTTAACTTTAAATCTCTTAGTTATAAAGCACTTTGACTATAGAAGCGTGAAATAACACTACATTTGAATTCCGTAATAGTTTTTCATATCATCTTGCTGCATACAACACATAACTTGTCAAAATTAAAAGAAAAAGTTCCTGTACTTGTACCAAGCGCGTCCAAATTACAACTAAGGCTGGTCACACTCGTCGTGGGGCTTGAAACGGTAGATGTGGCCTAAAACACTAGCAATGACACATGGTGCTATGAAGCTGACAAGCAGTTGACGTCATTCAGTATGGCGGAGAGCAGGGGCTTGTCCTGCAGCGCGGCGAGCAGCTCCGCCTCGTCCCACTGCAGGCGCAGCCGCCGCCCGCGCCCCGCGCCCCCGCCCGCCCCCGCCCCCGCGCCCAGCGCGCCGCGCGCCTCCAGCAGCGAGCACGCGCTCATCATCTCGCTGATGTCGAGCGGCGCTATGTTCCGCGACCGAGCGACCCTACACGACAAATTAACAATGTTTTACATCTCATAACCAGAGACAAAATGAACCGTTCATAGCATATAATATCTTAACCGCTCGAGGTCAATTCGCGAGCAAACCAAGTTATGTGAAAAATACTATACTAGATCTATTCAAGAAGTAAAAAGATCTAGTATAGTATTTTGCTTATTTTAATTATTAATTTCATATTTATGTTTACCTTTTATAAACATCGTGTAACTTCCCCATAACCAAATCTTTATTCTTCCCCTTAGTCAGGATCAGCATAATGCTGCATAGAACCAACTTTTGCTGCATGGGCAGGCCTTCCTCTACATCGTTCTCGATCTTCCTGCCGCCTCCGTACACATCGTCCAGTACTTCTAGAACTTGCTTTAGCTCGACGGTGACGCTGGCGTCCTTCATCATGCTGTCGACGCAGTGATTCTCTGAGAACTTGCTGCGTTTGGCGAGCTCGATCACCCTCTTACCGATATCGAGCGCTCGCCGCATGTCCCCCGACACGGCGGATATTTTAGCTGAAAATTGGAACATATTAAAAATGTTTTCCCGCATCTTCGTCTGCATGAAATTAAAAAATAACGAAACTAAGTAGCCTATGTGTTCTTCTAGACTATCCTCTCCATATATCATCGTAATCTGTTCAGCCGTTTAGACTACAAACTCTAACAAGCATCCATCCATCTACACTTTCGCATCTATAATACCAGTATGATAGTATCGTTCATTTGGGTTTATCTTAATCGTCCAAGAAGTAACTAAACAAACACATAGATACCGGCCAACAACTGCAGAGCGACGGGCGAGAAGGCGTTGGTCTTATCCTCCTTTTCGAGCACGGAGACGAATATGTCGATGATCTGCTGCTTGGTGTAGGGCGCGAAGTGCAGCGTGCGCGGGCGCAGATGGCGCGCCTGCAGCCGCGGCAGGCTGCGCTCCGTCAGGTCCAGCGCGTTGGCCACGCCCACCAGCAGCACGCGCGCGTGCACGCCCGCCCACTCGAACACCGTGTACAGCACCGCCTGCCGCTTGCTCTCCAGCTGGTCGATCTCGTCCAGCACCAGTAATCTGCGATGCCATTATTGTGCATGTTAAAGATAACTTCACTATTTGCGAAAATCACACAAGCCATAGTTTAGCTTAAGTAGGCAACAAAATTAATTGATAATTAGCTTTTGTCCGCGACACCGTTCGCGTGGAATTAAAAAAAACAAAAGTAAGTAGTCGATATGTTCTTCCACATTATGTTCTACATATATGCCAAATTACGTCAAAATCCGTTCAGCTGTTAAGGCTACATGTTAAAATCTCTAAACCTACATCATCTTTTGATTCTTTTTGAAGTATTTTTCGATAGCGGTGAGACAGGCCTTCTCAGTAGTTCCACTCGTCTTCAGCTGCAGTTCGCTACAGATCCTACTGAATATGCTGGCTGCGGACTTCATCATTGTGCAATTTATGTAGACCTGCTTGTAGCCATTTCTTATCTGAAATGCAAATACAGTATTATTAAAAATAGGAAATTATGTAGCAATCATTTCTTTATAACTTTAAATTAGATAACCATTCATAATTAAAAACTATCTATTCTTATTAAGCATTATTTCAAATTAATTAAAATACCTTAGGTAAATTTAATATATATTTCAAACTGGCTGTCTTCCCTGTGCCGGGCTGACCAGAGACATATAAAGATGCGGATTCTTCATTCTCAAGATGTTCTAATAAATTTTGTTCAAGCCATGCAATCTCCTTTTCTCTTCCTACTAACGGTTTCATTGAATTTTCCGCGATGATATTTCTGTAACAAAAAAAAATATTTTAATTATTGCTTATTTCTATGATTTTAATAAACATCAGGTAGGTTCTTGGTTAATCGTATTAAAAATGTGTATAAGCACTTACTGATCATTCGAGTTTTCCTTATCCACGTCGTCATCACAATTTTCTGTAATCTTAGCTTGTTTTGGCGGTGAACAATCTGAAAATTGACAGTTAAAGACATTGGTTAGATAGCTATAGCCCATCATAGAGGTTGATAATAACAACAATTGGACATTGTACACAAGGAAATTTAAATTTAAATGTATGCATAAAGTTCAAACCATTCTCAGTTCCATATGTCAGCTCATAATCTTCATTTTTTCTTCTC
The DNA here is from genome assembly GCF_000836215.1 of Papilio polytes. Lineage (NCBI taxonomy): Eukaryota > Metazoa > Arthropoda > Insecta > Lepidoptera > Papilionidae > Papilio > Papilio polytes. The sequence goes on from NW_013525102.1 coordinate 3,892,671, forward strand.
AATTTCTGTTTTTTCTTTAAAGCATCTTCAACAATTTTATCTTTTTTCAAATTAATATTAACCTTCTTTTTCACTTTAAATGGAATAGTTGCTTGGACAGCAGACATCTAAAATTATAAACATAACTTAGTCACATATTTTAGATATCAAAACTTATATTTAAAAAAAATACTATCTACAAATTTACCTCAAATTAAGCTTTCTTCAGATGGAACAATCATAGCAGTAAAGTAGTAAAAAAAAACATAGTACTGATAAAAATCATGTTTTATTTAAATAATGTGATAGAAATATAAGTAACACAAGTTAATCACAATGATATTAAACATCAAAGCAATTATAAAACAAAAGTTATCAAACACTTAAGGTATAAAGAAAAAAAAATATAATGACATCTTACTATATTTATACATTATCAATAAATTATTGCTTTATATGTTTCAGAAAAAATACATAAATTTATTTGATTGTAGTGAAATTCCATGCCAAACAAAAATCACAAATGAGATTTCATTATTATACTTTTAAGTTAAATGTAAAGTTTAATCTTAAAATAATAGCTAAAACAATCACAAATACTTTCTTATTATTACAAACAAGCAAATTACATACTCCTATCTTATTTTATTAAACACTAAAATGTATAATTATTGCTTGTCTTTGTTATTAAAATCGTTTTGTGGCTGATGACCCATGTTAGACATATTTTTGAACAGATCATATTGTCTTTGGGCCTTAAGCCAGGCTGTTTGCATCTCCATTTGATGTCTTATTAGATGTGTGATACTGGGGTGTGTAGAAAGTATTGGTGTAGGATTCATATAATCAGATGAATTCATAGGAGAGTTGTGTTTCATGATAGGAGTTATTGGTTGTCTTATACTTGGTACTTTACCAGTCGGTATTAATGGTTTCATAGGTTTTGAAGGCCCTGGAGCAGGCTTAGGTAATTCATTCTTGTTAGAACTCATGCTAGGCAGTTGAGTACTTGTTATTTGATTTGACTGATTGATGTTATGCTCCATAGAGTTATTACTTGATTGCTTCTCTTCTGCTATAACTAATTTAGGAGAAGAACTGGGAGATCTAGTTTGTGATCTTGGTGAGGGTTGTGCTGTGCTTTGTGAGCTATGGGCAGACATTGGATAACCCAAACTTTGTATAGATGAACTTGTAGTAACTGATTGTTTCATTTGGTTTACTTTATTACTGTTTTGCACATCTTGCCTTAAATTACTGGGTGGTGTACTAACAGGATTAACCTTTTCAAGTTTCAATTGATTAATTCCACTTGCAGAAGGAACTCTTAATGGAGATGGGACTGCATTTGTAGATCTATTGGTTAAAGTGGAAAAAACATTGTTTTGTGATGAAGGAAGAGGCAATGGTTTTGAAGGCATTCCTTGTTTCTTGGCTAAATTGGCAATTGATTGCATAGTTTCAAATGCTTTTGTTTGTTGTGGGCCCAATTGACTTTGTATATTGTGTGGAGTGGACAAATCTAAAGCGGCGTTAGTTTTACTTTCTAATGGGGGCAAGCTGGGACCGGCTGGTTTAACAATGGAAGCACCAAGTTTATTAGCTGCACTGAATGCTTTTGGAGTTGCTGGTACAAGTTTGGGAACCTGAGATTTATTTTTTGGTAATTTTGCCTTCTTATCTGTTTGCATGGACTGAAGTTGCTGTTCAAATGTCTGTTGAAAAGTAATGGGTGCAGAGAAAGATCCAGTCTGCTTTCCCAGCTTAGTATCAGAAATGGGTTTAAGATTTGGTATGGGGCCCTTTGCAGATGTTTCTGAAGATTTATTAGTAACCTTTGGTTGCCCAGTATTAGGTTCACCTTTTGTTGGGGTAATCTTTATCTCATTATTGGCCTCAGGCAATTTGATTGGCTTTTTTGGATCTGTTTCTGGCAATTTTAATATTTCAATATAATTATGGACGGGTGGACTTGGTACTTTATGTGACAAATTGTTAGCATTTGATAAATTCTTATTAATAATACCCTTTTTCTGATCAACATTAATTGGATCTGGCCCGTTTCGAGTCTCCAATTTTTGGTCAGTTAAAGTTATAGATAAAGATGAAGGTATATTAATTTTGCAAGAGTCAAACAAGGACTTTAGAGGGTCTCCTGATGTTGTCTGGCCAGTGTTAGGCATGGGCAATGACGACTTCACTTGAGATAATATTTTACTTCTATCTATAGTTGGATCACTATTGTTTGCCAGCAGATCCATTCGCACTTTATTAACAGGAGGGCCTTTATTTTGAAATGATGATGAAGGTATAGAGCCACTAGGTTTTAAATCAGGCATCTTTTTAGTAACTGGTTTAGGAGTCTCAGGTGGCTTTAGAGTAGATGATGAACCATCCATTTTTGGAATATGCAATTTTAGTGGTGACACAGTTTTTTGACCTGATGAAGGCTGGTTAGTTGGAATCTCATTTGGTTTTCGTTTTGGTGATAATGTACTTTGTACCCCTGGATTATTTCTTTTCAGACCAGAGTTATCAGAAATTTGCGGTTTGACTACATTTGTCTGTTGTTGTTTATTTTCCTTTGGTGGCATTGTGGAGTTTGTAGGGTTTACATTTGAAGTAGAAGATGATTGAGACATTTTCAATGATTCTGGTAAAATTTTGTTCTTTTCAGAATTATCAGGTAATTTTTCAACTTTGGCAGCTTCTTTAGAAGAATGAACAGGAACAGTTGATACAGTTGATAAAATTGGAATTGTTGTTACAGCTGGAGGGCTTGGTAGCTTAGCCTTTTCTAATTCAATTTTTAATTTTTTCATTTCAGGCATATTTGATGATGGTGGAAGTTTTCTCTTCAAAGTGTCATCTACTTTAGGCATATCACTTTTAGGAAGACTCTCTTTTGTTTTGATAGCATCAGCAGTATTAGGCTTTTTAGGTGAAGTTTTTACATTTACACTACTGTTCCTAGCTGTTAACTCAAAAGAATTTAAAAATTGAGACTTCTCATCTTCATCATCATTCTTCTTAGGTGGCACTATAAAGGTAGTTTTATTTGTACTTGGGGTTTCTGTAGTATTTGTATCTTTTGCTGTATTGTTTGAAATACATTTGTTTATTGGGTCACTTGTTTTTTTAGTATTATCATCAAGCATAGGGCTATCAGTTCCAGACGACACTTCAGAACCTTGTTCATTAATATTTGGTGCAGGGCTGCTGGTAATTGTTTCTTCGGTAGAAGTTGGGCTTGGTTTTCTATCAGGGAAGTGTGTTCTTTTTTGATTTATATCAAATAGTCTATTGCGCATGGCAACATAATCAATGATGTGATAAAAGAATCTCATTGGCTCATTTCTTTTCCAGTTGTATATGTATGCTATGTCCATTAATGTATAATAATCAGGTAGTGGTACTCTTTTATACAGTATGTCAATAGCAAATTGAGAACTATCTATATCAAATTTCATACTCAAAAATTTTTTAAGGTGATTTATATTAACTACAGCTGGACATTGCAAAAATCGCCTTGCTGCTACTAACGTATTTTGAGCTTCATTACTATCCGAAGATTTGCTTGAGATGCTGTCAGCATCAGTGTGATCGGCATATTCCAGGGAAAAAGAGATGACATCTTCAGGACTAAATATAATTCTTTCAGTATCTTCACCGCGTTGTTCAGGTGTTGCAGTTGCAGCCGGTCCTGGTCTTGAGGAGTAAAACTGCTGTCGACGTTCCATTTCTTTTTGAAAAAGACCAGGCACTAGTTTGTAAACAATATCTTGAAGCGCTTTATCTAATTTAATGTTAGGTTTAGCGGAATTAATCATCATCTCACAAACAGGGCAGTAACTTTTCACTTGCAAATGCTTGATAATACAACTTCGACAAAAGGAATGTAAACATTCCACAATCGTGGTGGCGTCTATGTAGTAACCTCGACACAAAGTACATGTTATATGTTCATTTACTTCCCCAATTAATGTTCTTTGAGGGACCACAGCACCATTATTCTGTTCTGCCATCTTCACTATCTTTTGATCGGGCACTTTATTAGAAGTAACCATTTTTTTCACTTACGACGTCAATTAACACAAAACCTATATATGACCATTGCAATAAATAAACATAGTATTTAGCTTTGATGCAATCCTTTGCGCTATAAATGACTGATTATTAGCAAATATTATGAATCAATAATCAATGCAAAATATCTAAAATACATAAAACCGTGTCAGCTTGTACTCGACATTAATGTGTTATGTTCATGTTGGTAACACTGGTCAACACTCAAATATTTTAACAAGTTTTAAGTAACCAAATGTCTTGAACTTGAATAACGAATTGTATTACTTTATCTTGCGAAGTAATGTAATAGGCATTTACTTACCGTTTCAATTGTAAAATAGCACCGCGGACAAATTGGAAAATTACACAGAAATAGCGAGGTGTTTTTGGCGCGAATATTGTATCGTAACCACTCTTGTCAAGTTAAATTACAATCAAAGAGTATAGCAAAGCAGAAAAGAATTAAAAGAACTACAGAAGACATAGATAAAATAATTTTGTAAATTGTTCCGAACCAGATCTAATAATTACAATACAATAAGTAGATTTGTAAAATATTTGTATTTATAAATTACGACCTGTCACACCCGACTCCGTCCGCGCGGAATTACAAAAAACTTAGTAGTATAAGCCCATGTGTTCTTCCAGACTATGTTTTACATCTGTGTCTGTCCTTAATCAAAATTCGTCGAGCTGTTCTGGAGATACATGGTAACAAACATCTATCCACATAAATTTTCTCATTTATAATGTTAGTAAGATTGCTAACAATTTATGGAGGCAAACCAAGGCAAACGACTGTGTGACTTTGAATATAAAATAATCATCAAGATAAGATACCCTGTTTATTTTAAATCAAAAATTAGGTCATTATAACATGTTTAATAGAATTAAGTTTAAAAAGGATTTAATGATTACAGTAAAATACGTTTTAGAACCAAACTATTTTATCCACAATTGGGTGATTTGTTTTACAGTTGCTCTATGGATAAATTATTGAGAATTGACATCTGGCAATTCTGGTTTAGTTGAATTGTCACTTTAGAAATCGTTCTTTCTTTTACTCAGACCGCGCGCAGCACAAGCTGCAAATTTTAATCTCCAGTTATTGAAACAATCCTCATAGCTAAGGATTTAACAACAACGGCACTTTAACGTTTTTACCCTTTTTAATATGAGGGCTAAGGTATTTTTCTTTAATATGTGAATTAACTTTCAACGTTTACCGGAAGATTTTTGTCCAGCATTGATATTATATCTTGTTTTATAATTTTACAGTGGCGTAAGAAGCGCATGCGAAGGCTAAAGCGTAAAAGGAGGAAGATGCGTGCGAGGTCTAAATAAGCGGTAAGTTCTAATGTACAAATTACGTTATGCACTTTAAATCAATTGATGAAAAATACTGTACGTATTGTAAAAATTGCATGTTCTGTGATATGTATATAACTTTGTAAACTGTGTAATTGAAGCTTTATATAAATATACAACACGTGTTCTGAAACTTGAGTTCACAGAGCATTCTCCTTATTTCTTGTCTATAGTATGTTTAATCGATAAATATTGGTGTTAATGATAATTACTACCTATATGTATAGATATATTAAACTTACCTTTACTTGTAAGTATTATTTAAGCCAGAATCACTTTGCAGAGTGTAAAGATGCTCAGGTTGTGTGGAGATTTGATCATACTAAGTTATAGAAATTATTGCAGTCTCACTTTTAAGTCATCAATTGCAACTCGTGCATTTGTATCCATTATCCATGTGCTAAATGTCCCATGAGCTTTAAAACCCTCCGAGGCAGTCGTTATCTCCTGTGAGAATAATGTAAAGAATTGGAGGGAAAATTAAATGCTATCTCCACCCTTGTGAATATTTACACAATAACATGAGGACTAAAATGTAGCAAACATTTGAAATAATGGTTAAAGTATTACACTTTATAGTATGCCACTACCAAAGCGTTTTGTAATGAAATTCTGAGATGATAATAATTAAGTTCAAAATTTTGTTCCAGGTACATTCGGATGGTGGTGGATGAATGAAGAAAATTCTAAATTCCCTGCATACTTATGTATCAAATAAAAATTTCAAAATCCAATCAACTGTTTCATTCTATATGCTGCCCCCTCATTTTGTTTTTTAATCTAATGCTCAAAATATTAAGGTCCTGCTGGGTTCCAAAAATTAGGGATACAGTATTAGATCTCTGAATTTTTTTGTCTATGTAGCTCAAATGTCAGTATTTGCACTTTGACTGGGCAATATGTCTAGTCTGCACCAATTGAGAATAAAAGTAACATACTCTTTGTATTCCGTGGTAAAACCTAACTTAAAAAGTACCTTGTTTTAAAATTCGAATTTTTCATTATGGTGTCATTTTAAATTTCATTGGATTATTTTATTTTCTTACAACTCAACGTGTTGGTCTCATGGGTCGCAGAGCAAGTATTAAATGGGAAAAATCTGCGCTATGTAGGCCCATACACAATATCATTTCATCCGATTTTCCAAAATACTTGCCTCAACCCTGGAAATTTTCCGTAAGTACCCATTTGGAGTATTTGGCAATATGGATGATTAAAATTTATTAACTTGTTACTGTTCAGAATCACTTTAATATGATGACCTACTTAGACAAAAGCAGACAGACTGCGAATTAACTAAAAATCCAGATTTAACTATCATTTTCAAGACCTTATTAATTTTCTATACTCTTCTGTTGTAATAGGTCTACGAATTTATGTACGATTGAGAAAAAATAATACGTATTACTGAAGACAAAATTAGCGACACTGTCTGAAACTAATTATTGTGTCCTTTTTCATCAAATCTACAGGAAGGTCCATCCCGAATAGAATGGCTATTGTCTAACGAATACTATAGAATGTGGCTTGAAGAACGCGAAGCTTGGAAAAAGCGCATGTATCCAGAGAATACAACCGTAAACATTGATATAGTTAAACGTTATGTGTTAACCTTCAAAAACAACCATCAACCACCCAAGCCGGTGAAGAAACAACCATTCAGAATGAAAAAGTAAATCATACAACTATTGCAGGAGTTTTCAATACATTGATGTACCTCTCTACTACTTTTTTATCTGCCCAAAAAAACAGTCGACTCATACCCAAAGTTTTGATATCCGAAATTTTCTTGCAGAAAGCTAACATTATTTTTTCTTTATAGATTTGAAGGCATTGGAAGCAAAACAGTCACCAAGCGTGATCCTTCTGACAAAGCCATGGGATATGAAAAGAAAAATAAACAAAAACAAACAGCAAAATAGTATTTGCATATTTACATATTTTTGAATCTATTTGATAAGCCCAGTATTGTATTGACTTGTGTACATGATATTATTTTATATTATATTATACGACTTTATAAGCATATTTGTACACTTTTACTGAATTCAAATACGTTTACATGTTCTTACGATATAATTGCGTATGTTTGGGTCGATTTTACTAGGTATCTCCTAGCGGCTGAAAGGATATTCGAGGAAATTCGGCATACTTGTACAACATAGGCTGTAAGGAACCTTTAACCACTTTCTTTTATAAATCCCACGCAGACGTTGTCACGGGCGATAGGTAGTGTCATATACATTTATTACACACATAATTGCAAATAAATATCTTGAAAAACTAACGCCAAAACACAAGTATAGGCGTTTTCAGTAGTTTGTGCCCAAAGGTAAAATAAAACACTACAATCAACATTTCTTGTGTAAGAATTTTATTAAATTGTTAAAACATTAGAGAATATTGACTTGTCACTTTTATCTAACACTTATTTCTCTTATGTGAAATTGTTGTCAAGCAAGAGATGTGTTTGTATCGAGACTACGGTATGGTTTGCTACAAAATCTTATAAGCTTCTAAGATACCACTGGGTGTGATCACAAGAACCAAAACATAAACCGATAAATCACTTAACCAAATCAGTCAATATTAAAATCACTACGTATGTTGCGTATCACACAGGATCCGACAAAGATGAGTAATTTATAATAACTTCTTGTTACTCAGGAATTATCAACTACCAAAAAGAAAAAAAATTATAGATATTCAGGCAAAAGTTTTGTCAGTCAAAGGATAAAAGCGGGCGTAACTATTTCTAGAAATAAATTAGGAGATACCAACGTGTCGTGCAAGATGCGTGGAATCATTTTTGAAATGTTACTTAATTTTATCATTTTTGGCATATAACACTGTACTTGTTAATATTTGGTAATTCTCATACATAAGTTAAAAACTCAGTTGTTTTAATAATTTTCCACCGATAAAAGTATATTTTAATTTAATTGGAATGACATTAATAGGCATTGTACTTGTAAACACTTTAAACATTATTAGTATTTGTACTTGTTTTCAAGTAGTGGTATCTTCTGTATGGAATATGTAAGTTGTATAAAATTAACCGAATTGGAAAGTAAATGAAGAACCGGGGAAGCCGCCCGTCGGGAACTCGAAATGTTGGCCGCGGTTGAAGAACGCCTGGAATACTACGTTCGGGTCGATATCTGAAAGTGAAAAGAAATCTATTTAACATTTTGCTTGTCTTTTGTGCTCACATTCATTGTATGTTAAATTGACAGTGTGTTGTAAATTATAAGACAAAAAAAAAATAAGTAGTTGATTGTATATATCACATTACATAGGGGACAACAAATATAATTCACGCCCGTAACTCTGAAGGGTAGACATAGACCACGGATTGATTACTAGATTTGGTGCGATCCTGACGCACACCTCGCTTTTTCATTCATAATAGCCGGTTTTAGTCCTTTTGATATTGCCCTTAAGTATTTCTCCAAACATTCACATTTCACTTTCGCAATAAATTAACTTTAAAACAAGTTTAACCCTTAAATGCATTATATAAATACATTCTTCCGCTACTTCATTTTTCCTTTATTATAATACTGATTTTGTATTAAACTGATTTTTTCGGTAGGTTTGGAAAAATCACGTATTTCGGGGTTAGACGTGTTTGTGGACGTGTATGCGGTGTGTGTGTGTGTGTGTGTGTGTGTGTGTGACCTGCGCCGGAGCAGCCGTCGTCGAGGTCCTGTCCGTGGTCGTATCGGGCGCGCTTCTTGGGGTCGCTGAGCACGCCGTACGCCTCGCCCACCTCCTTGAAGCGGCGCTCCTGCTCGCGCCGCTCGCTGTCCGACGCGCCCGCGTGCCGGTCCGGATGGTGCACCAACGCGCGCTTCCTACCACCACAATATCTACTGTTACTATCTACTTAAGATGGTTAGAACTATTTCAATTGTAACACAATTTTTTTTTATAAAAATTAGTAGATTTTTCTTTATCTAAATCCAACTAAACTAGGCTTATGCTAGGATATGATTCACGACAATAGTCGAATGGCGGGGTTCGAACCCTCGACCGCAAGAGCGGTACTCCATACCCCAAAACATTGGGCTATTGGAACTTTATATTGTATACCTGTAGGCTTTCTTGATATCGTCTTCGGAAGCGTTCTTCTCGATGCCGAGGATCTTGTAATAGTCTTTGCGTTTGGACTTCTTGAGAGCGATCTTGGCCTCGTGCAGGAGCTGCTTGTGCTCCTTGTTCTTGTCGATCTTAAGCAGGCGCTCGTAGTCCTTGACGGCGTCCTCGTGTTCGCCGAGCTCGGAGTAGCACTTGGCGCGGCGCAGCAAGGCCTTCACGTAGTTCTCGTCGAGGTCGAGGGCGGCGCTGCACGCCTCCGCCGCTTCCTTTGTCTGGTTCATTTTGGCGCACACGGTCGCCTTGTTGTAGTACAGCTTGGCGTTCACAGTTTTATTGTTCTTGTCCACCTCCAGAGCCTCCTTGTAGAGATTCAGAGCTTGTTGCCATCGACCCATTTTGAAAGCCTCGTTACCTAAAACAAAACATATTGTATTACAATTTTTATACTTATGTGATCGAGTTTGAATAAGAGTATCTTTTCTTAATTACTTAATAAAAATCAGTCATTGAAATATTCACCTTCTTCTTTTTTCTGTTTTAATAGTTTAGCTTTTTTATAGGTTTCCATTGCTTTTTTATGATCTGGTGCCAGTCGTAATACTTGTTGGAAATGCTTGAATGCCTGTTCATCTTTGTCCTGTAAAAAAATAATAAATACAATAATTTGTAAATATTGCAATATATAAACTCGAAACATCATTCACGATTTTTTTTTACCTCGAAATACAGACATAATCCTCGAACAAATATGGCTTCAGTGTCGAAACTATTTGACCGTAAGCAGTCGTTCGCAATTTCTTGCGCCTCTTGGCAACGACCAAGCATTGCCAAACATTCTGCTTTAGTTAGTTTTGCCCTGTAAAAATATTTTATTATATAAGACATAAACTTTTCCTAGACTAATGCACTGAAAAGATTATAATTTTTTAACATTATACAGATATCAGAGAATGTGCGAGTAGATGTATAAACATCAAACACTTGTTAAGACTAAAGTGAAAATTTAATAACAAAAATGTGAGTCAGCCTTACATGTACAAAAATGTATCAATAAGGATATCTGTACAATGACCTTCTTGTGAATGGAACAGACCATAATGATGTTTACACATACAGCTCATTGTTCAAGGCAGGAAGGCATACACTAAGGAAATAAACTTATGTCCAACCATATCTGGCAGAATGGATGTAAATAATTAACCAATTACAATTATTTATTTACACAAGCTATTTACAATGATAGTGAACCAGTTCAAGAGGGTCAAATAGTTTCCAAAATATCCAACAATAATTATTTTTATGGTGAAACTTTATAGTGAACTCCAATAATTACTTATCTGTGGTTTTTAATTGGGAATCACCAGAATATATTCACAGTTATATTTGATATCTCCAACACCAGAAATTGTCTTAGTAGGAAAATTTACTTTTGGTTAAAATATTTACATATGTAATTGTCTATTGTCAACACATATATTGATTGTAATTAGGAACATACAAACTTTTATATAACCTTGATGTCACTGAGCCATGTAACCTTCAGACAATATAATACATTACAATTGTCATTTTCAATTAGATAACATTATTTTCTACACACTTATGATATCAAAAACACTATTAAATAACAGAGGACAAGCCAGGAAGCAACAGTTAAAGATAAGAAACATGTAACAAATTATTAAACTACTAGCTTTCGCCATCAACTCCATCCATGTCGAATTTAAAAAATAACTAAGTAACCAACATGTTCTTCCACAACATACTCTACATCTGTGCCAAATTTCATGGAGATCCGTATAGCCGTTTAAGCTACAAACTCTAACAAACAAACATCCATCCATCCATCATTCTAAACTTTCGCATTTATAATATTAGTAAGAAGTAAGATATAAAATATTAAATTAGTTAATGAAGGTACAAATATAAACTTACTTGGTACTTGAAGGACTGTAATCAAGGCATCGGTCCATGCAAAAGACGACTCGGCGATAATCTCCAGCATCCAAAGCCCGTTGTGCATCCTCGTTCAGTCTACGCAGGGTTTCAAGTGCACGTCTCTCACTTGTTACACAGTCTGCTCCACCAAGTTCACTAGCTCGTTGGGCTGCTTGATCACCACCAAATAGATCGCCTGAAATGTACATATAATGTTTTAAATTTGTATATAGATATTAAAATAGGTTTTGTAAAAATGCATTTTAAAATTAATGGTTTCTACATAATATTATATTTTACAATATACCCAAAAAATTTATAATAAATCATATAACTCAAATGACAATCATTTGCCTGCAACACTATTAATGTGGAATTAAAAACAATTTAATAAGTAGCCTGTGTTTTCTTGCACTTGTTTTACATCTGTACAAAATTCCATCAATATCTGTTAAGTCATTTGAGAGATATATATAGTAACAAACAAACATACATCCATACAAACTGTCCTATTTTTAATACTAACATGAATAAATATATAAGTGCTCCATTTAAAATGTACAAACCTAGAGCTATGCAGCACTTTGTGACACGTATATAACCTTTTGTGAATGTAGGATCTAATGCAACAGCTTTTTGAGCATCTTCTAAAGCCTTTTTATACATGCCCATCATCATATAACAGGCGGATCTATTTCCATAGTATGATGCATTATCCGGACATAGCTTTATGGCTTCTTCATACATTGCCAATGCACCTTTATAATTTTTAAATTTGTACAAATGGTTACCACTTTCTTTCTTTTCTTCGGCCAGTCTATAACACATGTAAAGAAGGAAAATTTTAATAAGCAAGCTTTATTTATCAAAATGACAATGCAATTTTTCTTCTTTGCATTGTTAGATTATTTAAGTAGTGGGCGATTACATTCACATTTATTACAATATAAACACAATTAAAATTTAAATTTTTATTTCAATTACGAAATAATGTTAATCACCCTTAAAGCATATCATATATTCCTTAGAAATAAATATCAATATGAAAAAAATAATTCTTTGGAACTCATTAGACAAGAATTCTTAGAATGTAAATACATGAAATACATCGAACTTTTTCATTCACCCACATAAAGACCCAAGTTACTGTACTACAAGTAGGTCAAATGTCAAGGTACTGAATAGTTGGAATATGAAGAACCATCAAGATTAACAATATTTACTTCATGATTTTTGTAAATAAGTAGAAAGAATCAGAAAAATAAACGAATTTTCACTTTAACATAAGTTCACTTCAAAAAAAAAAACAAGTTACCTTTCCGGACTTTTTGGAACCAAATCGTCGATTGTTAAATCCAATTCCACTACTTCCGGCTCTGCCATTTTTGCTGGTTATAATATCAAAAGGATATATTTAAACCTAAAATATCCTCTGTTATTTTGACGACTGAATCACAAAAGAAAGAAAAAGGTCTCCTACTTGTATTGTCAAAATGGTGTTGGGAGTGTAAAATAATAATGGACATGAAGTTGAATAGATTAAAAATATTCAACCACTTTAATATTACCCAAAAGTACAAAAGCATTGGCCAAACAAAAACCTATTATGAGGGCGCCACAATCTCCATTGATATTGCAACACTTTAAACTTAAATAAGTCAATTTGTCAATGTCATTTAAAAGTTAAATCCAGCATTTTATACTTTTCGTTCGTTTATAGCCCAAACAGTTTTTTACCCGCAGCTTTCTTATTTTTACAGCATATTAATTCACCAACTTCACAAACTCAAAAAATTGAACCCGACTTCGATTTCAAAAAACATTTGACAATTCGACGATGTCAAATGAAGTCAGATGTCAATTCCAAGGCCGTGGAAATAATTTTTTTAAAGAAGTTGTTGCCATTACCAAAAATTAATTGAGAAAAAGCAATTTGAGCGATCTAATATTATGATACTATTTGAACTACTTAAAGCGATAATAAATAACAAATGAGCGATAACAAATGAGCCTGAAATTCTTTTTACTTAAAATGTATGCTTAAGATATAACATTTGAAAAGATTTAAACTTTATCTTTACATCAAAATGAATACGTTAAGTTAAATAAAATTTCTTCTTCTTCTTCTTTGAAAAAAGGTTCTTTGTAAAAAATGAAAGCTGAAAATAGACCCGTAAAAACTGCAAATCTAGTTGCTATTCAGTGATAGTTAGCTACATTTCATTTAATCTTCAGTATGCATCAGTCGATATTATCTATACAACAATAATTATCTATACCTCTTTGATTAAAAAAATAATTAGTGTTGTCAATTGTCATAATGCTGTTGTCAAGTCCAAAGTCGTCGAACATTTGATAACTGAGTTGTGCCGTTATTTCTACGTTATATGCACAATAATTTATTTATGGCTTTATTCTTAACTATTTCAGAAGTATTATATATTTTTAAAAGTGATACATAATGGGCGAAGCTGTCTTGTCGGGAAATGAACATTTTTATAATAATGGTGAAATAGAATGGCAGCCTTTAGCTTTAACTTTAGTCGAATATCCTAAAGGTATATTATTATATCGATCTTTGATAAGGGTATATTTAATGTGAGGTCCCAAGTAGGATTTATGTACCTCGAACCTGCGTGTTTAAAAAACTTTAAAGAAGAACTTTCATACATACAGTTTATGTTTACAATGTCAATGTCTCTGCTTCAAAAATGATTTCGATTTTAATATGTAATTTTCCAGGTGATTGGATTGGTAAAATCTTTGCACTAATAAGTTTGGCTCCCTTTGGTATTGGCGCCGGGTTTGTAACACTAATTTTATTTAGACGTGATCTGCACACAGTAAGTTTATATTTATAACATTTCTATTTAACTTTTTTTAATATACTTTAAATATATAAACATTGTATTTCAGATAGCTTTCTTTTTTGGGACTTTAATAAATGAATTATTGAATATAATATTAAAACATTTAATATGTGAACCAAGACCACTTGCAAGAGGTCATTTATATAATGAATATGGAATGCCATCATCCCATGCTCAGAACATATGGTTTTTCAGCTTTTACGTCTTATATTTCTTTATCATAAGGTAAGGTTTTATATTTTTTTGATGTTAAAATTATTACACAGTAGAGAAAATTGCCTACAATATTGTTTATTTACTGGAAGGAAGAAGGTTCTGGAGGCCCAATTTTATTAATTTCTTTCTAACACACCTGGAATGTTATAAAAAGATAGCAAATTAATGTGCTTTTGAAATAGACAGAAAAGTGAAATAATTCTTCTCTTAAATATTTGTGAAAACTTTTTAAGTTCTTGTAGATGTATATGGGCAGCATTTTACAGGTCAAGTTCATTGACAATGTGCATTCTTGAGTCATTTAGATGTAGGTCTTGAAGCAATATAATTTTTAAATGTAGTACTAATATAATGTTTTAATAATTTCAGATTACACCACATAAATAATAATAGTATAATTTCTGCTCTGTGGAGAGTCATCATAGTTGGTGGTTGTTTCATTGTGGCTGTGCTTGTGAGCATTGCCAGAGTGTACTTGCATTATCACACTGTATCTCAAGTAGTGGTTGGAGGAATCATAGGATTTTTGTTTGCAACAACTTGGTTCATTGTTGTGCATAGGGTTCTAACACCATTATTCCCACAACTAGTTTCTTTGTAAGTTTATTATTTTTTTTATATATTAAACATCAACAGATAACTATTAAGAATAATTAAAAAATTTCAATTATAATCTTTTAGTACTTAATAATTATTTCCTGTGTATAAATCTGGCAATATGTAATTTGTTTTACTTGATAATTGGTATATCTCATGATACATATTACTTACTGAAACTTTGTTAAAATTATCTTTTTGTTTTAGGAAATTGTGTGAAATTCTAATGATAAGGGATACAACACTAATCCCTAATGTATTGTGGTTCGAATACACAAAGTCGCGACAGGAGGCGCGCGCGCGCGGCCGCAAGATGGCGTCCTTGAAGACGACGCAATGACGCTACGCCTGCGAGCGCGCGAGCTCTGCCGCCGCGCCGAAAAAACGGGCGTGACGCTTCGCTGCCGCCGCGGCCATCGCGCTCATCGGCGGTACTGTTTTTATTATATCAGAACCTTTCTCTTTAATCTTTTCCTGAGATACGCTTTTATTTTTAAATTTAAATTGTCATTTTCCAATTAATAACATATAGTGACATGTTAGTTTTATGTAACAATTGATGTAACAGAAAAAAGAAATGCAATAATTATGGATATGATAAGAATAGCCTGGCAGCTTGACTTGTGCATTTTATACTGACAATTTATAAGCAAAATATGTAAGAAGGACTAGCACACGTTTTGAAGGTTGTGTCATAGGATAATCATAAATTTTAAAAAAAGTGAAACTACAAAAAAGATAAGTAAGTTTAATAAATATTGCTGTGTTGTATCAACTTATAAGAAAAACAATTTGGTCCCAATTTTGCAATAAACATTTGTAGATGATTAGATTTAGGCATTAAAATATTTCATAATAGTTAATTTCTAATAACTTAATGCTGTAAGATTAAATGATAATTCAGCCCATAACTCAGATTTAACAGAATATTATGTACATATTTCATGGATTGTAGGTTTAATTTGTCGGTTTTTTGATACACTATGCCAATTATGGTAAGAACATCAAATCTGAATTGTTAATAGCTAAAAGATTTAGTTGATATGATACAGCAGTTTAGAATATGTAACATGGATTTTAAAGACCCTTACTGCCTTTACATAAATTTTAAAAAATATAAATAGATTTAATATAATTTTTTTATGTAGAATGTTGAATGTACTAATTAGCTGCCTCAAATAACCAATATTCATATAAATATTTTATGATAAAACAATAAAAAAATAATAAAAAAGTTGCCACAAACATAATGATTACCATAACCATATATTGTAAGAACAAATAGTAAAAAAATAGTGATTTATATTTTTTTACATAGTAATGTAATTTTTTATTAAAATATATGAATGTTGTCATATACAGTAATAAATAGATTTTGGGAGTTGACTCCACATCTTTGGAGAGTTGAATATGCTTATCTTCATATAAATCTGTCAATTGATTTATTTGTAAGAATTACGGCCGAATATTGAAAAGAATCTTAACACTTCGCTTCGTAAGCGCTGCTTACAATCTGACAGACGTTACAATATTAAATGCACTTTGGAGTTTAAGCGTGGCCTTATCATTTAAGATGTTACATATTTTAATATTGTTTCAGTATTCGGCCGTTAGGAAAATATTAGATAATATATTTAACCAAAGTAAAATAATGCCTTCCAGTAACTTTTTGCTGTTGTTCATTGTTTGTAAATTTTTCCCTATATGTTTAGAATTATCAAAATAGTAAAATTTGTATTTTATTTATCCGTATGTCATTATATTATAACTGGTACTGTGGCAGATTTTCTTTTGAAATTGCTTATTATGTTTTATTAAGAAATGAGGATAAACACCAGACAAAATTGACAATACCTCTATGATTAGGTCCCAGTATCTTTAAATAACTTCTTCAGCTAGTATAGTTTAGATTGAATACTATTGTTATGCTAGCTTACGTCAGTCATATAGTTTATTAATGTTGTCTTAGATATCCCTAAATAATGTAAGTAGGCAAATTATTTTTAAATGAGTCTTAACATCTTACTGACTTCGGTTATAATGTTTTTGACAATGTCGAAGATCTCTTGCTAAATAAAGCAAAATAACACATGAAAATTAAAAAAGAAATCATTTAAACAGAAAACCATAAACTGCCTACTTTTTTATGTAAGGGATGTAAGTCTTTGCAAGTATGTGTATATAAGTTTTTTCAGTCTGTGTGATCTGTAAATATATTTGATCTTAAATGTATATTTAATTCGTTTTTATTGCGTGCATATTAGCAACTATTAATGAAGTAAGAGATGATAAATAAAAATGTTAAAGATTGATATGTATGTAAAAATGTTCCACGTATTCTCTTGTTTATAGCAAGGTATGTTTTATCTTTTTTTATTGGAAATAGTCTATGATATGGTATGCTCAACTCATTTTACTTTAAGCATATTATTATTAGAATAATCATTTAATTATTATAAAAAATATAATTATTGACAGAATAGTACATGCAAAGACTATATCATATTTAACGTTTTTCCCTTCAAATTATAATCTCACTTGCATAATACACAAAAACTTAGATTTATTATTTGTAAAGATGTATTTGCAAAATGCAAGATATAATGCAATTAAGAAAAATTAGGTAATACTAAAATACATGAATTTGAATAAATTTGAAAGCTTTTGTTTGGCTTTTCCTAATGTAATTGATATATGTGGATGTCTTCCAGAGATGACCAATTTCAACTTACAAAAAAACAATTTTTCAATTTTTTGCAAATACATCCTTCTAAGCCAATTAAGGAAAATTAAACTGTGGAATTATATCAATCAAATATATTTACTATTAAATACTATATAACAAGCATATATACATATTTTATATATGGCTGTTATTTTAAGTATTGCAAATTTTTTTAGGGTTTTGAATAGTGATTTATTTTATTGTTCAATATAATGTATTTATATGAATTTGATTTTTATTTACTTACTAGCTGTTCCCGTACGACTGCAACCGCATGAAATTACAAATTACAAATGTCAAAATGACATGACATAATGACAACCAAGCTTCCTTGATGTTGGCAGCAACTTATGGTCTCTTTCCCACATTAGGATTTTATGCAAAATATTAACACCCTAAGTTTATGGCGTGAAAATATATAGCCTAAAGCGTGACATAAGTGTAGGGTTTTTTATTAAAAAATAATTATTCAAAAATATGCTGTAATTGCTGACATCTTAGACAACAAAGAAGTGTGTGTTTACGCTTTATTATAATAGTATAGATTAATTAATCATGTTTTCTCAAGTTATGGAATTACAAAAGCAAAATACCTCGAACTATTTTGATCACCTTTAATAGTGTAGAACATAAAAGTTTCAGCTGATGCCTGCCTGCTTTCAGTTATATTATAGTATAGTAGTTTTTAAGATTTAAACAAGCTGGTTGCATTTTCTTCATGACTTGCTAATACTTCGCCTGTGTAACATCTTTACTGACCGGACTCATTTTATTAGCTTCATCAGCTTTAAAATCAAATATGTTTAACAAAAATTAATAGGAAAATTCAGGTGGCCAAGGAGTGAATGTAGAATTTAATTGTGCTTACCTGAGCTCAGATCCTCTGTTTGAATTGACTGATTGGATTGACTTACTTCTACTAAGCTTTCCAACCATTGCTGAGAAATAAATAGTTATTTTTGAAATCCTCTACATAAGTTTAGCTAATCATTAGTAATAAAGTCTGACACACCTTGTTATATGGAATAAGTCGATTGGTTTTTTTCATAAATGCAAAATTAGCTTTTTGACCCAAATCAACCAAATGTTTAGTCACTTCAGTTGTAGACATGGCTTTGTTCAAAACACCCTTTAGTGTTTGTGGGTCTTTTTCGAGCAAACTGGGGAAAAGTATTGCAAGAGGTTTTTTATCCAATCCATTTTCACAATCTACCTGCAAAATCAAAATAACCTAGAGGCAAAAGTATGTCACATCTCACCATTTTTTACCTATTAATACAATTTAAAACATTCTACTAGTCTAGTAGACTTTGATATGTTTTCTTTGAAAAAATAAAAATTATACATTGATTGAAAACTTGGATTCTATTCTTTTGGTTTAAAAAATATATTACAAGTTGCAGTACTTCCTCTTCATCTAATTTTTCATTTAAAGTTGACTGGGGTTTTGAAGTTTGTAAAATGTCTACCCATTCTGAATCCTTTGCTAACAATGGGGACACAGGTTTTATAACATTTCCCTTCTTAGTAGTCCGACTTCTAAAAATAAGTTTTAAATTATAACATCTTGTTAAAAAAAATAATATTCAACTATGAAGTGATCTATATTATTTTGAAGAAAACACCCTCTGGTTCTATCATTCGTATAATACACTCAGAGATGTTTTTGTAAATGTATGTGTGATAAAAAGTAGGCCTAAGTGTAGGTTTTGTAGCATGTATAAAACACTGATGAATAATAATTAAAAATGTAGGTACACATTTTTTAAAGTTGAATTTGAAAATGTTTTACGCTTAGATCTCTTCAAATTTTTGTTAGTATTAGTACTATTCATTTCTTCAGTATGATAACAAACATTTTGATAGTTTTGTAGCTAACATTTTATTTATAAATAATATTGTTTACAATTTTCTTGGCATTGACATGTTACAGAAGTCTAACAATGCAGTCAAATATGTAGATTACAAATATAATTTACATTGTGTTTTTAGTCCACTATTTTTTTTTATCCTATGGCATAGATTTAGAGTATATTTTAAAAGAACACATAGACTACTTTTGTTTTTTTTTTAATACAATGGTGATGGAGTCGCAGGACAAATCTAGTATCACATAAATCAGGTACTACATAAAAACTACTGTTAGAAATTGGCATTAAAGAACATACAAGTAAATAAAAAATGGAGATAATGTAGTTAGGTTTCTATAATGGTAGAAAATTGTATTTACCAGCATGAGACTGCTCTACAGTTAAAATTAAAACAAGAACTGAATTAAACCAGACAGAAGTGTTGGCAATTTTTAATTTCTAAGCAACCATTACATATCGTACACATTCTTTAAAATATGGTTTATTTTAATAACAAACTGAACCCAAAGAGAAATGATTTTTATTTACAAGTTCCAGTTATTTTTTCTCTTAAACTTCATTCGAAGTTATTGCTAACATATTAAAAAATCAGGAATAAAATGGCATTGTTATAAACCCTTATTATTGTTTACAATATTTGTGGTATAAGAATATTCTTATGAATAATCATCATCCTCATCATCGTCAGGTTTAACAGTGGGAGGAGGCACATAGGGCTGTGGTACACCTTCAGGTCCCACCAACCCTTGCTGTTGTAGTAACAACCACTGTTGTTGTTCCTGTTTTGCTTGTTCTTCACGAGCCTAGAGATATAAATACAAAATCATTATGTTTATTACTACAATCTGCATTAACTTAATTTTTTTAATAAAGAAATACAGATAGCAATCAAGCTAATTTGATTTCATACAATACTTCTATTCAAACAGTATGTTACCAATTAATCACAATTCTAAATGACACAATATTATGCCATTACTTGAAAAACATATCATAATATAGAACTTTTTGTATATTGTTTAGTTTTTTTTTTGTGTTAAGTGAATTTGTCTATAAAATACTGTCTGCAAGAGGTGTACTACAAATGTGTTCTTACCTTTGCAAAAAGCTCCTGCTGTTGTCTTAATAATTCTTCTTCAGGTATTCCTAAATTTTCCAGGCGGGTACTTTGCCTTCTTCTTTTAGCAGCTACAGCCTTACAATCCTTTAAAACTGCTTCCGCTTCCTCAGTGTAGTCACTAAACCCTAATCTGTCTAAAGCTGTGAATAATATTTAGACCTATATTAGCATTAGTTCTTTTTGATTCTGAAATCTAAGAGTTTCAGAAATACAATAAGTAAGGAATAATATTTTTACAATGTTTTTATTAGTAAAAACGATAAGATGTTATCTGACTTGCAACAGTTTGTTGACTGAATAGACTAAGTATGTACAACTAAATATAAATAAATTAGCTCTGGGAAATACCTGTAAGTACATGTTCCGCATTAATCGTTTTTTTATTACTTTGATTACACACTTCATTCGCTTCTGAACTAATAAGATGTATAAATTCTGTACAGCAGTTCAAAATCAACTCCCTCGACTCGAAGGCAATACGAACGGAAGGAACTAATTCCTTTATCATTTTATTAATGCTTGCTCTAGGAAGCGTAAGCTCATCTTCCTCCGAAGGTGGAGGGCATAATTCTCGTTCTGGACTGCCCATTTTTGTTCCTTCAGGCTGTAAAATATTATTTTATTATATTAATTTAAACGTTAATTAAATTAAAAGTAAATAGGAAATTTACAGTCTTCTTCTTGATTCTGGTATCACGTTTAAAATATTAAATATTTCGTTTTCTTTGTTTCAGCCCCAAAATCAACAACAATTTTATTATAATTTATAGTTTGACATTGACATTTGTAAATGATAACTGTCATATGTCATGAAGTCGCAGTTACTCTATCGGTCTTTGGTTATTTTATCTATGCTAAATAGTGAAATAAAGCCTGGTTCACATTGTGTCAGTACAGAAATCCAGTGGCGATCGAACTCTGGCACAATTCTTACTGGTGGCAGTACACCAAGGGATAATACGGATACGGGATTATACGATTAGAAATTGGTGAAATTTGAAAAGGAGTTTCAACCGCTTTCAAGAAAAATCGATGCAGTTTTGACGATTAGACAACTTACACTGGACAGGACTCATAAAGTAAATACTATCGACACATCAATACATCAATTCCAGAGCCAGTCGTTACGTACTGTAATAATGTAAAGCAGGCATAACACACTAGTTTACTAATCAGCTTATGACTAATGGCCAATTTCACTGGAAGAGAAAATAAAATGTATTCTGTGCTTGTGGTCTATGGATTTCGTAAACACTTTGGTCTTGTCACTTTTCTTTAATAGGTTATATTTTATGTTTATTATTGTTCATCAAGGGATAATTAAAAAATATCTATCTTAGATATAATCTAAATGAATTGTTTGCATTAATATCAATACAAAATGGCTTTAACTTTTACTGTGCAAGCTGAATGTGGAATAACTAAAGCTCGCGCCGGTTTAATGAAATTACCGCACTGTGATGTCCGAACACCTGTATTTATGCCAGTTGGAACCCAGGTCTATAATAATTACCTTAAAGTATATTTCTTCAATATGTTAGTAAAGAATTATATACATTAATTTTAACTATCAAACTGTTTCAGGGCACAATGAAGGGTTTATTGCCTGATCAGTTGTTGGCTTTAGATTGCGAAATCATTTTAGGTAACACATATCATTTAGGTAATCGTCCTGGCACCCAGGTTCTTGAAAAAGCTGGAGGCCTTCACAAATTCATGGGTTGGAATAAGGCACTTTTAACTGATTCAGGAGGTTTTCAAATGGTTTCATTACTAAAACTAGCAGAAATTAAAGAAGAGGGTGTTAAGTTCAAATCTCCATATGATGGATCGGAAATAATGTTGACGCCAGAAAAGTCAATTGAGATTCAAAATTGTATAGGTAATAACTTATACTTTGTACAATTGCGTACCTTAAATATTGATAAACAAAATTTTTAAAAGCTTTTTTTCACGTCAATAGGTGCAGATATTATAATGCAACTAGATGATGTGGTTCAAACAACATTTCAAGATTATGACCGTATTAAGGAGGCTACAGAGAGAACAAGTCGTTGGCTTGATAGATGTCTAAAAGCACACAAAAGACCGGATGAACAAAGTATATTTCCAATTGTCCAAGGTTTGTTAAATAGCGAGTTGAGGCGTAAAAGTGCACAAGACCACATGACCAAAAATGTTAATGGATTTGCAATAGGAGGACTTAGGTGTGAATTTATTTTATTATAAAAAAAATTTAAAATCCAAGTCAATCTAGGATTGCTGAAAACATTTCAATGCCATTAATTATATAGCACTGAAAATCTGTAAGCATATATTTATAAAGGGAAATGAGACCCCCCTTAAACAAGACATAATAAAAAATGTGTCATATATTATATATTAAAATTGTCTTTTAATGCCTTCATTTTTTTACAGTGGCGGTGAAGCAAAAGATGATTTCTGGCCAATGGTCAGTTTGGGTACTGAGGTATTGGATAGAAATAGACCCCGTTACTTAATGGGTGTAGGCTTGGCTGTTGACTTGGTTGTATGTGTTGCTCTGGGTGTTGATATGTTTGACTGTGTTTTTCCAACAAGAACTGCTGTAAGTATTCACTTATGAAATTAATTTGAGCTACTTTAATTGTTGTTTTTTATTTTATTTTTTATATTACAGAGATTTGGTTGTGCTCTAGTCAATAAGGGCCAGCTTAATTTGAGACATAAGAAGTATTTAACTGACCTCAATCCAATTGATAAAGATTGTACTTGTTCAACATGTAAGAATTATACAAGAGCATACTTACATTGTATAGTGTCAGTTGAAACAGTGGCTTGCCATTTGATTTCTGTACATAATATTGCATATCAGGTAATTTGATTCTTTACTACATTTTATTGTTTATAGTTACTATTGCTCCAGTAAAGTAATTGAATATCTCCCTATTAAAAGTAATATATGTGATGTAACTTAAATGTGAAATATATTTCAGATGCGGTTGATGAGAGCAATGCGAGAAAATATTATTAATGGAACATTTATTCAGTTTGTGAAAGCATTTATGAAGGAGGTTTACCCTGATTTAAATTTCCCAAATTGGATTATGAATTCATTACAATCTGTTGGAATAAATTTATTGGACTAAATATTTTTTTATTAAATACTAGCTTTCACCCATATGGAGTAAAAAAAAGTAGCCTATGTATTCTTCCAGACTATCCTCTATATTAATGCCAATTTTCATCAAAATATATTCAGCAGTTTAGGCTATACACTCTAACAAACATCTATCCATCCATCTTGATTTTTGCAATTTGAATATTAGCAAGGGGTAAGATATTTGTATGATATATGCTGACAAATTAGTTGTCCATTAATCATGTGTAGTTATTAGCTACTTCGTAATTCCCTGGTGATCTGCGGTGAGGTTTTAACTCCCTCCACTCTATCTTTATAATTATGTATTTTGAGTACCAATTAATATCAAATACCTGAATTAGAAAGTAAATAAATATGATATTTTAACCCCCACTAGTTATATTTAACATTTTTTTTTTTGAATTCACACCTTTCATGTGATTAATAGAGAATGCCTAACTAAACCAATAAATTAACAGAACTTTTCTTATGAGAGCATTATGACACAATCAAGTGTAATTTAAAGATTTTTTAATACATATTAAACAACTTTACATAAACTCGTCCGAGTCATTACCATCATAGTTAGTAGTCATATTCTCTGTTCTCATTAGGGTTGCATAACTTCTTAATTCTTGCTCTTCCTTTTTGCGTTTTTCCTCTTCTTTTTCTTTTTCCTTCTTTTCCCTTAGCAATTTCTTTTTGTCCTCTCTCTCTGACTTGTCTCTATTTTCTCTTTCCTGTCTTAAATCGGGAAATGCTTCCCTCTTCGTCTTTTGTAATCTATTTATAATTTCATTAGATCTTTTAGCAACTTTCACTTTCCTTACATCTTTATCTCTATGAAAAGCTACTTGACCCACCTGTAAAATTAAGATATTTTTATTTCTCATAAAGGTTACAATAGTGACTAGTAAATTGTCATTCATTTTTCTGTGTTATAGAATTTTATTATTATTTTACTTCACTTACATCCATACTTGGTGTTTTTTTAAGGTTTGACCACATAGTATACACTATATCTATGTCATTCATTTTGTTCCCCATTATAGAATTGGCCTTTACTAATTGACATGCATCATCCAAAACAGAATTTGGGATGTCATCTATTGTTTGATCCTGAAAAATTTATGAGTTTTATTTAATCTTTAAATAATAATCATGTATTCTCAAAGTAAGACATTATCACCATCACTAACTAAATGTCCTCACTAAGGGCTTGTCTACACTAAGCATAGGGTAGCTAGGCTATAAAGTAAGAAATACAAGGAGAAAATGTTGTACAGCTAACCCTTTGACAGGAAGAGACTTTGTATTTAAACTGATAATAGAGACATTTTGCTAGAATCAACTTCTATATGTAGAACAGGAATAATTTATTTTTATCAAATAGAAACATGAAATGTATGCATAATTAACTTACGGGTGCTAGACGCAGATAAACATGGGCTGATGATACTTTATCCACATGAAACCAAACATCTTCAGGCCAACCCCACTTAATTAAGTCTTCATCTGAAATTTTTTTTATTTATATGTAATCGAAAATGCTTTCTCAACTTGGGGAAATGGGGTGCTATGAATAAATTAGTGTTACACTTAATTTAATGAAAAATGTATTACATTTAGTAGTTACTAAGGTAGTTACTAAAGTAGTTACTAAGTAACTTCCTTGGAAGTTTCCAAGGAATATTCAAGACATAAGATACACAATGGTAACAAATTGTACTTAGATTTCTTTCTCATTGGTAAATAGGAATGAGGGATATTATACCTGTAAGAAACACTTACTTTCATGTTTATCAGCACCCATGAACAATGTTACTGGTGGAGCAACTACGCTGCTAGTAAAGTAGAATACCATGTTTAATCCGTATATTTTATCGTCCAACTGAGTACCTATAACTTGTAGAGGTTAGATACATTCAGGTTATAAACGCTGGAACGTTTCTTTTGTGGTACTTTATTGAGAAACAAAAGATATTTTCAACGGAACATCTCATATAATATTTAAGGGTTAAACATTTTTAAGAATTTAGATTGCAGGTATGTATAATCGTACAAAGATCAAGACAAGAGCAGATAAATTATTTTGAATATTTATGACAGTTATAGTATTTCTCATCATTTTATTTGACAATTGTTGACAAATAGCTTGACAGCATACAAACATTGACATAAAAAGTCAACTGTAATTTTTTTAAATCCTGTGATTGAAACGAAAATAAGCAACTGCAAAAGACGTTCTGCCAAAAAAAATAGCCGCAAATGAATTCATAAAGTTAACTTAGATCGTAAAATTACTGATATTTTATCTAGGCATATTGATGCTGAATATTTTATTGTTAAAATATTGAAAATATATTATGAAGGTACCATTATCATATGTACTCTTTGAACTTTCTACTTTTTTAAAATAATGTTTATTCTTTGCTTATGTCAGTAGTGAAAAAGTCTAACCTATGAATCTTGTAATAATTCAATATATTTAAAGAAAAATAAACTGTTACTTGTGAAAATCACGCAAAAAATGTAATTTGCAATTCTACGAGCATCACCAATACGTTACTGTAAGTCATAACAGAGATAAATAATAACAATTTTAGTTTTTCACTACGAAATATTGATCTACAATTATCAACAACATGTAAGTGCATTAACGGTGTAAGCAAATAATTATACTAACTGAAGTATTAAACTCGACATAAATGATGGCAAGATTGTAGTATTTTAGCATTTTTGGAATAATTGCATAGTAGTAGTACTACCACGTGTTAGCTCGATCGACTATGGTTCGATTCCAGTGTCGTCATATTTTTTTTTAATTGGTGTTGTATTTATTTTTCAAACTTTCCCTTGCATCTTCCTTATTGGCAAAAATAAAATTAGAATGGTTTTGTAAATTTAGTGTCTTACTTTTATTTGCATATTTAGTTATTATTAGTTTGTATTATTTTTTTTTATAAAATCATTTCATTTTTTTCAAATAATACAGTTTATTCAACTGCTAGGTGAAAGACCATTTGGCTCTGTTTTGTAATGCTTATATTTTGCACAGCTTCAAGTGGTCTTGGTTCTAATCCTTGGTTGATAATACTTTTTTTTTTTTGCTTTTTTGATTGTTGTCAATTTTTCAGTGTCCTGTTATAAACATTATGATGTGTCTTCATAGTGCATGTATAAAACAAATTTTATGATGATGGATAACAACTCAGTTAAAAGATTTAAGCAGTCAAAAGACTGTGAAAATTCTTTAGAAAAAAATGAACAAGAAGTACTTGTTCTGCCACCCAATCTTTTACAAGAGTTAGGTATTAATTTAGGAAATATTCAAAATACATCATATTATCCTGTAGTCAAAGGTAAAACTTTTTACAATAATTTTTTACTTTTACAATTCCAGTATTGTATTCATATAAAATTGCCTATTTAGTTTTTGTATGATTTCGTTTCCCTATTTATCTTCTGTTAATGGATACAGTATTTATGAATGAATTTCATGTATTGCTGAGAGCTCTAGAAGCTTAATTAATTAATTTCTAAATGTTTCCAGATAATTTTGAGCCCAACAACTTACAAAGTGGTGAAAAATCGAAAATCAATTCTGAACAGTTACATGACATAGCTAAAGAAGTTACTGGACTTGGATCTGAAAACTTAGTTCAGTTAAGCCCTCCGATTTTATCTTCTAAGGACATTCCAAAACAGAAACAAGAATACACTGTTCCAAATAAAGATGTATCAACATCTAATATTGATCAAAACAATATAAACATCAATTTAGACCAAAATACAAAAGTAGTAGATAAAAATACCGACATTCAAATACCATGTAGTGTTGATAGCAACTTGGATATCAAAAACCAAAAAAAGAGTAATGTATGTAATAATAAGCAAAGTATAGAAATTGTTGAATTTACTTCATTAAACCCACAATCTAGTCACTTAAATATTAATAATGTTAAGAAAAGCAAAATAAATATAATATCACATGAAGTTGTGAAACATGTAAGTGAGGAAAAATTTAAGACACTAAAAATTTGCCCCGCACCCAGAGATGCTTTTATTCCATTTAAAATAAATACA
Source organism: Papilio polytes (assembly GCF_000836215.1). Taxonomy (NCBI): domain Eukaryota; kingdom Metazoa; phylum Arthropoda; class Insecta; order Lepidoptera; family Papilionidae; genus Papilio; species Papilio polytes. The sequence goes on from NW_013525102.1 coordinate 3,920,731, forward strand.
TTGTTAGATAGGATTTCTAAAAGTAATACAATATCTGATAATGTAACAAGTGACACAATAGAACATTCAACATCATTGGAGCCTCAATTCGATAGTGATAAAATGTTTAAAACAGATGACTTGGTTTGTTCTATGCATACAGAAGAGAATGATTTGACTACAAACAACCTTAACCATCCTGATATTGATGCTGCCAATGGTTCAGTACCAGATACTGGTCAAAAACCAGAAGCCAACAATGTTACTGAAGTTTATTGTGTCATTGATGAAGTGGATAATACAAGAGAAGAATCAAATGTTGCAACATGCACTGAGAATAAAACAGTTGATATTGATATGAGTGATGAGATACCAACTTCCTCCACTAGTGTGGTATCACAAATATCAGATAACACATTAACTGATGTATACGAAATTGAAATAGAGGAAGTTGATGAAGAAATTTGCACAGAAAAAAATAATAATATTTCAGAAACCTGTGTTGGGTCTAATATTTCCGCTAGTGATAAACAATCTATGGATGGTTGTTGGCGTGAGAGTGTGATAAAAAGACATGATTATATGAATGACAGTTTATTAGAAAAAGTAAAATTGTCAACACATCATTTAACAACTAAATCTAAATTATGTATACAAGGTGTTGAGAAACCCGGTGGAAAAATTGATAGTGATGAATTACAAACCGGTATGATTTTAAGAACCTATGTGAACAGAAAGGCCAGAAATGAATTTAACAGTAAAACAGGTGATGTGATACTTAATAATGAGACTGCAAAAACCTATGAAATTGTAGATAAATGCACCGATTTTAATAATATTGATGTTAATTGTGTCACCAAACAAGTTTCGCCTTGTAATGAATTTGGTAGATTGCAGTTTGATGGTGATGATAGTGAGTGTGTGCATTTTTATTTTTTACCCAAATATACAGTACAAAGTACTCCTTCAAGTTTTGATACTCTCAGTGATGAGAGTGCTAGCAATCAGGAAGCATTCACTGAAGATAATACTTATGGCAATGATGTCCAAATCAATTTGAGTGATGTTTGCTGTTCAGAACATTCATCAATTTCAGATAATGATAAATCTGAATTAAATGAGGATTATAAACTATTTTCAAGTGAAACATATGTAAACCTGTATGATGATATCAAAAGTGATGATTTATATTCCTTTTCGGAGGTGAAGGAAGAAACTTTTGATGATGACAGTTTAGTAGAACAAGTAGGTATCCTAGACATGTTTACATCATACTGCATTCTAATGTACAGTTACATATTTACATATTTAAATTTAAATTTATCAGTTTAAATTATAAGAAATTTAAAAGGGCCTACAAATTGTCTACTCATTTTAAGTTGTAATACCTTTTTCGTGACTACATACTCAATTGTGATACAAATTAATTAGTTTCCATAAAAAGGACATAAATTTTATCTAAATTTTTTTTTTCTTTTAGAGTGATCCAGAAGAACAAGAGCTTTTTATAAAAGATACATGTAGAAATGACTACAGAAGAATTAGTACTGCAGAGGAAGTTGGTGAGATGTCTGAAGCATATACAAAGGTAATAAAAAAAAATTGTCTGTCTGTCTGTCCGCAAGCCGCGTTTTTTCCGGGTAATCTCCGAAACGGTTGGGCCAATTTCGACGGGACTTTTATTGGAGCTTTTTAAATTTCGCGATGTCAAAATGGCATAAAGGGTGGTTCAAATTTGAGCTAACGAAGATTCCGGGCGACAGCTCGTATGTAATAAAAATGTGACTAAAAATCTATTTCAGAAACGAAAAAGGACATCTAGCCAAGAAGAGGAAGGTATACTTTTGCACAATATCCAAGAGAATTATCATAATGCATCAGATGGTAAAACAATTATCTATGTTAGATGCGCAGTTTGCCGCAAAGAAGTACTTGAAGTCGATTGGGATGGCCATTTGTATGAAGAACATTGCTATATAGCATGGAAGGAAGGTGCCAGTATAATAGTAAGTATTATTAAATTGCTGGAACAATATTAGATTATAACAGAATGGAAAACGAACATCAACCACTCAAATAAAAAAATATTATACTGTACTGCCATACTTAAACTGACTTTTGACAATTGCATAATATTGTACATATTAATAGTTCACAATAAATAATTCTTCCAGGATTTACGTGATGATGAATTGATTGAAAAAATGTCCGAAACCTTGGAGAAGCTCAAAAGTCTGTATTGCACTTTTTGTGGTCAAAAAGGGAAAAACTTGAACAGAATGTTGGCGCATTTAAAAAAATGCATAACGGTGATTATTAATTTTATTTTTCTAATTAGAATTTTAAATATGTTTTCCGGTCATATAATGAAACACTATTATTTTTCAGAAAATATTCATTGATACAAATTCCAACGAGAATGTAAACACTGAAATAAAATCGGAACTGGTAAAATGCGGAGTTTGTAAAATGGAAATGAGTTTTAACGACTGGAATGATCATATACACAAAGAACATAATTATTTAGCTTGGAAAGATGGAGACCCAGAATTAGTAAGTAAGATAAGTAATAAGAATAGATATGATAATCACAAAATGTGTTTTATATTGTTAAACAATCTTAAACAAATAGTATATTTTTTTGTTTAGCATACACTTTTTTTATAATATTACCATAATATTAATTTTCGAAATTTCGAAAAAATCATTTTAGAAAACTTATCTTTATTTTTATTTGTATAATAAATATAAAATTATTTTATTTTAGACAGTGTTACAAATTGCGCAAATTAAGTTCGATAATATGATACAACGCCATCTCGCGGTTAAAAATGTTGTTTATAGAAACGACACCTAGTTTGAAGAGCCTATAGAACGACAAATTATCTGCCCGGTCCTAAAAGGCGCGAGCGTGTCCATAAATTAAACTAACTTATGATAGTGTACCTAGTGTCTTCCTTTTGTGCCATTTCAATGCAGAAATAGGTTTTATAAATATTTCTGACAAAACCACTAATAGCAGCTGGACATATTTGTTTGAATGTACAATGGTATATGTGTAAATATATTTTTTTGTAATAATTTCAGAATCTAGACGACGTGTGGAAAATACAAATTCATTTACAAAATATCTTAAACGATATTGGAAGATTGGTGTGCGGTAAATGTGATTTGGTCTGTCACTATACTAATAGTTTTATAAAACATATTAAAAAATGCGACGGGAGTAGAGTGAGTGTAAATCATTTGATTATTATAAACGTTTATCTCAAATAGTGATTAAAAGTTAACACGCATTGCTCCAGTCTTTGTATATACTTTGAGGCTAAAGCAATTGCGCGTTAACACTAAAAAAGAACGGACGTTAAACATGACGAAAGAATGGTCTGAAATGATCCTTTTTGAGGACAAAACACAGAGTGAGAAAAGTCCAGGGAAATGATGATTATTGTATTTCAGGTAAATTATTCCGTCAGCGATTCTGTGGAATGCGGTGTTTGTTCTCAGAAAGTAGAGGGCACTAAATGGTTGGACCATATACATAAAGAACATAATTATTTAGCCAAAATACGCGGAGCTCCACCGCTAGTAAGTAACTAAACAATATTGAAGTAACAATATATATGTGCATTTTAGCATTTTAGTACAAGCTAGTTTCTAAAGTCAATTAAATATGACTGTTATTGTCTGTAAGGTGTATGATTTCCAGTTCCAAATCGTATTATGTTATCAAAGTAATTTGATTTTTATTTTGTATTCCAGGATTTATCAGATGATGATGCAGTCAAGAAACACTTACAAGGAATCAGATCAATTACCGGTCGTCTTACTTGTGCTAAATGCGGAATGAAGCGAAAAATCATTAAACATTTCATGGAGCATATAAAAGAATGTGGTGGTACCATTCAGAAGAAAATAAATGTTGAATCTGAGTTAGATAATTCAGTTTGTGAGACAGTGAGGTTGCAGTACAGCGGCACTGTGCAGTGCGGGGTGTGCAGAGAACAAGTGGACGGAGCGCAGTGGTTACAGCACATACAGAAAGAACATAATTATATTGCTTGGCTACAAGGAGAACAGCCTCTTGTGAGTTTGGAATTTTTTAAGTTTCTTAAAAATCTAGAAATGTTATAATTGAATTCTGGTTTTTGGACACTGTTTTTCCAGTAAAGTAAAATTTCTATAAATTAAAAGTTGTGGGAATACAATACAATTTTTCCTTCAATTAACTTATTTATCATTAAACGACACCATATAAGTGGTAAAACCAAAATTGTTTCGTCTTATTTGTAGAATTTCCTAAAGGAAGAGGATTTATGGCAGTATTTAAACAAGGTAAAAAAAATAACTAGACTATTGATATGTGTTAAATGTGGGCAGTATCGTAAAAACGGTAAAACTTACATGGAGCATATCAACGAGTGCCACGATAGCAAGGTGAGTTGAGCTTATTACATTCGTTCTCATACTTAAATGATCACAGATCCAGCTAGAACATGATATATCATTAGAAGGCAATTCATACAAATGCATTAAATGTAAAAAAAACTATTATATTATTTTTTCCAGATAATTCAAGATCAAAAATCTGAATATCCTGTAACTGGGATCGATATATCTCAAAACTTAAGTATTAGTAGTACAGAGGAAGGCGGTGAGGCATGTATAACACAGGTATTGTTTTTATGTAGCCATCTATTTTGAAGACTTTTTAATTCAGATTAATGATATAATCAGTCTAAGTCGGGCCACGGTGAAAAATAATATTTTTTTTATTCAAATTTTTAGAAACGAAAAAGGACAATAACCGAAGACGAAGGGGCATCTCTACAGAGTACTAAAGCCAATAATCGTAATGCGCCAGATGCTAAAAAAATTAGCTCATGTGTTAAATGCGCGGTTTGCGACAAAGAAGTACCTGAAGTCGATTGGAACAGCCATTTGTATGAAAATCATTGTCATATAGGTTGGAAAAAAGGCTCCAGTATAATAGTAAGTCAAACTCTATTATGAAGCATATCATAAAAAAAGAAAACATTCTACACACTCATTTGGATAAAAGATAACAATACCGGATTTGCCATTCATTGCTCAGTTTACATTTTTTATAATACTTTAGATTTTAAATTATATAACTACCTAATAGTCACAATGTAATGGTATTCTTCTTATTATTCTTCCAGAACCTAGATGATAAAGTGTTATTACAAAAATTGTCCAAAACCTTGAAAAAAGACAGTGGCTTGTATTGTACTTTTTGTGGCCAAAAAGTGAGAGATTTGAAAAAATTTTTGTCACATTTGAAAACATGTATAACGGTAATTGTTAATTTTAATTGCCGATTTAGGATCTTAAATGTATTTTTCGGAACTACAATGAGATTATGTTTCAGAAAGTATTTACAAATGTAAATTTTACCAATACCAATAACGCCGAGGATGTAAAAATTGAAAACGATGGCACAGTTAAATGTGAGATTTGTGAGGAAAATGTTCCTGTCGTCGATTGGACAGAGCACAGCAACACGCGGCACGCTGATATCAAGCCTTGTATAGATGTGATACCTGCTGCAACTGAGGTCATTATTATTTATTTATCTTTTTAAAGTTTTTTATTCTCTGTCTGGATGGCTTTTTATACAAATAAAAAATGTATATTTACAAATACTAGCATTACAATTGAAATATAATTATTAATTTCTAGAATGTGATAAAAATCGAACATGATGACGAGAAAGAAGTGAAATCGGAGCTAGTAAAATGCGGAGTTTGTAAAATGGAAATGAGTTCCAACAACTGGAATGATCATATACACAAAGAACATAATTATTTAGCTTGGAAGGATGGAGACCCAGAATTAGTAAGTATGTTATAAAAATAGATATGATAATCACAAAATATGTTTCGAATTAATATATTTAAAAATATATTGTGTGTTATTGTATTGCATTATAATTTCACCATAAAAAGACACAAAATAATTAAAAAGTGACATCAATAGACAGACATCGAATTTAAAGTGCATATGTGAATGTTTTTTTTTTTGTAATTATATCTTAAAATTTCAGGATCTAAACGATGAAAACCAAATTTATATTTGTTTACTAAATGTTGTAGACAAAATGGGAGGACTGGTGTGCGGTAAATGTACCTTAGTCCGTCAGTATCCTAAAAGTTTCATGAAACATATTAGTAAATGCAACGGAAATAATGTGAGTATTATATATTTGGCTATTATTATATTAATCTTATATATTGAAGATTGAGGAGGTGTCGAGAAATATGACAAATTATTTAAGAGCAAGGAAGATGATGGTTTTATTGATGTTTTAGGTAAACGATTGCCATAATGATTCAGTGGTTGTCGACTCAAACGACGATGTAAACCAAACGCAAGAAGATGACACATCACTAACCCTCAGCGATTCTGTGGAATGCGGGGTTTGTGCTCAGAAAGTAGCGAGCACTGAATGGTTGGACCACATACATAAAGAACATAACTATTTAGCTAAAATACGCGGAGCTCCGCCGCTAGTAAGTAACTGAACAATATTGAAGTTACAATATATATTTGCTTTTCAGCACTTAAGTACAAGCCAGTTGCTAATGTCAATTAAACATGATTATTATTGTCTGTAAGGTGTATTATTTGCAGTTCTAAATCATATTATGTTATCAGACTAATTTGAGGTGGTTTTTTTTATTCCAGGATTTATCAGATGACGAAGCAGTAAAGAAACACTTACAAGGAATCAGATCAATCACCGGTCGTCTTACTTGTGCTAAATGCGGAATGAAGCGAAAAATCATTAAACATTTCATGGAGCATATAAAAGAATGTGGTGGTACTGTTCAGAAGAAAATAAATGTTGAATCTGAGTTAGATAATTCAGTTTGTGAGACAGTGAGGTTGCAGTACAGCGGCACTGTGCAGTGCGGGGTGTGCAGAGAACAAGTGGACGGAGCGCAGTGGTTACAGCACATACAGAAAGAACATAATTATATTGCTTGGTTACAAGGAGAACAGCCTCTTGTGAGTTTAGAATTTTTTGTTTTGTTAAAATTACACCAACAGTAATTGAATTTAATATAAATAAAAATATTAAATACCATAGAATGTGGTAATTAATTTAATCCGTGGTTATTTATAGAATTTCGAATTAGAAGAGGAAACATGGCAGTATTTAAACAATGTGGCAAGAAAAGCTGGAGTATTGATATGTGGCAAATGTGGACTTTATCGTAAATACGGTAAAGCCTACATGCAGCATGTCAAGGAGTGCGATGGCAGTAAGGTGAGCTGGTGTTTACTTTTTTAATTATTTTTGAAATGACAAATTCATTTTGACTTCGTTTTTCACATTAATTTGAAAGATACTATACTGTTTTTGTTTAAACTTTTATAAGATGTTATTTATTCTTTATTTACGTCAGGATAAATTATGCTTCTATTGATGGCTTATGCTCTATGTTACATTTAACATATTTTTAACGTTATCGTCGTCTAACAGTTTTGTAACAAATGATTTACGACGCTATTGCAATGTGAATTAGGACTGTTTTATACTATGGCTTTACACACCAGTGCAGTCGGTTATACATTTTACGTTTGATTTTGTATAAAAATGTAAATTACCTTATTGATGTCTATGATATTAGTAATATTTTTTTGTGTATTCCAGGCTGCCTTGGTCGATCAATTGAATGTCTCTCAAATGATGGAAAATGATATAAATTCAACATATTTGGACGATTGTATAAATTATCGCGACAACGTGAAGTGCGGCGTGTGCGCGGCGGAGGTGGCGGGCGCGCGCTGGCTGCAGCACATACAGGAGGAACACAACTACATCGCCTGGGTGGAGGGCAGGACTCCTCTTGTTAGTATCATCATCACCAGCTCATTAATGTCCCCACCGTGATCTCGGAGCTCCAAAGTTAGGGTGTCTAGGTCATATTCAACCACGCTGGCCCAGTGCGGGTTGGTTGACTTCACATCTTAGAATTTCTTCGCCGATATATGCAGGTTACATCACGATGTTTTCCTTCACCGTAAGAACGTCGGGTAAATTATGTACATATGAAAATTCGAAAATCACGTTGGTACATGGCGGGATTCGAACCCAAGACCTGTAGTTTATAAGTAAATTACTTAAACCAATGAGTCACCAATGCTTCTTCTTGTTAGTATACTTTACACAAATCGATACAAGCGATGAAAAGAGTTACATGTCTTCTCTCAGTATTTATTTATTTATTTATACAAAAACACAATATTACAGATCACATATCATTTTACAAATGCATTATACATCAATTGTTTAATATTTATTGTAACTCTATTTACCAAAGCAATTCAAATTTACATAACTAGCTGTACCCTTTATTTGAAAGGAATGTCCAATCTTTTTTTTAATGTAAATTATTATGTCTTTTTTTAGTACACTGAAGATAAAGAATTTATCAACACTTACCTAAAACTACTTATAAAGCATACTGGAGCATTGATCTGCGCAAAATGTGGTCTACCTCGGAAGTTAGCGAAGTTTTATTTACAACATGTTAGCAAATGCGGTGAAACCAAGGTTAGTAAACAATACCTAAATGAGGAAATAGGTATACTTAAATAATGTTCATCATGTAAAATGTGATTTAGTATACAAGTATTGTAAGCAAGAAAGTAAATGCTCTTTAGTAAACACTAGCAGTTACTCGTGACATAGTCCACGTAAAATTTAAAAATATAGCCTAAATAACTCAGCGATAATGTAGCTTTCTAATGTTGGAACAATTTTTAAAGTCTCCCTAGTAGTTTTGGAGTTAAATCTATATATACAAATCTTTCTTCTTTAATATATTGGTATAGATTTGAACCATTATTTCCTAGTAGTATTTTTAAGCATGGATTAAAAATAAATACATACAATGTTCTTATAAAGTTTACTTACCATACTTGCGTTATAAAGACATTTTTTTTATAATTGAGTGCTTTTTACATATATACTTTACTGCGTGTAACTGGAATGTAGAAAGCGGCTGTACGATTATGCCAGCTCGTTTCTTAAACACTAAGAGTAGCACAATGGGATTGACATGTCTTCAAAGACAAAAATCCCCTTTTTTCCCGACAAAGATTAAAAAAAAGTGGAACGTGAATGATTGAATATTTGTAGGAGGAATCAGTAGCGGGTAGTCAAGATAACGTGGAGGAGGAAGAGAACGAGTTCGTGCACAGCGCGGCGGTGCAGTGCGGCGCGTGCCGGCAGCAGGTGGCCGCCGGCCAGTGGATCCTGCACATACGACTCAAACACGACTACTTGGCGAGGGTCGCAGGGAAACCGCCCTTAGTATGTGTACAATGTTTCATAACGTACAATATATATCTATACTAATATAATAACGCGTAAACACACTACCTTGTGGCGTAGGATGTAAGCTCACAGCATATTTTTGAATAATCCTTTCTATAATAAAAAAAAACCCTAGAGGAAAGAACCCTGTAGAAGGTGTGATATACCTGGTTCCGCAGAAACTGAAAGTGTACAAAAATCTCTGTTTGAACGTGTTAGCATATAATACATTGATTTTTTTAAACTAACTGATGCTTGTGACCTCCTTCCCGTGGAATTAAATAAATTTAATGCAGTTTTTTATAAGTGAAAGATTATTTTGAAATTCTCGATAGTTTTTGAGATATTTCAATAATTACAAAAACACAGACCTTTCCTCTTTATAAAATTTGTATAGATGTCAAATTATGAGTAATATGTTTTAATAGTTATTTTATTAATGATTTTAGGATGTAAATGATGAAGAACAAGTACGCAAGCATTTAAGTGCGTTGAGGAAGTATGTGGACCAACTTATTTGCAGCAACTGCGGGGAGGGCCACAAATACGTCAGAGCCTTTCTAAAGCACGTCCAGCAATGCGATGGCGCAGAGGTGAGTCTATATTAACCTATGTGCATTTAAAAACTAACTTAGCCTGCGACTCCGTTCGCGTGAAATAAAAAAAAAAAACAAAAAACAAGTAGTCTAACAGCCTTATAAATAAACGCGGTATAAAGTTAAAGTTCGGAATAAACTGAGTATAAGAAAATATTAGAACAAATTTTGCTTATACTCAGTTTATTCCGAACTTTAACTTTATACCGCGTTTATTTGTATGTGTTCTTCCAGATTATCATCTACATCTATGACATATTTCATTGAGATCCGTTCAGCCGTTTAGGCCACAAACTCTAACAAACATCCATCCATCAATCTATACTTTCGCATTTACAGCATTAGTATGATAAATACGATAGCAACGTATTCACTAAATCAATGTAATTAACAGATAAGTGACAGCGGGTCAGATATGGAAGTTGAAAAGGAATCATTTGTACCGAATGGCACAGTCCGGTGCGGCGTCTGCGGGCGCGAGGTCCGCGGAGAGGAATGGATCAACCACATTCATAAAGAACATGATTATATGGCGACTATAGAAGGGAAACCAACCTTGGTAAGTTTGTATGGGGTTACATAGCGTGTGGCATACACGAGCGGCGCGGTTTTATTGCGTCGACGGTAATCGCTCGTGTTGGGTAGCTCTAACAAACCTTCTATAGTTTAAAAAAATAATGTGATTTTTATATGATTACAGATCTTAGATGATGAAGAAGAAATACGAACACATCTAAATACAGTACGACGATATGTCAGAGAACTTGTTTGTAATAAATGTGGTGAATCACGTAAATTTGTCAAATCTTATATGAAACACATAAAGAATTGCGGCGTTAGTGAGGTGAACATTCAGAATCTCTTTCATAGTATAGGATAATAGTTTTAAAACACAGTAAAACGTTCGTTATAAAGTTTTATTAGAAAAATGTCAATTTATCCAAAGAATTCTCTACCAGTTGTGTACATTTTATGTTCAATTGGATTATACATTTTAGTCTTTACGCACGTCTTTTATTTCCAACTAATTTAAATGACTTAATTGCAATCAAACTAGATTACCTATAAAAAAAGCTTTATCAAAATTACATTAGTCATATCAATTTTTTTCCTTTCAGAGAGTATCTACGGATACAAGGATAGAAAGTGGACGAGATTCAGTAGCGAGCGTAGCCACGGAAGAGGACAAAGAGTTCCAAGTGGAGTTCCCTGGCACTGTTGTGTGCGGCGTGTGCGGCAGGGAAGTGTACGGCAACCAGTGGGTACATCACATACGCACGGAACACAATTATATAGCACATGTTAAAGGAAAAGCACCTCTAGTAAGTACAATCTATTAATCAGGGAATCTACAGATCTCTTTTTATAATGATTTTTTTTCTTTAAGAGTCAAATTACGGTTATAGGCTGTTATAAATCGCATAACCCTAGCAGTGGAGTAGAAAATAATATTTAGTGTCAGTCCTACCAAATTGTAAATTGGCTGATAACAGTACAACGTGTAAAAAATGTCATAGAAATATCGAATTTTAAATCATTTTTAAGCTATCTGAGCTAATAGCCAGTGGTGGGACAGGTCCGTAATGTTTTGTAATTTTCAGGATCTAAACAATAATAAACAAATCAAAGCACACTTAAACGCCGTCAGCAAATACGCAGGCGGCCTCTACTGTAATAAATGTGGCCTCATGCGTTTGTACGTCAAATCGTATTTAGCGCATGTACAACAATGCGAAAACTCCGACAGCGTAAGTATTTAAAAAGGAGTTCTCAGATTAATTTACTTTGTACGTATGAGGAAACTAGTTTTTACCCGCGACTCCGTTCGCATGCAATTAAAAAAAAACAAATATGAGTAGTCTATATGTTCTTCGAGACTGTTCTCTACGTCTATGCGAAATTTCATCACGATCCGTTCAACCGTTTAGGCAACAAACTCTCACAGACATCCAACCAACCATTTTCCATCCATCTAAATTTTCCCATTTATAATATTAGTAAGATAGGCTCTCATAATTAATTCACTTTTAAATATTATAGACATAAAACAATCTCTTTATCGTTTATTAAGGATCGAATAAATAGGATCGGCAGTGTATTTTAAATTCACATTATAATGTGTCAAAGCAGTTTAATTTTCTTGAGCATGTTTAAACTTATGTATATTTCACTATTCTAGCCATTTACTGTGGATGCTAATAATTCTGTAACGAAGAAGGAATCGGATGAATCGTTCATCCCAAATTATACTACGAAAGCTAGAGAAGAAGTGAGTTCGGAAGCTAACAATATTGAGGCTAGTGAGTTTGTGTACGAGGGAAATGCGGTATGCGGAGTTTGTCGCAGCGAGGTGGCGAGGAAGGAGTGGATCGATCATATACAAAAGCAACACAATTATCTAGCCTGGGCAGATGGGGAGACGCCTTTAGTAAGTACACCACTCACATACGTTAAACAAGCTTTTTCCCGTAACATGTCCGCAAGGAAATTAAAACAAAAACAAAAGTTAGTTTCTTATGTGTTCTTCCAGACTATCTTCTACATTTATACCAAATTTCATCGAAATCTGGTCAGCTGTTTAGGCTACAATCTCTTACAAACATCCATCCATCTGAATTTTAAAGATTTGAAAGATTAGTAAGATAATGATTACCTTAGTTATAAAGACATCAGTTTTATTTTTAATTGCATTATAATTTCGTTAATATTTATGATCATCATAAACAATTAAAATGATACAATGTATAATTTTACAGGATTTGGAGAACCAAGAACAAGTGCACGCGCATTTGTATGAATTGTCAAGACTACTGAATGGCCTCACGTGCAACATTTGTGACGCCAAACGTAAATATGTGAAATCGTTTTTGGATCATGTACGAAATTGTAGTGATTTCATCCAAGGTAATTATGATACTGATATATTTTTGAATGAAAGATTAGATCATGATTTTATCTATACATATAATAAAATTGGAGTGTCTATTTGTAATATCCGAAATTTCAGATTTCGGGAAGATGATGCAATTTCCGTTGTTGATAATGAAAGTCGCATTTATAATTATTTTGTCTGTCTGTTTGTCTTTCTGTCCGCAAGCCGCGTTTGTTCCGGGTAATCTCCGAAACGAAGGCCGATTTCGACCGGACTTTCACTGAAGGGTAGCTGACATAGACGGGAATATTATAAGCTACTTTTTAATCTTAATATTGCGTGGATGAAGTCGCGGGCAACAGTTAGTAATAATATGTAGTTTCAGGTGGTACAGTGGAATGTGCAGTTTGTTCAAAATCAATGCCAGTGGAACAGTGGAAGAACCACGCTATGAAGAATCATTACAATATCGCGTGGACAGTCGGATCAGACCCGATTGTAAGTTTTGTTTATGAATCTCTTGTTCCAAAATATATTTGAAAGGGCTTTTTTTGTAGCGACGGTATAGCAATCATTATCTATTAAAATTTTCGTATTATTAGCTATAATTAGAAGTAAAATAATCACTTTTCTATATATTGTTCAATACGATGTGTTTTAACAATTCCATTTACAGGATTTGAAAAATCCGTATGCCGTGGAAAAATATCTAAAAGAGTATAAAAAAGTCGAAAAGAATTTAATCTGTAAAACCTGCAAATTAACACGCGTATCGTGTGCAGGATTCTACGCTCACATCATTACGTGCGGCAAAACTGATGAGGTAAACTATTTTCATAAATATATAGAAAAAGCATAAATCCAGGATAAAAATTGTAATAAATAAATATTTTTCAGGAAATAGAGAATTTTAAGTCGGTCTGTGACATTTGCAAGAGCAAATATTTGTGCATATACAAGAACCAGCATTTAGCGTTTCACAGAGAGCAGGAATATATAAAAGAGAAGAAGTCCCGAGCGTTGGAGTTGGTGCAGTCGAAGGCGGAGGAGGGGGGCACGCCGGGACGCAGGAGGGCTGCAGAAAAGTAATTGTCTTACATTATTTACTGTACTTTGTATGTTGACTTTGACTACTAGAAAAAATATTTATTCAATAGTCTGTATCGGGTCATGAACCTTGTATATTTAATTTCAAATCTATTTTTTTTTATTTTCAGAGCGAAAAATGTTATTGAAGATTATAAGAGTAAGGTAAGTAAAAACAATATGATCTTGATATATTTTTAATAATTTAATGTTATCTATTGTTTAATGATTTCATTTTTAATGTATGAATAGATTTTTTTTTGGAATCTTTAATTTGTGTATGAAGGTGCCTTTACATGATACATCTAACTTGTATGGTCGAACACGTAACATCCTTGCTCTGTTATACAAGTTTTGATCCATACTTTCCTAGGTTTATTTTTAATGGTAAATGTCTCAATTTCAGTTGAAATATAAATGTGGATCGTGCACCTTCGGCACGGATGTGGAGGAGGAGTTGGAGGGCCACGTGTGCGCGGCCGACGCACTCAGCGACTCCGACTCCTCCTCCTTGCAGCTCGCGCACTCCGACACCGACAGCGATGTCGACTCCAACATCTCTATGGAGGAGGAGCAGGCCATGGACAAGAAGAAACGTATCGACACATGTAAGTTGTTGAACTAATTTAATTTAATTTATATTAAAGAAAAATGTAACTAAAAATAAATTTAAACTTTTTGTTTCAGCTCCAAAAGTATCACATCATATACCATTTAAATTAAAAAGTTCAAGTAATTACATCGCTCAAGCGGCTTTGGATTTGTAAGTAAAAATAAAAAAAACGATTCAGGGCTATAGTTGATCTTTTTTCGTTGATAATTATAACGCTATTTTATAATTTTTTCAGTCACAATATGCACTATACGTTAGATGAATTATTTCCCGATTGGAAACCAAAAGGATGCGAAGAAGTTGACACCGAAGATTTACCGAAATATTTACCAACTGTAGAAGAATCGTGTAAAGTGAAAATTGGCAACGAAGAGTGGACGACGTATAAACGTTTCGAAGCCAAGTATGACGCAGGTATTGTTTAATTATTTAAAAATCTCATGGTATACGAAATACAAACATTAACGCATCTGCATTTATTTTATAAAAATAGTAGTAATCATAACAGTCTAGGCCATTTTCAAAGTTACATTATTGTAATAAAGAATGTATCTCTTTAGTGATAAGCATGTTCGTGGGCGGGAGCATACGGTGCGTGTCGTGGGCGGGGGCGCGGGGCGGGGCTGCGCGGGGCGCGGCGGCGGAGCGCAGCTACCTGGCGGTGGCGGGCCCCGGCGCGCCCGACGCCCCGCGCCTGCCCGCCGACCAGCTGCGAGAACATCCTGCACTCATACAGCTCTGGGACTTCGGGGAATTTCAAAGGTATACACTCATCTATACTAATATTATAAAGTGGAAACATTTGTATTTCTGTATTTTTTATTTATTGAAATCAACTCAAAATTGCTGGGCAGATTTCAAATAGCTACGTTATCAGTGAATAACATAGGTTATACTTTTTGTTATTTCGTAATTTCACGCGGAGGAAGTCGCGAGCAACAGCTAAAATGTCAAATAAAACGATAGCCCGATTTGAAACAAAAAACTCTGGCATATTTGAAAGACATACTTTAAAATCTTTTAATTGAAGACGTTTGATGACTCTCTCCAATTGTATTATAGTTACCTAATAATCTACTTTTTTCTTTAGCGAACCTAAGTTTGTGCTTGGACTAGCACTTGATTACGGCACTGTGTGGGCCATGGAGTGGTGTCCGTCGGGCGCGCGCGACTGTCCGCCGTATAGCGCAGAGGCGGAGGCGGGGTCAGAGGCGGAAGCGGAGGCGGGGTCGGGTTCAGAGGCGGAAGCGGAGGCAAGCCACACAGCCGAGGCGAGGCTGGGCCTACTGGCCCTGGCTTGTTCTAATGGTTCTGTCTACATACTGTCAGTACCATATCCCAGTCATACGGCAAAGTAAGCATTGCTTTCATTTGTCTACTCCTTTGTTATGTTTAATGCAGGCAGAGGTGAATAATGTATTTAAGTTTTACTAAGAATTACATTTGTTTCAGAAACCCCCAAATTATTAGAATTAAACCTTCAGTTGAACTAAGGTTATGTAGCCGCGAAGACAGGAAAAAATATCAAGCGACTGCTATTAGTTGGTCTAAGGTAAGAGGACATATTATTAACAAAATAGATGTAATATTTCAATTACAGTTTTGTTATTTTTTTTTTTGTTAAAAAGTTTATGTAGCTGTAGTTGATTTTTAATTTATAATTTTTTTCTTTTCAGCAAAAAGGTCATACGATTATTTTGGTCGGGTATGCGGATGGCTCGATGGCCTTTTACGATTTAAGTTGTGAATCTCCACTGTTGAAATCAGTAGAGAACAACACTACGATATTATACCCATTCCAGGACGACCGGCCGCACAACACTTGCATTTCGGGTAAGACTTATCTTCATAATATAATCGTATTTCCTTTCGAATTATAATACTTACGTTAAATGGCATGTTTACATGTTTTTATAAACTACGCATTTTCTTTAAATGCGTGGTTTTTCCAAACCTTCGGTAAAAGTCATATTTAAGATCTGTATTATAATAAATGAAAAATAATAACAAAAAAACTAGCCTCCAAATTTACATTTTTGTTGAATGTTGTACTTATACAATAGTGTGTATTTTAGGGTTAAAACTGATAAACATGTAATACTGTGTTGCAGACGTGGATCTGTTCGCGTGCGGGGTGGTGGAGGGAGAGGGAAGGGGCGACGGCGGTGCGTGGGGCGCGTGGGGCGGGGCGTCGTGCACAGGCGTACATGCGGCGCTGCGGGCGGCCGCGCCCCGCCTGCACGCACCGCTCGCAACCGCCGCCACACGCTTCACCCCGCACTGGCCCTCGCTACTTGTCACCGCGGATGAAGCTATCGGTAACAAAACATAAATCATACAATATCTTCATTACTGGATTTTTTTGTGGCTGATATGTTTTAGGCAGTGATTGTAAAAATTTAAACTAGTACTGTTGATAAAACCTTCTTTATTTGTTGACAAACACATAAACTATTTACAATAAGAGGTTAAATTACATTGTACAAATAAAAACATTGCTTGCTTCACATCTTGCACTCTCACTGGCACTTAAAATCCTCATTGTTAAAAAAAAATTGTCTTGCTTTCTTGACAGCCAGTAGGTTATAAAATATTTATCCACAATATTATTGCAACTAAAACAATTATAGTTTTACAAATAACTTTATAATATATGTTCCTGTTTAATCTAAATATGCTTTTACTTGTAGATTTTTTAATATATTTACAATCATTTTCAATAATTGCTTAACCAGTTGTTGATAATAGAATGTATGTTTGTTTAGCAAATTACATGACTAACGAGCTGGAGTGGCACGGCGGCGGGCGG
>NW_013525102.1:3938344-3992909 GCF_000836215.1 Papilio polytes
CGCCACACCGCACACCGCACACCACACCGCACGCCACACCGCACGCCACACCGCACACCGCACACGCCTACTACCTTGTATTATACACATATGCGTCACGTTATTTTTCTTTTTAAATTACTTTGTCTCCTTGTGACTGGTCTTTACTTAAATAGTTTTTTTCTTCAAAATTTATGCTTACTAGTTGTTGCACAAGATTTCGTCACCCGAAATAAAAAAAATATAGTCTGTTATGCAGGGATAACGTAGCTTTTAAATGTAAGAATTTTTGAAATCTGCCCAGTAGTTTTGGAGTTATTTCAATACACACAAAAATCCAAATCTTTCCTCTTTATAATATTAGTATACATAGTAAATATAAAAAATATAGTCCTAAAATATTTACGCGTTATTTTATTGTTATGTTACATGCATGGCCTTAGTCGTAAATACATGTTAGCAATTTAGTCTACTTCAGACGCAATAACATAGCATTATTCACAAAAATCGTACAATAGGTTTTTAAAAACAAACTGACAAAAAATCCTGATATAATTATGTGTTACATAGGTGGTGGGTATGTTACACATGGTGTCGTTAGCCAAGAAGAGAAGTAAATACATCAACGACGAGCTGTCAATGAAGATAGAGCCGCTCACGTACGAGGACGCCGTCAAGGAATATGGGATAGAACTTAAACTCAAAAGTCAGATGACCAAGGTACTAATATTATAATTGTGAAAGTATGGATAGCCTAAATGGATGAACGGATCTCGATGAAATTTATCTAAGACATAAAGGACCGTCTGAAAGAACACTTAGACTATTCAATTTTTTTAATCACATGCGATCGGGTTCGCGGGCGACAGCTAGTTGAAACATAATTATTCATTTTTACTCTTAAATATTTAGGGTAAAACTAGCAACGAATTGAAGGATTTAATAATTAGTCAAAACATTTTACAAAAAACATTAAATTTAAACTTATGTATTTTAATTGTAAAATCTATAAAAAAGAAATGTATCAAAAGGAGGATAATAACATTGCTAACAGTTTCACATAAAAATGTTTTGTGTGCGACATTTCTTATTGTTCCGAGTCGTCAAGATGTTTGATAAATGCAATACATGTATAATTGAGTAGCGACTTCACCCGCGTGTATTTAGAAAATGTTACTCACAGATAAATTACTTTTCTAACGACGAAAGAGTTAAAAACGGCCCAGTGTCTTTTTAATTCTTTCAAGAAATACAAAAATGTATATCTCTCCTCTTTATAATATTATAAGATATGTGGTTGTTGTCCAGGCGGACCAGCAGGTGGTGGTGAGCGAGGCGAAGACGCAGTTCCCGGAGCGGTTCCCGCTGGCCGACGTGCCCGCGCTCGCCTTCTGCCCCGCGCCGCGAGCGCACGCCCGCCTCGCGCTGCCCACACACGCCGGCCTACTCTTCATCCTTACTGTCTCATAACTAACTGAAACAACTTGTAGGGAATCAAGAAGGTGCGTGCGGAGCCGAAACCGGCCAAACCGCGCGCTCTTCCCGCGATTTTCCCCGTATCATCCGAGGGTCGGTGGGGCCATGAGTGGTGGGCTCTCAATGTATGTAATAACTTGTCTTCAAAAATCAAATGTGTCGGAAAACCTTGGATCGAATTACAAAAATCGGTTGTACTGCCCACTTCGCAAGTTAACTGCTGCTCAATATCAGATGGGTCTATGAGAAGATTGACGTTAAAACAACCCTTTTAAAACGTCAGTGGTTGGCTCTTGAAATTCTAGGAAAAAAAATTCCATTCCGTATATGTAGAGTCGGGGAAAGTGTTCCACCTTAAAAGCTCTAAAATCTTTTAACATTTTGTAACGAAATGCGAGACAAAAATCAATTTATAAACGTATCTGTAAGAAAAAAGGTTGGTTAATGATACACAATTAGTTTATTTTGTCCCTTCGCTTGTACCTCTTAATATCTAAGTAGTTATTTGTAAGAAGTGGCGGAGTTTATCTCGTTGCATAAAACAAAGCAATTTCCTAAAGTGGAACACCGCTAACTATTAAAAAATAATACATATGTAAAACTTCCGTTACGCTGCTTGCAAAGAATGTCATACAGTAAACCAGTCTAAACAAATAGAAATTAATAAACAAAACTAATAACAGATTGTTATACAATAAAATATATGCGATACGTTTGTAAACAAGAAACACGCATTGGAGCGGTTTCCTTCACGAGTTGAAACGTTAGCTAATCGCAACAAGTATCCGCCATTGCTCCGGCTTCGGTGGTTAATTAACACACGTAACACGCCGCTTGTGTTCTACAGAACTTATAATTACATATTAAACTAAATTAATAGAGGGGAACTATTAAACACATTTTAACAGTTGCCTGATTTGCGATTTCAAAACTTAGGGCCTATCCCACCACTGACTAGAGGCTCAAATAGTCAGATAAGTTAACAAAATTCGATATTTCTATCACATATTTTACACGTTGGATTGTGATCAGACAATTTACAATTTGGTGGGACAGGCCCTTAAAGCTGTAAATCACTAATTTTAAAGAAATACTTTTAAATAAAATGTATCATATAAATATAATTTTAACGTGAGCAAATTATCGGAAATTATTTATTGTAAAGTAGTAAATAAGATTACTCAAACTTCAAATTTCTACCTTGTACCATGAAGTAAGAAAAATATTTTAACGATGCAAAATGTTTATATTGGGATGTGGCAACACTGCTATGCGTTTTGTTGTAAAAAGTTATACTTTTGCATTGATCTAAAATTACCATACAAAGTTTTCTCAAATGTAATTTGTTTTTTGTCCTTAATATTTGATGTATTTATTGTATAAATAAAAATGTGTATATCTTGTATATTTGTATGTATATTGTTTTTAGATGTTTATTTTTGTATAAGTCAAGGTAAGGAATTGTATAAGAAATCAGATAAATAGTGCAAAAGAGATAAAATGTCACGTATAATTATTAAAAAGTTTAGAATTTCGGAATAGCTTATTACATACTTCGCTATTTGGGTAGATTTTAAGATCTTGAAGTTTCTAAAAAAACAATGATTTCACATTCAATATTTCATAACGATATTCAAAATTGTTCTTACTTAAATTCTAAAATTGTCGACATATTAGTATTAATTAATAAAATGTCCAGAAACATCACAAAAACATCACAATTTCTAATAACAATCTAGTTTTATAAGATGTTATATACTAGAGGAAATGATGTAATATATAGATGTAAGAAGTTGCTGTTTATATTTTTATTAATTTAATGACGACTTACGCACTATGCTATATTTTAAAGTAGTTTTATATATTCCTAGAATCAGCCATTAACAAGTTTAGTTTTATCTAAACAAATTTATAGTAAGGTGATTTCCAGTGTAGAGCATTTTAAACTATGACTTTAAATAATAGAAATCAAAGTAATGTTTCATTGCTGCAAGTTAATTTACTTGCTTTACAATAGGGTAGGGTACTTGATGTTATGTATTTCTAATAGTAATGTAAATTTCCCTTCATTGAAAAACGCAACGGCAGATGGTATTGTCGTTATTATTGTTTACCAAAAATCAAATAAACCGTATATGTAAATGTTAATTTTTGATGTTTTTCTTTATTTTTAGCAATTTAAATTATTATTTAAAATGTAATTTGAACGCCGCGGTAACAAGTTGTATATTTTGACTGGCGTGAGATATATAAAGTTGTAAATTTAATTTTAAAAATTAACAATTAAGAAAAAACATATATCGGATATCAGTGATATTATTATTTAAACTATTGTATTTATGAATATTACATTGGTTATAAGCTGCCTATATGTTGGTTAATAAAGTGTTTAAAAAAGAAACTGTCTAAAATTACCTTTTTTTAAATATGAATCCCTCGTCCTCTTTCTCCTATAGTTTAGGATGATTAACAAACATTTGGTGTATTATAAGTTATTCTAATAAAACATTGCGTTAAAACACTAGGCGTAAACATGTTGAAATCATCAGTAACTTACGAGTGTGAGTCATTTGTATTGGGGTAAAAGAATATTATTCAAACTGGATGAGTAAGAGATATCATGTTTGGGAATTTAATTATGTAATTTAAAAAAAAGCTAACAAATAAAACATGCTATGGGTTCAATTCACTAGTTACCTAAATATCGTAGATTGCGAAACCTTCAAGTTGTCTTGTTCGCTATCTAGTGGATCTGTAGTCTATTGGCTTAAAATTATCGAAAATAAACATATAAATAAATATTTACCGCTGTCCGTTTAGAAAAGATGTAGAGTCGGAATAAAAAGTGATTTATATGTATTACATGCCGTACGTATAGTTGATTCCTATCCGATCTCTATATCCGTAGCACCAGCACGCCAGTGAGAAGCGAGCCGCGGTGAGGAACAAACGCGTCTCTCGACGTCTTTGAATCGCGTTCTCCCACTCGTTTCACGTTATAACTTTTAATTCATTTAAAATTGTATTATTAAAATTCAATAAAAATTAGTCGGTGTTTTTTCAAATAATGTTTTAAATCTCGTTTAATTTATTTTTCTCATTAGAACATTGTGACAAAAACTTTAAAAATGATGATGGCCAGTGCAAAGTTGGTGCGGGAGTGCAGCTCGGAGTTGAGCTCCGACGTGCGCTCCCTGTCCGTAGCCTCCTCCTCCGAGGAACAGGAGTCCACCACCGCCACGGAGTCAGATTATTCTGAAGAGGAAAAGGAATACGAATTGGATGATTTGCAGATTTTAAAAACTATAGGTAAGACATTTTATTGTTTATCTAAGTTTATGAAAATATTGTAAACACTGACAATAATTTTATGTACACCTTTTTATATTTTTATGTATTTGTTTTACGGAAAACGTAGTATACTTTTGTAAATCCTTACATTTCTAATTAAAATTGAAATAGACACAAATAGATACACATTATATTTCAATCTTGCAGGACTAACGTTATGTCTTAAAGAATAAACTGACAACTCACCTTACATTAAGTGGTTGCTGTATTTGATTTGTGATCTACCCACTTAGAAGATGAAGTTTCTACCATTTACCTGGTAGTATAACAAACGTTAGATGCTAGAATGGCAGGACGTCTCATGTGATACCAATTGTATCTAGGATATTGTAATAAAATCCTCATAGTTCTTTTAACCTTCCTGAAATCAACTTTATCTTTTCTACGTGCTTTTTTATTAGCACTTTTAGCGACGAGAAAGTTCAGTTTTAACACATTTTAAGTAAATAATTCGCACTTATGTGTTAATAGCCAAATTCCAATTTCTGAATTTTACTTTGATTACTATCTAATATACTTTCGAAAGAATTTAGTCTTAATTAATGGCTATATTAAATTAATAGCAGATTGTAAATGTACATGATTTTAGTGCATCAATATTAATAAGTATTTGGGACACCTAGACATAATTCGAAATACATTTTAATGTGCTACCATACTTAGCATAATATATTTTTAGAGTAAAAGTTATATGTACATTACAAGGAAATTAAAAATTAGCAGCAATTACTTACTGCTTATAAATATGCTGTTTAAATGATAAATAGCTTTGAGAAAAGGCAAAAGTTAAATAAGTGTTTTTTTTTTAATTTCTGTGGGGACCCAATAATAATATATATATAAAATAGCTCATTTACATACGTTGATGCAAGTGAAAGTATTCGTTGTATAGAGAATTGGATTTATATGTTAATACTATTATTCTATATACTTAAATAAAGTACGCTATAGAACATAATCCTATTAGTCCATAATGTCTCTCTATGAAGAGCGACAGTCTTACTACAAAGAACTTTCATATTTATACGAAAGCATTAGAACAGAGTACTTAAAATAATATTTCGCGAAATATAAATGTACATGCAGCCTTTGACCCAGTAACATAGTAGATATGGGCCAAGGGCGATCGAACTTGAGCCTATCTACAATACGAACCGGGTCGCGTTTCCCCCTGCAGCTATCAACTAAATATGACAATATCGTGAGTATTTAATGCTAAAAAATTCACCTTTATTGTCACTTAATAAATAGCAATTAAACGGCGAATTCTTAACCTTAAAATCAGAGGAAGTTATTAAACATTTCGTAATTAAGTATGTAACATTGTTTTTAAATACGTAGATTCTTTTCTGTTTTAATTGGTGTAGTAAAAAGTGATGCGTCTGTAACATATTGGATCTTTATTGCGATTTAAACGAGTATCATAAATCGTTCTTGATTTTTTCGATAACAACTTAATGTCAACTTGTATCGGCGAAAGTAAACGACTGGAAAAAAAGTAGGTATCATAAATGCAAAAGAGAGTATACAATGTATCTAATGTCGTAGGTTATTTTTCGCGTAACCAGATTTTTGGACTTGAAATGGTTATTTACACCACATGATTTGAATAAAAACAGCTTTTTAAACAATCTCGCTCGCATTTCACTTTCGATCTTTACGATAAATGTCAAATAACAAACAGAAAAGACACCTTAAATCTTCAAGATATTATTCAGGTAATAAACGTAACATTTTTTTGCAAACTAAAGATATAAATAAATACTACGAATGGTATTAGAGAAGACCTATGTGTAGTAGTGGACAAGCTTATGATTGGTAAATATTTAACTATTGGGTTGGGAAGTAGAGCAAAGTGCGTGTTACAGATATACATGTATCCAGTGTGTCCTCGCGTCGTCCTAGTTACGGTTGCAGTAGAAAGAGCAACAACCACATAATACCGTTCTAACCTATCTTAGGTTTAACGTTTGTTTAAGAAAGTACTTAGGTACTAAGTATCTTCGCTAATATTGTGATTAAACTATTCTGTCCATCTTATCTGTCTCGTCTAAATTATTACGTGTACGCTTGTAATATTTGGGTCAGTATGTGTTTAACAAACTGATAAACACCCGCCCTAATGTGTTTTATCATTCAGACCGTTACACTCTAATTCCGCCTTAATATTAATTGATTTTGCTTAGATACGTACGGCGTAGTATACTTATCAATTTTTGTAAATTGTAATATTGTTTATAAATAATGTAATAGAAAGACTTTGGTGCAAATTTAAAGTTTTCTCGCAGATGAGACAGATATAAAGAAAATAAAGTAAAAACCATGCTATACATCTATTCTTGGATAAAAAATATTGTAATAATTTATATCTTAAATAACAGGAAAAAAGAGTACATCATACGAGTATAAGTATAGTGTTCTGAAAAGTGATAGCTCATACTATAAATCAGAACTGATATCGTTTTCAGATCCTTATCGTAACACCTTGTACTAGTTTTCGTTATTTGACATAGGCATAAAAAATACTGATTTAAATTTCACTAAAGAACCACTTATATACTAATTATTTTGCTACTTTACCTGCATTAAAATTCTTTGCATTAATTATCACATGTATGGTATAAATATTCTCCTTATAACATGATGTGGGACAAATATAACGATGTGAAATATTATACTGGCGGTAATGTTGATTGTAATTATGTAGCAACTCGCGTGTACGGAGTGCGGACATAGAAAAGAAAGCCAAGAAAAACAATGCGCGAGAGATTAATGCCAGTGACCGATGGAACATTGTGACAGCGCTCTCCGCCCAAACCGGTACATGGCCGTCTTTGTCTGGGTTCCGCGTAAATATTAAAGTTTATAGCGCTCTTGTACTATTTTCTTATTATTATATGAAAATAAAACGACTTTATAACAGTTATTAACAACTTACAAGTGTATATTAGTCTATTTTCGAATCAACAATACAAACTATGTACAAAGCTATATAAAATGTTCGATTAGGTCTACTTGGAATTTAATGTAAATTATGTCAGCCGCTCCTAAATGTAAATGTTTAGAGTGATACTAAACATTTTAGTACAATATTGCGTTTGATTATACTGATTTATAAATTCGAGTAAACTGTACACAATTTAATTATTAATAGTTTTTAGGAAAATCAACAACTTACTGACGATTTGTGATCATTGGCGATGTGATTTTTTACATTATTTTTCATAGCTAGCTGGGTTAAGGTTAAAAAGTTTTTTATCAATAAAGTCCAGATTTAACGGTGTTGTTGCCTTGACGGTCGGGTGCATCGTCTGCCGCGGATGCAACGCCCTTGGCCGCTTTCCACCATCTGCTATTCACTTATCTTTATTATTATTAATATCGAGAGTAAATGCGGGTTGTGAGGCCAGTCGGAGTGCACTTTTTTACATTTCCTGGTATGAGAAAAGTCGCGTTGCCTGTGCAGATCTCATGTAAAGTTGAAATCAGGATAGCAAGCGAGATACTTATTTAATA
Source organism: Papilio polytes (assembly GCF_000836215.1). NCBI lineage: Eukaryota > Metazoa > Arthropoda > Insecta > Lepidoptera > Papilionidae > Papilio > Papilio polytes. The sequence continues at coordinate 3,946,667 of NW_013525102.1, forward strand.
CTATGATGTAATTAAACGATCGTTGACACGTGTACAGAATAGGTAGGATAATCTTGTTTTGTTTTCTGATGTAAGTATTCTTTAATTGTGTTAACTGTCTTGTTCGTAGTCTATGGTATAGAAAATAAATTACATATGAAAGCAAGATGCATATAAGACTGTAATAGACTTAATCGTGACATTTGTTTGATTATTCGTTTTCTCAACATTAGATATATGTGCGGTTACAGTTGTGCTTGCTTTTAATGTAGCCCACAAGGCTATTAACCTCCGAATGTGTAAACAGTAATAATTCCACATGTACTATACAGATCGCAGCAGGTTGCGTAACGAGCAGCTGCGCCGACGATTTACATGATACGAATTACGATAGTGTCGGTGATGCGGGGGAGGGGGAGGGGGAGAGACTTTCTCCTACGAGCGGTGCAACCGTGACATTGTATGTTTGTCTACACGACAGAATTTCGGACGTTTATTTCGGATACTCGGCCCGCGACGTTCCGTTTCATTTATGTTGTTGCGACAATCGAAGTGCGTTATTTTTTGTTTTTTAGAGCATTGCCAATTAACGCTCATGTGACCATAAATATTTTTTAATGATACTCTTACCAAAAAGAAGTTTAATCTTGTTTTCCACATTTTTGTCTCTGTAGAATGCCATTGTTATATTTTTTGGTTTCAATGTAAAACATAAACATTTTTCGCAACAAGTACAATGAGATACAGTAGTACTGGTTATTGTTTGGTGAGGTGAGTTAACCGGAGGCTTAAATCCGGCCCTTCTCTTCTTATCTACATATGTAGTCGAGCTAAAATAACCTGAATTTATTTGATGTGATGATTGTTTATAATATGGTTAAATAATTTAATTAAACCATTTTACTAAATTTTCATTGTAGAAAAAGTTAATTTTACACAATAAAACTGCGAAGACGACGAATTCGAAAGCCTGGAGGTAGATATTGACACTACCGTCTGTCATAGGAAGTTTAATGATCATCAACAGCAGTTTTTTAAGAGTCAATCCTACCAAATTCTTGTAAAGTCTCAGATGTGTCGAACATGTGATGGAAATATCGGATTTTGTTACTTTATCTGACAGTGATGTCATTTTTAAGCTATCAGAGCCTTTATCAGCCAGTGGTGGGACAGGCCCTAAGTCTTTTAATTGGCAGAATGTAATATGTTTTCATTTATTTTGAGATTAAACTGTGCAAGCATTTTATTCTATTGCGTTATACGTAACTATAAACAAACTATTTTTTTTTTACTATCAGTATAACTTTTTTCCGACTTTACGCATTGTTGCAAGTATTTACGCAATTAGAAGCTATCGCTGCAGAACTCTATTTGCTACGAATAACCTAAAATAACATATCATTTGGATACATTGGATTTTCCAATCCGGTTCGACCTATATAAAACTCTCATTGGATGACTCCCACGATTCTAGGAAACACTGGATTGAGTAGGACAACTTGGACAAAACAAATCTTGCAATATACATATTTTAATTTTGAAATAAACTGTCATATTCATTTATATTTTTTCGCCTATTTATCTTCTGGTCCGGGTCCTAACAAGTGTTTTAGATGTGTTACATTTTGAATAAAAGTAATAAGCGATTTGGAGTAAGAATTATGCAACAAAATTATATAGGTATATTAAAAATGAATAAGAATTATACAATAGAAAATAATACACACACTTTTATATTCAAAACATTATTAACTTGAATAAACAGACGTCAAATTGTATGATTCTGTGACGTAGTGAAAATCAAGATGTTATGATATTATTTTTCCGGGAACATTTTAGCTGTGAGTGAGCCCGAACTTATAAATAGCTCGTACATTATTTTATTGTTACATCACAAATGTACGTTAATTATGAAATACATACAGTTTTAACTCTATAGATCCAGACACACTTATTTAGTACGTTCGTTCTCTCTCGAAAACTGTTTTAAAAAGAAACAGAACACCTAGTCTGTTTTTTTTTAATATTTTTTGAGATAAAGGTGTTTACAGACTAGGACTACACAATTTTTATGTACAGGATGTTCAACTTCTCCAAACCGTAACATTTAATTTCGTAGTTTTGCCAGTACGTATATACGAGTATGTACCAACAGCGCGGTAGCTATTTCAGTTCTTTTTAATTGTTAAAAATGATTTATTCAACGTTTATTACTCAGAGCTATCTCTGGGCGGGTTTTACGAGATGTTGTTGATTGTTTGACTGAGAAAACCGGTAAATTTAACATTGTTTTGAAAGATTAGTGTATCGCTGGCTGCCAACACGTGCCTTCGCGCGGATCTCCTCTGCAAATAGTATAACTTTTACAGGATTTATCAAATATCAACTATTCCACGTCACACGTCAGCACGTCAAACATATCTACAATCTAATTTTGTTGATTACCTGTCAATTTTGGACAGTGTGTATCCACTTTTAGCGTGTTTAATAAAATAAATTTGCCGAGCTTAACATTTAACAAATGTTACGGAACAAAAACATTATGGAAAAACTTTAACAACTTTGAATCTTTTACGAATGAATATAAAAGCGATTTACCCTAAAAAACTGTTATGGTATAACGAATCTGTACTATGAAATTTATATCACATTGCGAGGGATTATGAAAATGACCATAACACTTATTAAATGACTCTAATTTAAATAAATAGGGCAGTAAATTGTTGGCATAATACGTATACAATTAGAAGAAGGCGGGCGTAATTTGCTGTAACCGGTTGCACGCAAGACTGTTTTAGCTAACACTGATTTAATTGCTATATGTAAAACATGTTTTCTAAACACGAAAATATTATTTTGCTGAATTTTAAAGATTGTTATTTTATCTAGAGAGTTCCTGGATGACAAAAGCCAACCGATACCCATTTGTTATGAAATCACGCCTTTGTTTACCGAGGGTACGTGGTATTGTGTTCGAAATAAATATCATTTTATTCATGCGGCGGCAAACGGCAAATATTTGATTTTTATGTCGATTATGCTACAGATATTATAAAAATAAAGTTATCAGAATGATGATATCAAATTAGGTCAGAAAATAAATCATAAATTATTAATAAAACAAAGTAATCATTGATGTATAGTTAGATAATAAAATTATTATTGATTCACGCGAACGATATTCTAAATCGTTTATCTGAAAACCAGTTTTATCTGTTAAATCGTTGGCAGTTGAGACTATGAAAGTGTTTAAACTGGAAATACATTTTTAATATGGCGTCTGGTGGACAAATTTCATTATAAATTTTCCACAACTTTTACTTTTCACCAGCGTATTATGTAAGGAAAGTAATAAATCAAGCGAATGTTATGCAAATGTATATAATAAAATATGCGGAAAAAATATTAGGTACGCGTTGTGGATGAGAACACATTTGTATGAGTACCTTTATATTTCTACTAGGTATGAAAGTTCACACTAAAGTACCTAAATCTAATCGGTAGGAAGGAAGCGACAATTTGGGCTTATTACCTGCCAGCTTTATAGATTCATTCTCTCAAATAAATTTTAAGCAATTTTCAATAAACACAACTCGTGTGTTTGTACGGGAGCGTAGTCGTATTCTAAACACGTCTATTTGCCGAGACGCCCTTCTATACATGATTATCAGGCAGCCGACGAACGCGAAATAAAGTTTAAACGAGTGAAATTTATGTGCGACCGGGGAAATTCAAAATAAATACGCAACATCCACTGATTTCTACTGTTTGTTGGAGTCCGATAGAGACGGAAGATGCGTTGGATATTGTCCAACGATTGCAAAATTTTACTATAATCCTTGACACGGCCTGCGGCGAGCTACACTATATGAGAAGATTAAATTTTTTTCTAAACATATTTAATGTTAAATGTATATTTGGGAATCAAATACATAAATATAGTTTAACAAACTCCCACATGTTAACCACAGGAAGTTATTTTTCCCACAATTTATTGCAGTCATCAATCATGCATTGTATTTTATGGTAACAATTTTGTAAATATTAAAAACAGTTGACTTCTACATTGTACTGTATTGTATTGATCTTCGTGTTACTCATAATTGAAATTACAGTGACCAATTTTTAAGTTAAAACACATAATTGTACAATCATATTAATCGTTTCATATTATTTGTCATTTGTATGTTAACGCCGTTTTGTTTATTGGCAATATGTCGGGTTTCTGTTTGAAGTTTCTTCTATAAACTAAGGTACGACGTTACTACGAATACTGTTTTTACAATAGGTTAAATAAAATAACTTAAAAAAACACGACTGTTAGATTGTATATTATTTTAGATGAGTTTGTTTTATACAAAATATAATATAGTGAGGAATTATTTATAATTTAGAATATTTTCGTGGTTAAAGTCATTGGCGTTAGGTTCAAGGGTACTTCGTTATAGTTTTTTAACTAAAGAAATCTTTTCAATCTGTTATGACTAAGAACAAACGTTTGAATAATATCGTGGGTAAAATTACTAGTTAACTACTTAAACAATTAAAATCACAGAGCTATTAAGATATCGAAATGTTCAATTTGTATTAATTGTATAGAGGTAAGTTGTAAAGCTCATTATGATTTACGATGCCGCGAGTCGAGCGCTAACAGCTGGCTTTGTATTCCGATCGTGTATTGTTTATTATTAATTCAACCATTATACGTCATTGACAATCCGTTTGTGAATACTATTAATAAATGTTGCAAATTAATAATCATTAGTGTAAAGGATTATTTATGTGAAACATACGGACGATTGTAAATAGACTTTTAACCAAGCTTAAGAATAATAATAATTTCTTGTAGACTGAAGGAACATTTAAATAGTAACTGGCAAATAATAAGTCTCCATGGCTGGTGGTTAAACGAGTATGCAAACGCGATAACTTTGTCGATAAGAGACACTGCATATGTATTAAATAGTATCTCCAGCCATTGACATTGTCAGGACTACAGAGATTACAACAATAAGATATACGAGTATAATGCTTTGATCTCACCCGAATGGGTAATACCGTGTCAATAATTATTAAAAAATCATCTTATACTGCTTTAGATCTTTGATGTTTTAGTTCGATGTGCAATATAACTTACTAGTTACCATTTGCTGGCGACTTCGTCCGCGTAGAATTGAATAATGCGTAAAACATAAATTATATAGTCTATGTTACTCACAGATAAGGTAGCTTTTTAATGATGAAAAAAATTTTAAATCTTGAATTTTTAATGGTGAAAGAAGCACTGTAAAGAAACTAATATTGTTCGCTTAATGAGACAACTCATGATGATTGCTGTGAATGTACAATCAACTTGGTGACAAAAGAAATATCTAGTAGCTAAACAAAACTTTGACTTCGCATTACTTATTTGTTGAGGTGACATATGTATTACACTTATATCTAAGGTTTACCGAAGGTGAAGATAGTAAATTCAAAATCTACTGAATTCGAGAGCAAGTAAGTCTTTAAGTAAATATGATAACTTTTATCATGTGCAAATATAGATTGTTATTTAGGAATCTATTTATCTGTACTTAAACCCCCAAGAGCTTGGCTAAATTTGGCTGATATATTTTTTAAATTGGTCTTCTGAACGTTTCGTAGCATTACACAGGGTTCTTTGTTTCCAATTGTCTCAACATTGCGAGCTTGCTATATCACAAATATCTTAACCTTGGTTCGACCACCTTTCTTATCCAAGGAATTTAGTAGGGCTTTAGATGTGAATGGTATTACGTAAAACATTTACGTACCAAGACTTGGATACTAAAAGTTTATATGTGGAAGTAGCAATATAAAATTATTTAATATTTTACAAAACTTCTGGTTTAACTCACGTAAAATATGTTGAAGAATTTAAGACTTCTTACATAACATTTTCTTTTTAACTTTTGGCAATCTGCGGTAGTAAATCATGTGGTAAAATATTTGACTACACCGTGTACTGAATCTTAATAATCAATTCTTTAGTATAATGAGTGTTTAGTAACTTCCTAGATTTATTTGTTCTATTATGTCCTATATGTTATTTCATTATGCCATTTTAAGTTTTTTTACAGAACAAAAAACTGTCTTGAGAAAAATCAAATAATTTCGACATCAATTCTATAACTTTGGCAACGAAGTAAAGCGCTAACTACTGAGCCATTACTCTTTACGAAACTAACCGTATTTTTTCATTTGTCAGATTCTATAGCAGTCAAATTTAATTGCATTGAGTTATATGATTTAGTTTATTACTTAATTTAAGTCATTGTTGTATGATTGCTAGAGGAGACAGGCCGTGACCGAAACCTTACAACAATGTTTGAAGATTTTAAAACGGCTAGGGTTTTACAACATTGTGTCCTTCAACTCTGTCTATGTAACTGGGAGTTAATAATTCCATTTCATTTATTATAAATGTAGAACAAGGCTTCGGTTGTAAAGAGCTTTTAGTATTAAATGAAACTAAAATAAATCGCAGGCAGTTAACGCGTGTCTTGTATTTTTAAATATTTGGGTTTATTATACTCGTAAAGTTACTCATCGCTCATAATTAGATGTTACAACATGGAATAAAACGTAATAGTAAGAAAGATATAAAATAGTTCTTAAATAAGTATTATTTGTTATTTTAAAACTCAAATATATACGTACTTAATCTGTAAAAAACATATTGTGAATGTAATTCAGGAAGGCTTTTTATTTATATTACAAATTTTTCTTTTTCTATATCTAGTAATCATGATTTTTGCATGACTATTTATTTCATTTTGTTGCATATTCGTTACGAATTCGCCGCCGACCGGAGCCGATATAAATGTGAACGAACTTTTTATGGTGTTAAATACGTGACTTAATTAGGTTTCGTGACATTCAAATTGATATTGTTAACGTTCAATGTCAACAATACTCGTATAATGAGACAATTTACTGCGATAAAACTGAGTCGAATCGCTCGACCGTGCGTGGATGCGGCTTGTGGACAATATTTTGTTTTTATTATGATGTTTAGAAAAAAACTTACGATATAAATAGATGTTATAAAAAGTTTTGAATAACAACACTCACAACTGAGATTAATATTTTTGACTACATTTCAACGTTCTTTCATATGTTACCTGACTGTCACTATAGGAGTGTGCCTTTGATCGTATGTAAATTCACTAATTCTAACATGCAAAAATCATGTTTTCGATGCAATTGTTTTTCGATTGTGGTTTAACAGCTATAAATCAGAAACACGATATTGTTGCTTAAAACAACTAAAAACAATAAAAATCTGGGAACTTTTGTAAATACTGAGAAAAGAGAACATTTAAAATTTATTTGTTTCTTTGTAAAACGTAAATATCAAAGTGTAATGCGTAATCGAAGTGCCGTCGTGACGTAAACGGCGCGAACCAGTCGGAGTGCGTTATGTTTACATCAGTGAAAGTGGTCGAACCGGTGACCGACGCGACTTTGCTTTTGGTCACAGTGTATATGAGCCAGTAGACCAATTCAGCCAGTTTTACTGTTATTAGGTAGCGTGGGCAGCGATGATGAGCTCACGCGCTAATCATGTTCTTTTAAAAATGGTGATTGATGTAAAAAAAAATAACATTCGCCATATCATGTATTGCTTCTATGTATGTTTATATACATGTTTGCTCCCGATTGTTGTTCAATCCTCATTACATATTTTAATATGGAAGACTGTAATATGATTTCTTGCTAAGTTATAAAAGTTATGAAAAATTATTTTGTTTCTTATTACGTCGTTGTACGACTACGACTACTTACGACTTCAGCAAGCGGAAACATTCTAAGCAATGCCTTTTTGCGTGTGAAATGTGCTCATCCAAAGTCCGGTTGTGCTGAGTGGCCGGCGGTCATTGAACGAACGCCCACATCATGTTGTTTGATTTATATTATTCCCTTTTTGAGTGAAGGCTTTATAACCGAAACGTTTTCCCTCTCAAGTGGCTCTGCTGTTAAAAATACACTATGGTTTTGATGTTTTCTTTTAATGGTACATACATATACATGTGTAACGAATGTTTATTGCGTTGTAAGTTTTGAAGGGATATGTAATTAACTAAATTTTCAGTACCAGCGGATGTTCGCTAATTTAATTAAAGTTATTACTTTTATATTAGTCTTATGAAATGACATATGAAGTCGGTTGCCGCCAGTGTTGGTGAGGCGATCGCTGCGGGCCACCTGGCTTGCGCAACGGGACGTAGAAATAAATTTACCCGCTGTAGACTTACGAAACCCTCGCGCGTCACACGCCACCTCGGATTAACAAGTGTTGCTAGAAATACAAACAAATTAATTGGGTTTAGGTCAAGAGGCTTATGTTTGTAATGGAAATGAACGGGTTTGTGTATACACTGTTTCGTACATGCTGTATGGATTGAAGGTTTTGAATTCAAATATTTTAAGACAGTAAGTGCGATAAAGATTATAAAATAAATCATAATAAGACCTTTGAAAATGGAAAATGTACTTGCGGGGTTTTTGTAATGTTTTACTGCGGTTTTAGTTGAACGATTTCGGTCCAAAGTATTGACTGTAAATTTATAAATCAGACATGAATTATTCAATTAAAACACAAATCAAATATAGCTATAATTCACAACTAAGAGATACTTATAACTTTTATTTCAATAAAATTCTGAAAGCTCAATTTAATACATCGAGATAATTATATTTTAACAAAATTAATTGTAGTGTGTTAGTTTTCCACAATAACGACAAGCGAGTAATTTTCTAGTGAGTGATATTTTAATCGGTTTTTCTAAGAACGAATAATCTCTTGTAATCGATTGTTGTTTTAACTGAAGACCTTCGCCCTTCCGTGAGTTGTTTATGAGTATCATTATTTTTAAATCGAACTAAGGTTTTTAAATAACGATAGCTGGCGCTCTTGACTATTTGTTATTACAAGATACGTACTCTTAGACGTACAGTTGTTAATTTTTAGTAGAAGGACGTAATAGAGTACGCGAGTGTCCGAAAATATGTTTCATTTTTGATTTTCTAAACTTTTAACATGAGGAGCAATAAAAGATATAAGAAGAAGAGTGTCTTCACTTTTACTTTCGTTCGTCAATGAATTAAATAATATGTTGCTGTTTCGGTCATTTCACATTCTTGATGCTGGGTTGTTGAAGTGTCCATTTATCATTACCTAGTAATTCATTAGTGTTAGGTGGACCGAAGTTTCAATGAAGTAAAATTCAAGTTCTGAAACACATTTTATGAAGTTATCGAACCAATATCACTAACGAATGGTTAAATGTAGTTGGGAAATCGGCCATTAGCATAGAGGAAAAAGATGATACAAATATTTCAATTCGCATTTCCAGGAACTATTGATTTGTATATGTTTTCTTAAATGATTCACAAGATGAAATACCCCAGTTAGTCTACTCTACATCGCAATAAAAACATTTTAAGTGTTCTCATCTTTAAAAATAAACAGGTTGGTGTTTCTTTAGGACAGGGGAAAACATTTATGTTACAAATTCTGCAAATCTTTGAAATAATTCCTTGTCAATATATAAATATTGTTCAATATTTATTGAACAGCTATAAATATGTAGTTCTATCTTAAAAATTTGTATAGAAATTGTGGTGTTTATAAGAAAAACTGTTTGTTCTAGGTACGGGTACCTTCGGGCGAGTGTGCTTATGCCGGGACAAGGCAGCGGACGAGTACCTGGCGATGAAGATACTGTCCATGGCCGACGTAATTCGCCTCAAGCAAGTCGATCATGTCATGAACGAGAAAAACATACTCGCTGAAGTTAATCACCCCTTTGTCGTTAATCTGTAAGTATGCCTTTGTTTTACACTTTGTTTAAAAAATATAATGATTTAGGGGGTTCTTCTTATCGTGTTGTATAACAATAAGGTGGCAAACGAGCAAGCTGCCACCTAAGCCCACCGAAATGGCGAAGCCACCACTGCCTACAGACATCATCAATTGCAGATGTGTTGCCTACCCTAAATCAACGGAAGAGTAGACGCACATAAAGATACTATTTCCCCTTCCTATGTGTCACCTCCACCAATCCACTTTCCCATCCAATCCTTTCCTTATTAGAAAAGGGTGAAACGGGAAAGGGACTAAAATTGGGCCACCGGAACCACACTCATCAGACGAAACGCGGAATTGCTACCATTTCATGCTTGTCTTCTGTGTGGTCGTGGTATTACACCGGGCGAGCCGACCCTTTCGTGCGAAGATGTTAAAGCGGGCTTTACCGCTGTTAAAGATAATTATGGAGATATAATTTCTATAGGCGTCATGGCAGTGTTATTTTAGTAGACTACCATGTTTGTTGTGACTGCAACATGTCGCGCTGGGCACGTGTCACGTCAATCGTGCGTAGTGTGCGGTGTGCCGTGTGCCGAGTGCGCAGGAAGTGCCGGCGCGACGCCAAACATTTCTATTTTGTATATTTGTTATGTCTACCATCGAACATGTCATAAAATGATAGCTAGGGTACTTATCATTTATATTAAATGATTATTGCCTTCTATCTATACGATTAAAACTAAATGTTTGTCACCTACGCGCTTGTTAGAATCGTACTCAGATTCAATAAGTAAATGCTACAACTACAGTAATTTAGAGAGTCAAACATCTAATTTAGTTTCAAGAATCATTTGAAGTTGTATGGGAATATATTAAATATGGACGTCTGTTAATAAATGAAAGTGACAGCTAACCATTTCCTTGTGAGGCAAACCTGGATATGAATAGAAACAACAAGCAACTTTATAAAGCATATATTCATTAATTCAATTAGTAAAACAACACAATATTATAGAGACCTCATAAATAGTATTAACCAATACAAATTATAAAATGCAATTTACATAATTGTCATGATTGACATTACTTGTCCAACAACCCATATATACTTTTATATACAAAATAGCTTTGTACAAATGGTAAGGTTATTACATTTATTTATTAAGAGGTATTACAGTGAATATAAAATAGGTTACTTAACTCTCCATGGTCAGGCCCATGGTCCGCTCCTCGAAAGTCCACTGGCTACACTGACTCCACGGAAGAGAGAGTGTTCTGACCGGAAGGGTCTTTTTATACCTCTTTTACATTTTAGCTGCCAGTACTAAACGTCACCACTACGAAGGTTAAATTAAGTATAACTAAACTATTTCACACGAAATACATAAATAGAAAATAATTATCATTTTATCTCAGTTGGTATTAAGTACCACATTTTAACATCAAAGGTTCTAATAAATAACACTATTTTGTCCTATCTATCACGCTCTTACATCATCTAACATAATGTTATAAATGCGAAATTTTAGATGGATGGCTGGATGTTTGTTAGAGTTTGCACCTTAAACTTCTGTAAGGATTTTGATGAAATTTGGCAAGTATGGAGAGGATAGACTGGAAGAACACATAGGCTACCTGCTTTTGTCTTTTTTTAATTCCACGCGGTCTAAGGCGCTGGCGAACGCAAGTTAGTAATATTTACATTTGATGAGCGTTTTTCCGACGCCGCACTTTGCGACTACGTATTTAAAAATTAAAAATGGCATGATTTCATTTCTAAATGTTTCCAACAATTAGGTTCGTGATATTCGAAGGCGTTATTTCAAAGTACGGTCAGCGTGTGAGTGTGACTATCAGAACTGTCGCGTGTCGCTGACAGCGGTCTGGCACAAGTCCGTGACAAGCTTTGCCACAGACATTTATTGGCGTATTGACAGCTATACTGTTGCAATGTCACATCATATCATTTCATACTTGTAGACAGCTTTGTTAGACACAAAGTTTAACTGGATGTTGCTTTATTTACTTTTGTTTTTGTTACATCTGACAGCTGTAATTTAGAAAAAACTATATAAATTGCGTCGTCCTGTACTCTGCAGCTTCGATTAGGCTAGAAAAACAGTTTTGAAATTATGTAATTACGACTTTTAGGTGATCTTGTTTAGGATAACGCAATGTCTATTAAGCCTATTTAGAAAATGTGAGTGTCATTGGAACTGTTAATGTAATATGTTGTTTGTCAGGCGATGGTGGACCCACGATGACTCCTGCCTGTACATGCTGTTCGAGTACGTGTGCGGCGGCGAGCTGTTCTCTTACCTGAGGAACGCTGGCAGATTCAGTAATAGCATAGGTAATTATTACTTTTTTCCTATACGTATTTTACATTTATCAAATATCTTGGACCTTGATCGACTGCTAAACAATGTCTAAAGCCCCGAGTTTGGTGATTTCGAACATGACTTTGCAGTAAATCTGAAAAGATTTGGAGCAGGTGGCCTGTTATAGTTTAAGAATAATGTTTTAAATAACAAAAATAATTACTTAAAACGTTTACTATTTAGTATGTAAATTAAACATTTAGTTAACATAAATGTATGTATTAAATTCAAGTAATGCATACATTTGCTTAAATGTAAATATACTCTCGATAAAAGTAGATAACAAGTAAACAATAAACTTTTTATACAACTTGATTTGTTTCTATAATGTCGCATCTAAGTGGACTACATTCGCTCGATTTGCAATTATAACATTTTAAATAATAATATAATAAATCTCTTAATTTCGTATATTGGTATATTTTTAAACATTTCAAATACATAAATCAAGTGCGCGTCCAATTTCTCTGCGCACGGTGATTTATTTAGCGACGTGATAGTTTTCAGGCGGTGCCAAGTGAGCGCGATTTGTCCAGCTAACACTTTATTCTGGTAACATTGGACTACATGTATTTGGCTCCGATTTGTGTTTTCACGTCGAATAATTGTTAGAAAAGTTTTTAAAACTCACATCGAAGCTTATCTTTGTCTGTAATAAAAATTGAATAACATTTTTTCTAACAAAGAAACTACGTTTATCAGAATTTATGATCTCGTTATGAGATTACTACACTTATATTATGTTTGATAGTTATTGTTTTTATAGACCTGTAAAAATCTGTAACAAGAACAAAAGCAACTGGAAAATTTTACTTGTTAATAAATCTTACGTTTTAAAACAATCGAGTTATGTAGTACTTTAGTTAATAAAGTACATGCAAGTAACAATTTATGTAAACAGGATTACAGTCGGAAATGCCATTGTGTGTCATTAGGATATGGAAGTGACCTTCCTGCAAATATAGGAATTTTAATAAAAAAAAAAAAAACAAAGAGTACAGTATGAAATCATTAGCAAATCGCTAACATTTTCGTATTACAGAAATTTAGGTGTATATTTTATTCTCGATAATCCATTATTTCAATGTTACAAGGAATAACTGCATAATTTATCCAAAATAGTTCCTTTTGATATAAACCAGACCTTCGACGTGTCCTTTTCGGATAGTGATTTAGGCGAGCGAACATTATTAATTTTCGTGTAAATCTACTCGAGATGGTATTTCTGGAGAAAGGACATAGAGTACCGAAATAGACGGTCAATGACGCGACGGCGGAGACTGGTCGGCTTCTGTGTCGGCCGCTCGCTGTTAATGTCTCAAATTGCAAACTCACTTTGGTATATCATAACAGATACGCGTTAATATTGTAAACTGTAGAGCCGGCCGCGCCAGACGACGCGACGCCTACTTCGCGTCCATCAAACTGCGCTATTTTTCAGTCGTTACCCACTAGATTTTATTCCATCTGGTTTTTACTGCGATATCAATTCATGCCGATCATTAAAATTGTTTATGGCTTTTTTATTGATATACTTTGTATAAATATGTATTGTTACGGATTCATAATATTGAACCGCAAACATAGTTTATGAGAGCGCCTGATGGAATGTCAGTACCGTAGCAGTCGACATATGCGACGCATCAACATAACTGTTGTTTACAAACTGCAGTATAACGCATAACTCATCAATAGCAGAGGTGCAATTATAATTGCGTTATACTATTTCGCATTAATATTCACATGAATTTTTAGTCTATCTCTGTGAATCTATCGTCTATTTGATATCCGTGAGCAATGAGCATAAATGATACTATAGGGTCGAATCAGGGTTGCTTCCCAGATAAATTTGCTGTTTACCATTTTGCCGTTTCCTGTCATTTGTAAGCATTTGGAATGCAGGACCTTGTGTTTAAATGCATTGAGGTAATTTATGTCTACTACGCTAGTCAGATTATTTATTATGCATCTTACTAATATTATAAATGCGAAAGTTTAGATGGATGTATGGATGGATGCTTGTTAGTGTTTGTAGCCTAAACGGCTGAACGGATCTCGATGAAATTTGTTTGGAAGGATACAGGCTACTAACTTTTGTTTTTTGAACTCGGCGATAGCTAGTGGGCTATAAATGCCTCTAAATAAATTGCATGTATCGAAAGCTAAGGGTAATCGTTGTTTACTGAAATGCCATTGGGCGTAAATTAAAAATCAATCTGCTTCCGCTTGATAATTGCTCGAAGTACGTCATTGTCAACTTATAAACCCACACGTACGGTACGCATTGACGCAGATGAATCCCAAACGACTTTGAATTGAAACAAAAACATTATTCATCTGAGGTCGCTAGTTTTAAAACATTGAGGTGATTCATAATTTCAATATGAAAATTTTGATTTTCTAGCCTTGCTAATATGATAAAATACTGACTCTTATTATCTAAATGTCTTATTTCTTTTTTCTATAAGTCTAAGGGACTGTTCCACTACTGGCTGATAGAAGCTCAGATAGTTTAAGTTTGACGTCACTGTCAGATAAGAGAACAAAATCCGATATTTCCGTCACATACATATTTTACACTGTGAATTGTTATCAGACAATTTACAATTTGATGGAACAGGCCCTAATACTCTTAACCATATAAGTTGATATTAGTGATATATTTAAAAAAAAAATTGTAAACGATACACGTTTCCACGAGTTTGTTAATTTAGAGATAGTAAAATTTTAAGGAATACGTATTTACTAACGGAACTAAAAGTAATAAACATACATCGAGCATGTTACGACAAATACCAAATGGCATCGGGCGGATCTTCAAGTGGGTTATGTCTTCCGGTAATTGCAGCGTTTAAAGTGTTGGGCTCTTAAATGAATTTTACTTTCATAAATGTTTTTATGATTATTAACCAGATTGTAGCTGTAACATACGACGCAATTAAAATACGTTATACAAATGATGTTTAAATAATAGTAAGGATTCGCAATTAAAGAACCATTCTTGTTTATTAACAATTTAATTAATAAATCTAATTACACTAAGTAGGAAATTATTACATTTTTCATATGTTTAAACATCTGGGAATCAATTAAATAAACTCTAGGGCATATTTTAGTAACATCTGTCTAATGTTTTTTACATTTTGATTTTGCATATTTGTAGGCGATAAAGTTGTCCGTGGCACGAGGCAAGATCGCTATTCTCTCAGCACATTGCATCAGAGTGTTGGCTGATAACATGAGCAAATGTAACTCGTAGGTGCCAATGTCAAGATAAGCTAAAAAATGGCATACTGATTGAGAGTTCTTTGCCTTTTTGACTTCTCGTCAATGAAATATGATGGATAGCTAGTGTTTATCTTATTTTACTTATATAAATTTAAAGAGTTACCAATATAAGAAAACATTCTTAAATATCTTAAAGTGCTACATTGAAGATGTTCAAATTGAATATATTGTAAAGACATAATTTGTACTTGACTGACATATGAAGAGACTTTCTCTCAAATAATGAATAAATCAGTAAAACTTGAATTAAATTTCTATAAATCCAAAGTATTGATATTACTAGTCGGGTTATATCCGGAGTTACTCGATGCATAGGAAATACATTTACAGTAGCAAGAGGCCAGCGAAGTAATTGAAAGTTTCTTGTTTTCATATTTCTACACAATCAAAATAATAATGAATTAGATTAGTGTGTAGTAGATTTATGTGAAATCCGACAACAGTCTGTTAATATCCGACAATACAATTAAGATAACACATCCGACTATTTTCGGATATATCATATTTGATAAATTTAAATCTACAGTAAGTAACTGCGCGAGTAACCTTTAAATGTCTTTGAGTATGTCAGCTAAAAGTATGAGTTTTGACAAGTTCTTTCTAAATAATCTCTCTGATTTATGTCATTTGGTGTTATATAAATAATCAGAACGCTTTATAAATGAAGGTTCACGTGTATGGAGCTGGAGTGAATGATTCAGCAGGCGGTGGGCAGTGGGCGGTGTAACCTCGGCTGCTATGGAAGCGTCGCATGACATCATTTTTCTCGACGATGTCTAGGATACATTCGAATACCTAAATATATATGTTTACGTATACAATAACACTAAAATAAAACACGACTCAGTTAAAAATCATATCCGATGTAAAGGCAACATTCATCGCCACGGATATGAATCAAAATGTCTTTTGAAAGACTGATACAGATCATTGATATTTTAATTTGAAACATAAAGTGAAACACAAACCCTACAGATAAAGAATTGCCGTTACTTAAAACATTTTACACTGTTTATTAACAAGTGAGTGTAGTAAAAAAAAACAAAATGATGTCTATTTAATGATTGCACAATATGTGTCCAAATTTACGTAGTAAAAAAGTTGAAAAGTAATTTATTGAATTCAGCATATTTTTATCGGCGAATACATTCGTCACACTCGTATTGAAGGACGAAATTCCATTTGAAAATCGAATGAACAATTTTACACGACTGCGAATGTTGATTGCTTTCAGCTCGAATAATTCAATCGAGTGTTTTGTGAATTCATTTACGTCACCTCACATCGGAGCTTTCCCGCGGCGCCGTCGCCCTCGTAGACAAACGCTACTAATAATAAGATACAAAGTGACGCGCGAGCACTCAGACGCCTCGCTAATTTACTTTGAATTTATGAACACTAAAATAAATACGATATCTTGATTTGTACCAATTGATACAGTTCCAGTCTCCTTAATCCATATAATAGTAATCCCTTGTCAGTATACGATAGCAATTCTATAATACAAGATGTCGTTCAGAAACATTTCCGCGTGAAGCTTGCGGAAAATATTCACGTGCCAAATATATTTTTGACAACGTTGTAAGAGTTAGTAAATTACTTGGAACAATATTGTTTAGAGCACGTCATTGGATATTATTCTGACTAAAGTGAACGATCCCAGTGTATAAATTAGTTGCGAAAAAGTGAGTCGAGAAAAAAGTGTTCAGTCAAGCTCGCTTCGGGTGCACTGCAATGCCTTATTCCGCATAGAGATACGCAGTTCTTTAAAATAACATCAAACAATATACATTCATGTATAAGAATAATTTTTTTTTATAATTTCACTTGTAAGTTAAATGTCCGTAATGTTAAATGAGGTCGAAAGTCAAAAATTTTAGTTAAGGTTAAAAGTTAATTCTTTGTTGCAGGTAACTTTTACGCGGCAGAGATCGTATCGGCGCTAGAGTACCTACATGCGAGAAACATCGTGTACCGAGACCTTAAACCTGAGAACCTGTTGCTAGCTAAAGATGGACATTTGAAGATAACCGATTTTGGCTTCGCAAAGAAACTAACAGATCGGACATGGACGTTATGTGGAACACCGGAGTACTTGGCACCTGAGATTATACAGAGCAAGGGGCACAATAAAGCTGTTGACTGGTGGGCATTAGGTTGGTATATTTAAATAATACATTACTAATTTACGATGCCGTTATCATCAATGTCAAGCACAAGGGGTCTTAATATTGATATTATATGAATAAACGTGATACTAAGAAACTTACAAACACATAACGAATCAAATAGGTGTTGGAAAAGCGGATAAAGGTTGCAGTTGCTTGTAAATGCTGTAACTGATCGAAACGATATGTAAAAGCTAGATTCAGTTAGAACCGGGTCCGTTAAATTGACTTTAGTTACAATGTTATTGCTACCTAGTTTCAATGATATTAGCAATATATTTTATAGCCATGTTAAATTTTACTAACTTTATATGTAAATGTTACAAACATTCATGTGAATAGGGAAAGGAGTTTTAAATGTCTTTCATTTATATTTTACGACGAAATGGATACTGTGTGAAAGTGAAATATTTTTGAATAAATCTTCAAATGTACGTATGCCTGTTGATATTTTTAAACTTTGTTATTTTAATCCGCTTTTCAGTTCCGGGAAGTTTAATGAACGTGTCTTTTTTAAGCTTTTAAAGTTTCGACCTATTTGGCAACTTGTTGCGTTTGGTTGCCAAACTTAAAATTACCATGTCGATGATGTGACAGCTTGTCGGTAAAACAGTATTCCTTTATTTACTTGTCCGATTTTCACCTGGTATCTATCCTATAGGATATATTTAGGTCTTACTACTCGTTACACACACCACATGCGATGAACGAGTAAAAGTTGGTTAGAATGTTCCTTAAGGAAAACAAATTTTATTTGAGTTTTATGTTAAACATGTTTTTACGACTATATTTTAAGAGTAAAGTAGGTTGATTTTCATTTGATGTTTTCATTGTCGATTTATTTGGATGCCCGCATCAGTCGAGTCACGCGATTTTCGTTTTTAAATCGAAGGTCGAAATCATTTTTATCGCTTTTTTATTCGATAACGCGTTTATTTTTTTTCTCTTCTTGTTTCAATACAACTGGCTTAGTGACTTGTTTGTTTCTGTAGATTTTGGCTGCGATAGCCAAGGGTATATTTACTTAGGTCATTGTATCTTGTGTTTAAAAAAAAACTCGTCTTGTTAATTGTGGAATTTAATGAAAAATAAAAACAAAAATAAGTATGGGCAAACCACTGATCAAAAAGTAACAGAAACTCATCAACAATTAAAATACAAACAAATAAAAATCAATCAAAAAAATTGGGACCCACCTGCAAGCATTACCTTTCGGATAAAAAAAGAATTATCAAAATCGGTCCACTAGCGGCGGAGTTATGCCGTAACACACATAAAAAAAAAACATATTGACGAATTGAGTACCTCCTTCTTTTGGGAAGTCGGTCAAAAATTAGAAACTATCTGTGATATATTTATAATTAATTCCATTGTAGTAGACGATATCATTATAACTGTTTGCGAAGGGTTTGTTGTTTGTTGTCTCAACTCGGGCTGAGAACGTGGTGACATATAAATGTTATGTTTACATTACAATTATTTAATGTTCAGGTGATATATGAGCTTGTCCATTGCACAAATTCGCTAGAGCGTGCCAAAGTTATAATTGCGCCTAGATATAATTTATGGGTGCAGGGCTTGCGACGCCCTACGTTTCGTGAACTGCCATTGAGCTGCATTTACAAGCACCTGCTAAAATCTTTGTGAACTATGAAACAGTTATGCTACCATGTCATGTAATTTTACTATTTAATTCTCTTTTCATTATATCTGTATTTTACCTAACAATATCGGGAGTTAAGAGACAACAAAAAAATAAGTTAGTAAGATAACATACTCTATCTGGTGTATTCTCTATAACCCTATTTACTTGACCTGTATCAGTATCATATTTATGAAAATCGGTTGAAATAATAATGGTTCGCTAAATCAATCGCAAATTATTATTAACTTTAAAAACATAATTATTTGTAGAATTTCTAAGGGAAGCAGCGAGCAAAGGCTAATGATAATAATAGTTAATTAAATCTTCAATGTTTGTTTATGAGTTTCTCAAATCATCCACACTTTCGTCTTTAACGTGTATCGAATTTATCATATTGTATTTATTTTTTCGAATTATACGCGAATAATGTATGAAATATTTGTATTAAAGTGATGTGTATCTTTTTCCAGGTGTGCTTATTTATGAAATGTTAGTCGGCTACCCGCCTTTTTACGATGACAACCCGTTTGGCATATATGAGAAAATCCTTAACGGTCGAGTTGATTGGCCGCGCCACCTCGACCCCATTGCCAAGGACCTTATCAAGAAGCTCTTAGTGCAAGACAGAACAAAAAGGCTCGGAAATATGAAGGTTGGTTTCATACACATAATTCGCTGTAGAAATATTTAATTCGAGATCTCAAATAACCAAACTTCTCAGCTAAACAAATTAAACAAACACATCGACCTGTTGCACTTCCGATCCATCCATCGGCCGCGCGTTTTATTTTAATCACTGTCTTAATTTCTTATATTTCAAACATTGTTTGCGTCTTGTCTGCATTTATCTTCATTATTTTACAAAATAATAATGCAATCGTTACATTTGAAATATCGCATAAGTTTCTTAGTTCTTTTTTCCATAACATCACCCTAATTATGGCCAGTATTATATTATTTGTAAGAACTTTCATCGTTTTTTTTAATAACGAAGACAAAGCACTGAAATCTTTTTTTTTTATAATTTCAAATGTTTGCTTTTTATTTGGTCTAAAATAATATTTGTTGAAAGAACATTTGCGTCTTTTCCCCAAAGTCTTTGGCTGTTGTCCAGAAACTCCATAATTAGCATCTGATGTTGCGCTCGACAACTTCCATGTTGAAGAGTGGTTCGTTTTCATTTCTAATGTTGTTAGTCCAACTATTTGGTTAACAACTAGCCTGATTGCGGCACGCGATTACTTAAGTAGCGTGTTGTCGGAATGTTGGTAGTAATGAAATTAGAACAAAGAGTATAAATACCAGTTTATTGAAGCGACTAATTTTTAAAGACAACAAAAACTTTTATCAGTATAATTTACGTTTAATTAATATCTTAGGAAGTATTGGAATCTGTTAAGAGTAAACGATATAAATTTTAGCCGTCCACTGTTACTGTATTTCATGTGGTCAAGAAAGGTAACATGAGAACCCATTTCATTACCATGACATTGTACCTTATTACATTGACAATGAAAAACACTGAGAGCTAAATTATGTATTTAAATAGGGAGAATGAGGACCGATCGAAAATATGCGATGATATTTGACATTTGAGGTTGAATAAGATATCCGGATTGCAATTTACATCGCAGTTTGAGTCTAACGCCATTTTCATTCGCCTCTTTTCATACAAAAGTTTCAAGTGCAGAAGAAATGCCACATTAACCGTTAAGTTGTAAAAGTTTCTCTAGTCGAGAATTTTGTGTCACAAGTTTCACGTGCGAGAGTGCGACATATGTACAGTACGCGACATTTCTGGGTAATACAGCACAGAGAGATTTCCACAGGGGAATGTTTGTCGTTAACGAGCACCGTTTCTAGCTATTGGGTTTTCACCGAGCTTTTTGCTGGTAAAGCGACGACGTGCACATGTTTAGAAAGCAATCGGTCTGGTGGACGGCGGTCACATCAAATCCATCCACGGTAGTGACTGATTGATTACAAACCCCACGGAAATTCTCCTTACATTAGAAGAGCTTAGTTATATTACCTTAATTTTTTTAAAGGGCTAACTTTCATGAATCAATCTTATCCAAACAGTATTATTTTAAGTTTGACCCACGATTAAAATTCACAAATTTTGTTTAACCACTGTACAAATACACCTAAGTCGAAAAGCGTCACATCTTTGTTATCGTGCAAACGAACTCTTCTTTGAGTGTCGTATTTTTGGGTCGAAAGAAACCTTACAGATTGCCCAATGCAAGTCGTCTCAGAAATCGGGGTCTACGGAGATAACTCTCACATGCTAGCCGATTTATGTCCGCTTAATCATTTCGAAATGCGTCTCCGCTTTGTACAATAATAATTTGCTTCTTTGATGTTTATTCTGGTAACGACACACATAAAATGGTTAGTTTAATGTTTGTTTTACTTATGAAATAATAATTCGTTTTATAGTTACAACCGTTTTAAGGTTTAATTTATGTTAATTCTACACGGGAAAATTTCGATCTAATTAATATTTTATTTTATTGCCTTCCAAAGGTAACCTACATCTGTAAACTGCAAATAAAACTAGTTTATGTTTCACGTATCTATTATATCGCATATTTTATGTACTAAGTACTAAGATGACTATGCGCAATCCCGCAATGTTGCAGATGTGCGTTATATCACGAAACAACAAAACCCGTTGCGTAACTGTACTGTATAACTGGTCGAACAGCTTACCGTCAGAGTTTCTAGTGCGGTAACTATTGTTGAACAGGTGCTAATGTCCTGTATTGTCCCAAAGCTATGGTGTACCTACTTGCATGTTGGATCGCATATTTATTGTACCAGAATAAAGTATGAGAAAAATTTTACAGGGGCTAAT
This sequence comes from Papilio polytes, assembly GCF_000836215.1. Classification (NCBI taxonomy): domain Eukaryota; kingdom Metazoa; phylum Arthropoda; class Insecta; order Lepidoptera; family Papilionidae; genus Papilio; species Papilio polytes. The sequence goes on from NW_013525102.1 coordinate 3,968,823, forward strand.
TTCCAATTGTTTTAACTTCAAAAACAGTTACATTTAGTCGACTACGTTAAATTATAATTTAGAAGCGGGCAATAGTTACATCAGCGTGAGTGTAACAATAATTCAGTCCGAACGATCGCAGCCCTCGCGCCATTAAACGATGCCGGTAAAACGAAGTAACTACCAATCAATCAAGCCAAAGGAATTGCGTAAAATGTGCGCTTGCGCAACCGACGGATTCGGAAATGTAGCGCTCAACTTTAAACATAACAATTTACGACGCCCAGCCGCTAACGAACGTCGCAAATGCCAATAATAACAGACTGCACTCTACCTAAACATTATTAACTGCGCTTTTGTGCTAATAAATAAATTCAATATGCATTGGCATAATAGAAACCTAAATTCAATCTAAATACATTTATGTTTTAGTTCATTTCATGTCAAACATGGGTATATAGTAAACTTAACATTGCATAAAATGAAATATGAAAAATGTAATAGAAAACAGATGTCAACTATCGTTTAAGTATGTAAATCGGTCGTACATTAGTTTTCACCAGAGCTTATTTGCTGCGTAACTAACAAGTTGGCAAGTCAGATGAGATATGAGCGACTAATGGTTGCCCATTCACTTCTGGCATTATGATAAAATATTGCTTATATAATATGGCTACTTTGATTCATTGAACAAATTAACGAATAAGTATATGAGCTATTGTAACGATTTCGGAAAAACAAATCAATCTCTTACGCAGTCTTTATATTTTCTTAGTAAAATGTGAATAAAACCCAAGTTGATGTTAATGTTTATTGTTTTGAACTAACTGCTGCATTCCGAATAGTCAAATAGTTATTGACGTAAATAATAAACAGGCAAATAAATATAATTTAAATACGTTAAAGCTCAGATATATTTCAGTAGGTTTACCATAATGAAATAGGAATAAAAATAATCCATAACATTTATATTTATCAGACATGTGGTGTACGAAATGCAGAAACTTTTGTTATAAATAGTTTTATTAAAAAAGTGTAACAGCTGAAATGTTTGCGATAGTTAGACAATATCAAATAAACAGTCTTTGTTTTGGTTACAGTGCGGATCTGAAGACGTTAAAAGGCACAGGTGGTTCAAGCATTTGGACTGGGCGGACGTGTTCATGAAGAAATTACAGGTAACTTGAAACTTGATTGCTTACTAATTTATTTTATTTATATTTAGTAGTTTACTACGCGGTATTTTATTAAACTTGCGCATGACATAAGTGAGAGGCGCATCGCACTCTAGACTTATAATGTATTAACTGTAAACATTGTGTTTTGCCTTTGTTTTCAGCCGCCAATAATGCCTACGGTGTCGTACGAAGGAGACACATCTAATTTCGATGAGTACCCCGAGACGGATTGGAAAGCGGCGCGTGCGCTCGACCCGGACGAACTCAAACTCTTCTCTAACTTTTGATGCACTTACACAATAATTTAGATTTCGAATACTTTATAAATCTGTACTTTGTTGCAAACATTTACAGCCATTTGCCATTAGAGATAGAAATGGAAATTGGATATGTTTAAAGATGTTTTAACTTCTTTTGTTTTTTTCAAAAGTTGTTATTTTGCAAATTAATATATTAATTGTTTAGTAACTACTAACGTGTCTACGGTTTATACATTATTGTATGTGTAGAACAATATCAACTATGTTCCTTTTTGCATTAGATGTATTGTGTAGAAAAGAAAGGATTAAGTGATTTTTTAAATCTTTGTAACATATAGTTTGTTGTTAATTTGTCCATACACGGTTTACAATTTCAACATATACATACTGTACGAAATATTAAATTGCATTTAAACCTTTGAGAATACCAACAATAATCGAAATTTAAATAAATTTTCTGAAACAACAAACTTTAAATTATAAAGTGTGGTCCCCGTGAATGAAAACATAATCTTTGAGTTTTTTTTATTACATTAGGTACTTCTTTAAGAAATTAGCTAGTTGAATGAAAACAATCACTATAAATTTTATATCAATTTAAATAGATTATGACTATAACAATTCCAAGGCTTTCTAGTAAAATTTTAAGCGTTTATAATAGTTTTATCTTACGATTTACTTGGATTCTAATCCGTCGTTTGTGATTTTAAGAGTAGTATTACTTAAGTAGATTTAAGTTTGTAGTGTATAAGTATTTATTTGTTATTGTGGCTTATGGCATATTATCATTTAGTTATATAAATCATCCATCTTGCTTGCTGTTGGAGTATCCATTATATGTAAACAAATAATTTGAAACCTATTCCCACAAGACATCAAGCCAAAGCCAATGTAAAGATAACTTAGAGACTCAGTTTATGGTACACACTATACGTGGATTTATTACTAGCTAATATTTGTGAATATTAAGTTGTAATTTATGTCTCGCCATATTTTGTTTTCTGTGATCCTTTTAGTCACGATAACCCTGCGATGTATTCGATAAACTCGATGTTACAATACACAGCAAATCGATTGTACTAAAGCAAACGAAATATTAAATAATATTATAACAGGGTTTATAATATAAAATAGATTAAATCGATGTAAATATTCACGAAATAAATGTATTGTTTGAAAAATTCAAAGCCGTTTATTTTACCACACACATTGATTTGTGTTAAAGAAGTAATGAAAACTGAATGTTTATTATTATACAACGAATATGTTGAAGTTTTCTCGATGCTGACGTCAATATAATAAACAAAGCATACATTATTGCAGATTGCAGAGCGCTGGAACTCCGGCCTGGAAAGTTGGGCGAAACATTTTGATTAATGTCCCTATAACGTAAACTATTGATTTTTGAGATCGTGTAAACGCAACGGTTGGGATCGTCTAGATGTTGAAATTAATAAGTTTAGTTTAGTTTAATTTAGAGGCATCGTGGTGCACCTGTTATGCGTTTAACACACGGCACACAGTCCAGTTTATTTTACTAGCGCGAGCAGACAGCGCGCCGCCGCTTGCTTCGCGTATGTTTCAATTTGCTCGAAACCAGATACCACATCTGCGTACTGAGTTGACTCATTCATAGTTAATGCATTGCAATCTACAGGCTATATTTTATATTGAATAATGAATTATTTGAGCATTTACCTATGAAATATGGGATTTTGTTGCTTCTCTTGTACATTGCTGCATGGAAAAATACTTATGTATTCATGTTTCCTTTACTATGAAATAAAAATATGGGTTGCTTTTTTATGATATTAATATAACTAAGAAGTTTATGATCAAGTTGTGAAAGATTAGTATGTCATTGACACGAGCATATAATGAATACTGATAAAAAAACAAACAAACTTTGGAGAACATCTAATTGACATAATAACATGTAACTTAAACATTGAATTAAACATTTATTGAAATACATATCTTATTCGTAACCTCTACATGTAACTTTTTAACCAATTTATCAAGTGTAAACTAACTTTTATACAGTTACCCATTTAGTTATATTCCGCAGACATATACCTACAAATTATCGAATGTTCCAATATTGGTTACGTTACGTGGGCTATAGATAACTAATCAAAGATAAACAAAAAATTAAACACTACACAGTTTTAGTATGTGAGAGTGTGGTGTTGAGGGCGATCAGTTCCTCGATAAGGGAATTGTTATAAAACGAGATCATAAGAAATTTTATAAAATGTCAATACGACCTTTATCTAATGAACTGGCTGAAATAGCTCGTTTAGAACTATACGAGGAGCCGAATCGCGTCAGCAATGATATACAGCATATCAAAGATTGGTTGGCGAAGCAACCACATCTACGAGCTAGAACAGGTAAGTTAAAATAATAATTTCTCTAGAACATTGACTTAGCAAAACAGGACCGCCGCTAATCAAATGTTAATTAAACTACCCTTTGCATTTTCGGTTTGTTTTCATGTTTAGCTTTGCCTTGCCTCAGTTCCCTTTCCCAGCTGTTTTGTGTAGCAACTTAAGTGTTCCATTTTTTTTTTCAGATGACCAATGGTTGCTTGCGTTTCTCCGTGGATGCAAATTTAGCTTAGAAAGAACGAAGGAAAAATTAGACTTATACTATACAGTTCGTAACACAGCACCTGAATTTTACCGAATTAAACATACTGATCCGCTCTTCAATGAGATTCTGGAACTTGGGTAAATGTAAAAAAACTGTACTTCTTTATATTTAAATAAAGAAAAATAACAAGGGTCATACGCAATAAGCTAGTAGTAGAACTAGTAGATTTAACAGTGTTTTATGTGATTGAATGGAAGTTTAATAAAAATAAGTTATCTTTTCAGTTCGCTCATAGTATTACCGAAGTTAGCCAATGGAACAGCCCCGCGGGTTTCTATGATAAGACCCGGCAGTTACAATGCGGACAAATATGCAATCGCTGATGTAATATCAGTAAAAACTGTTCTAGATAAAGTAAGTATTGTAAAAAAAATTACTACCCAGAGTTTTCACTGTCGAAACATGTTCCAAAACATACATTCCTTTTATTCTTAGTTAAACAGAGACGAGGATAAAATGTTTTTGTTCAGGTTTTGAGACAGTAGACATTATATTGTAGTGTGAATTTATTTGTTAATATAAGTTAATACATGATATATTATGTATTTATTAAATTTAATTTAAGATTTTATTAATGGAAGACGACAACTTGGCGGTGGCCGGCAGCCAAACTATTTTGGATCTAGATAACGTCACAATGTCACATTTTTTGCAAATGACGCCGATGGTTATAAAAAAGATGGTGGTCGCAACACAGGTAAAACTTAAAGTTATTTCATACTCTGTTAAATGAAAATTTCTATATGTTCAATTTTTGTCAGATTACAAACACACATTATCAAAATATCGATAAATATGTTAATCACTAAGTAAATTAAATAACATCTTGGACGCCGCACATCAGGCCATCGGGAGACACCCTCACAAATCATTTTTTTACAATGTAAATTAGTTACTTAATCAAATTTGAATTTTGTTTAATTAATTGTGTACTTTCATGTTTATTTCAGGATGCTTTGCCCTTACGTATGAAAGGAACTCACTACTTAAATACTCCAACAGGATTTGAAACTATCTTCAACGCAATTAAAAGTTTATTGACAGCGAAAAATCAAAGTAGAGTAAGTAGATTAAAGAAATTTGAAATTGAGCTATGTATTTGCAAACATTTTTACCTTCATTATTTATCTCTTAGTTGTATGTGCACAATAAAAATTACGAGGAGATGTACAAGTATATTTCTAAAGATATATTGCCCGCTGAGTACGGAGGAGACGGAGGTACAATCAAGGAGATAACAGGTCAGTTATTTCACCAAACAAAGAAACCTTTCTCATGTTTATTTATTAATGCTAGTAAATTTAGAGTGGCGGTTCTTAATAATTGTCAACATTTGATGTTTTTCTACAGATTATTGGAAAAAGAAAGTGGAGGAGTACAGCGACTTCTTAGAGGCAGATTATCAGTACGGCACTGACGAGACCAAACGTCGCGGCAAGCCGAAGACCGCGGAAGACGTGTTCGGATTAGAAGGCTCCTTCAGGCAGCTGAAATTCGATTAGCATATCTTAAGAAAATTATTTGAATATGGAAAAATAATGCAGTTTTATATTTAAGTTAATAAATTACTTTGATTCTTTTTTTAATTTATTTCATAAGAGAATATATAATATGAACGTAAATTTTTAAAATATCCAAAATTACATTGGGACACGTAAGTTACATTATTGATTTTTATATGGATATACATAGATATCTAATCAATGATAAAAACCATATACAACTGCCGTAATCTACTGAAGTGTGCACTGGACAAATAGTTGCTTCTACTAGAAGACGTGTTTAATTGTAACTTTGTTAGAAAAAGGTTTAATATGCCTTTACGGCCGTTATCTACTGAACTAGCTGAAAAAGCTCGCTTGGAGCTTAACGAGGATCCAAATCGTATAAACGATGATCTGCAACATATGAAGGATTGGATAGCGAAGCAACCACATCTACGAGCAAGAACGGGTAAGTACTACTTAGAACTTTCCTGTCCATTTTATTTATTGCTATTAAGATTATTGACGATGCACTGAATATTTACATCATAAATTAATTGTAACAATGATCTATTGATTCTTTAATCAATCTGTTATAAGAAACTGTCTACTTAAATTACATTAATAAAGTTTCCTAATGTGTTTTTATTTTTCTTCTCAGATGATCAATGGCTGATAGCGTTTCTCCGCGGATGTAAATTTAGCTTAGAAAGAACAAAGGAGAAATTAGATTTATATTACTCTGTTCGTAACACGGCACCTGAATTTTATCGAATTAAACACACTGATCCTATATTTAATGAAATTCTGGAACTGGGGTATGTAACATTTAAAGGTTAGTAATTTTGACATTTAATGAAAAAGATAACATGTACCACAACGCTAATAATATATTGCAGATCGACAGTAATATTGCCAAAAGTAGCAAGTCCTGATGCACCTCGTATTTCAATTGTGAGACCTGGACAATACAATCCTGAAAAATATTCAATCGCCGATGTCTTGTCAGTCAACACTGTTATTGATAAGGCAAGTAAATAGAAAGTGTCATTGATCTGTTGTTATTGCGTTATTGAATTATATTTGTTAATGTAAACGATCTATTTTAGATATCATTAATGGAAGACGACAATATGGTGATAGCTGGTAACCAATTCATCTTGGATTTAGACAATGTCACAATGTCGCATCTCTTACAAATGACACCGATGACTATGAAAAAGATGGTCGTAGCTTCGCAGGTAGGTAATTTAGTCATTTCTTAGATGTTATAATACTTATTAGTTTTATCAGCACATGATTTTTTTTCTATGCTTATGATGCTGAGCAGTAGTGTAGTAACAACGAGTGATTACAGTCAATCTATATATTTCTGCTTGTAGATTAATCATTTTTAAATTATAAACGATAATTTCAGGACGCATTGCCCTTACGTATGAAGGGAGCTCATTATCTAAATACTCCAACAGGCTTCGAGACCGTGTTCAATGCAATGAAAAGTTTATTGAACACCAAGAATCAGAGCCGAGTAAGTTAAAATAAATGAGTGATAAGACAGTGTATATTACATATATTATAAATAGTTATACGCTTTCTGTATATCTCTAGCTCTACGTGCACAACAAAAACTACGAGGATATGTACAAATACATACCCAAGGAGATCTTGCCTGCAGAATACGGCGGTGATGGTGGTACTGTTAAGGAGATCACAGGTAATCAGTTTATGAAATTTTAGATGGGACATTGTAGATTATTTGATCAGACCTTAAGCATATAAATGGTCATGAGCCCAAACTTAACTTAATTTACAAATTAATTTTATAAGGGGCCGGTGTATCCGCGCCCACAAGGAAATTTGTTTTTCAAACCTTCATTTTACTTTTTAAAGGCATAGGAAATTATTGTCAATTTTTGTCATTTTTCTACAGACTATTGGAAAAAGAAAGTGGAGGAGTACAGCGATTTCTTGGAGACGGACTATCAGTACGGCACTGACGAGACCAAACGTCGCGGCAAGCCGAAGACCGCGGAGGACATGTTCGGATTAGACGGCTCCTTCAGGCAGCTGAATTTTGACTGATAATTTGGAAGGAAACATTATTGTTTTACATTTAAATAAAGTGATTTTTACATATTTTTTAAACATTTGTATTATTTTATGGAACACTCGTAGAAATTAAAAAAAAAATAGTATTTTAAAATTATCCAATTAGTTCATTAGCAGGTATCTTATGTAAGTCGATTATCGTCGTAGCTTATAAGATTACAACTCAAACTAGCAAGATTATGAAGAGGTAAATTAATTAAAAAAAAAAATAAGAACAGCATCGTTTCTTTTGAAATCACTTTAGACTAACAAGTTTATTACTAACAGCAGGATAATTTTAAAAAGGGTAATTTATCATGGGTGTTCGTGAACCTTTAATCAATGACTCATTGCTCCGTAGTTTATAAATATACAAACACAAACAACTGACGACTACACTGAATAAGTGACACTATACATCAAAGAAAGTGCAAAAAAACGTAGCATGTGCGTCACTGCTAACCGCTGAAGAATGAGTCTCAAAATTTAATTAATCTTTTAAGGACTAAATAAGATTTTTTTATATAAAAACGGTAATTTTATTTATTTTAATGACTACGTCTTATAAGATGTCTGATTTAAAGCACTTCCAGTTTTCGGAGTGCGTTGTCTCTTGAAGTTGATTTCCAACTCTAACAAACACTACATTATTGCAAACAAAATCTATAACTATTCTTAAAACTTACCTGTTGAATTTACTATTGAATCTGGTGATATCACTGGAACGATCATCATCATCAATCACCCGTAAATCCGTATTCCGTCTTCCGCATTTCGTTGTCTATTTCTAATCCATTTGTCTTACGTATCTATGATTTTATTAAACACTTAAAGCAATTTAATCAGTTGGTTATATTATAACGTATGACGTATTTAAATTCCCTCGACGAGACCTTTCGTTTTGAAACATTTTTAGTAAGTTCGATGTACTCATGACTATGACGCTACTTACGGTGTATCAAAATTCATTTTATCTACAAGTGCTGATATCTCATCCGATATTCCCGTGCGTAGTCTCATTATTCGACTAGTATACATGAAAAATATTTCGACATTTTATCTGAATAGGTGCACTGAAATAAAACAGTTAAACGAATTATTACATTAGTGTTTTAAAACATTTTTTATTTCATTTCGATATTTTAGTTAGTAAAGATAGGGATTTTATTTGCATGTCAAGATAAATTGTGATGAAAAATGTGTAAATAATTATAATTTAAACAGTGTGTTAATTCCGCGTAAATAAAACTTTGATAGATCTGTTAAAATGTCTGTAAGGCCATTGCCCGATGGATTAGCTATGATAGCTTATACGGAATTAAACGAAGACCCAAAACGAGTTGAAGATGATTTGCGGCATATTAAAGAATGGTTGTCAAAACAAAATCATTTGCGTGCAAGATCAGGTGAGCATAATTTAAGTATTTTTTCATGTTATAATTTAAATGTTTTCATTCATCCTATATTTGGTCCACACTCCAAATTCAGTTTGTAGTCACTGCTAAAAATCCTGCCATCTTTACTCCGATCGTTGGAGCTAATGGTGATAGCTTCAAAACAACTTGTTAAATTGATTATTGTGTTTCAAACGATTTGATGAATAAAAACAAAGGTTCTTTTTATATTACCTATGAATTTTATTTGTAGTAATACAAATAATTATCTATTCATCCATAATCTTATCTAATTTACTCTCATCCATCACCGGTCGTTGTCGCTTTTATTCCTTCTTTGTTCATCTGTATCGCTAACAATAGAAAGCAAACACTCAAGATCAGATCATCTTTTTGTATCTTTTTCTAGATAGAAAAATGTACTAAACTAGGTGATTGATAATTTGTGATGTAATAAATGAACGTGTTGCAGATGACCAATGGCTGCTTGCCTTTCTGCGCGGATGCAAATTTAGTTTAGAAAGAACAAAAGAGAAGATAGACAAATATTATTCGATACGGAACATAGCACCAGATTGTTTTAGAATAAAATATTCAGATTCTGCATTTAATGAGATTCTTGAAACAGGGTAAGGAAAATATTAATAATAGATGAACTAATGACTACATACAGAAATCTACTCTTAGGAACTATTTGTAATATATGTAATTTGCTCACAGTTCATATTTAGTACTGCCTCGTGTGGACCACGACGCTGCACCGCGTGTTATAATCATAAGACCTGGAAGTTACGATCCCGATAAATTTACTATCACAGATATAATTTCCGTAGCTGATGTTATACACAAGGTATTTCAAAAGTTTTCTGCATATGAGTAAAATAAGACTAAGTCCACTATAATCTAAAGATTTTTTAAATTGGTGAATTAGTTTTCTGATGGAAGAGGCACACTAAATAAAATGATAGCTCAGAATGTTATTACTTAAATGGGGGTCTATTTAGATAGTTCAGAACTTTTAGAAAGTTTTGTGATAAGATACTTGAAGTCGAAGGTGATATTAATTTGCATGCCGCCTTTCTTGGATTATTTATTTTGTTAATCTATTCCACATATTGATCTAATGTTCGGAAATTAATTGTAGATTTTATTAATGGAAGATGACAACACAGTGATTGCCGGATCTCGTATTATTTTCGATTTAAATAGTGTCAAGTTAGGGCACTATTTGCAGATGACGCTCACAACTATGAAAAAGATGGTAACACTTGCTCAGGTAAAATAAAAAAAAACTTATCAATTAAGATAAAATAGCATTTCTGATTATTTAAAAATGATTTTTAATAGGACGCCATTCCCGTACGCGTAAAAGGTATTCACTATCTAAATACACCACCTGGCTTTGAGAGCATATTGAATGCTTTGAAGAGTCTTCTAAATGAGAAGCACCGAAAAAGAGTAAGAAATTTGTTTTAATAGTTACATTTTTTTATTTTAATCGATGTGTATTGAATAACTTTATTATTTCAGCTTTTCGTGCACAACAAGAATTATGATGAAATGTACAAAAGTATCCCTAAAGATATTTTACCTTTCGAATATAATGGGGAGTCTGAAAATATTGAGGATATTATAAGTAAGAATTAACACATATTCGGAGTTTAATATTATTTTTTTATCACATTTAATGTTATCCTATGTTAATTTATGCTATTTTTAATGTAATGTCGCTGTTATTTCATTTTTGTTATGATATGGATCCGCTATTAAATTATTTTTGACTGCTTTTTACAGATTACTGGAAAAAGAAAGTTCAAGAATACAGTGAGGTTTTCAAAGAAGATCTGCAATATGGCGTTGATGAGTCTGCAAGGAGTGGACGTGCAGAAACAGCTGACGCCATGTTCGGTGCTAATGGCTCCTTTCGTCGATTAGAATTTGATTAACTTACAAGAATCAGTGTCTTTTGTATTCTCAAGTCGAATTAAAATAAGAATTATTATTTTCAAAAATTGTTTTCAACTTATTTTAACAACTGGAAGTTGTTTTGTGGATCAGATAAAACTGCATTTTTTACTGAAAAAATATCATCACGGCAATGATTCATGCTTGGCTGATATAAAAACAGATATTAATTATCAAAAAAGTTATCAAGCGAACTGAGGTTCAAACGAAACTTATAAATTATCAATTGTAATCATATCTAAGACGCCTTTACTAATCCGTACCTTATATTAATTTGTTATCAATTGCGAGCACTATCGGTCAGTGTTGATGTACGCGGCGACTCGACGTTACATTTAATTTAAGTAATAATTAAAAGGTACGTTTTTTAAACTATTCAGACCTTATAAATATAATAAACTAAAAATGACTCATCTTACGTACGATCCCACCAAGTTCCTCAATAGTTAGTGACGACTTCAGTCTAACTTTACGTAAATTAAGCCATACTTTTAAGTACATGACTTACATAATTTCAAATTAAAAGATCGCTTGCGTTTATTTCGATATATTTGGTGAGGGTGTCTGAAATCACATATTTTTCTGGATTGTTTTTAATCAGCTTTGTTAAGATGCCGGTTCGAGCGTTATCTCCCGAGTTGGCTGAGAAAGCAAGAAATGAACTAAACGAAACCGATGACAATAAGTTGGCGGACAGTTTGCAGCATTTGAAGGAGTGGCTCGCCAAACAGCCACATTTAAAAGCCCGAACAGGTATTTACATTTGAATTTATAGTTCAATGGGAAAATAATATAATATTGAATTTAGAACCACCTGATTGTAGACCCATTTGGATGCCAAATTTCCGAAGATACCCCCAACTATCAACAAGCCTTCATAAAGTTGGAATCTTACTATACTATTAGCCTCTACTAGTTCTCTGATATGTGGTTACGATAAATATTTAGTTTGCTTTTCAGAAAGATATTTCTATAAAATATCATAAACGGCACATTTGTCCTAAATGTTAGTACAATCCTGCTAGGTATATATATTTTTTGTAAAGTGCTTAGTCACTTTGATATCGCCGTGTACAAAAAAATAGAATTATCATCATAATAAAATAATCAATTTACGTGTCACGTCAAAACACTTTTAATGAAATGAAGTATTAGTAAACCTGTCCCACAGAGTCACAGAGTTGCCTGGATGAGATCGCTCTTAGTGATAAGGCCTCACTTGCGCAAATCTAGTAATCACTTAATTTAAGCTTTATTGTTTTATTTGTGCAAAAGTATTAAATAAATAAAATAGCACAGTTTTTTAATATCTAGCTTTCGCCCACGACTCCGTCCGCGTGGAATTAAAAAAAAAACAAGTGGGTAACCTATGTGTACTTCCAGACTATCGTCTTCATCCATACCAAATTACTACAAACTCTAAAAAACATCCATCCATCTAATCTTTCGCAGTTATAACATCACTCGTAGTATGATTAATATTAATGATAAAAATTAATATTTCAGACGACCAATGGCTTGCTGCGTTTTTAAGAGGTTGCAAATTCAGTTTGGAACGAACAAAGCAAAAAATCGATCTATTTTATACGTTAAAGACAACCGCGCCTGAGCTGACTCCTTTGAAATATAATGATCCAAAGTTTGTCGAGCTTCTTGACCTAGGGTAAGTTTTAGGCTAATTAAAAATCAGAAATCTTCGCTAATTGTTAGTTATTAATTGACGTGAATTGATGTAGCTTGTAAATAGTATATCTTTTTTTTTATATAATATTAGGTGGCAAACGAGCAAGCGGCCACCTGAATCCACCGAAATGGAAAGTGACCGCTGCCCATAAACATCCGCAATTGCAGATGCGTTGCCTACCTATAATTGACGGAGGAGAAGACGCACATGAAGAGGACATTTCCAATTCCTATGCGTCTCCTCCACCATCAAATGCACTTTTCCTACCCATCCTTTCCTCTTAAGAAAAGGGTGGAAAGGGAAAGGGACTAAAATTAGGCCTCCGGCACCACACTCTTCAGACGAAACCCGGAATTGCTTCCACTTCACGCCAGTTTTCTGTGTGGTCGTGGTATTACACCGGGCGAGCCGACCCATTTGTGCGAAGATGTTAAAGCGGGCTCCACCACCACCACCACTGTTAAAATATATTTTAACTACCAATAAACTTAGATAATGTTTTACAGAGTAACAGTGGTTTTACCAAAATCCTCCAATCCTGCTGGACCTAGGATTATCCTAGCACGACCAGGATTATACGATCCTAGTAAATATTCTATAGGCGAAGTGATGTCTCTCAATGCTGTTATCCAAAATGTATGTAACAAAATGTTGTACGAAAATATTTTTTGAATAAATAGTTTGTTGCGCATTTATGGGAAAACTTAGTAAACTCATATGATTCTATTTTTTAATTCCCTGTAGATCATGTTAATGGATGATGACAATTTCGTTGTCGCTGGTGGGGTCAACATCATGGACTTACAGGGTATCACCATGGCCCACTTCACCCAGATAAATCCAGTGCTCATGAAGAAAATGAGTGTCGGGCTTCAGGTAATATTCACTTACTTCGAATTATTTAATAATAACTATATGATTAAAATGTAGGCCTTCTTACATTTTGCTGAGATTTTAAACACAGTAAGTTATCTACTGGTTTTCACACAATAGTAAACGACACCAGACAGATGTTTCAACTTAAAAGTGTCTTGTGTAATTGTTTTAGGAAGCCGCTCCAATAAGAATGAAAGGTGGGCATTACGTGAATACGCCTTCGTTCTTCGAGACTATCTATAACTTCATGAAAAGTTTCCTCAATGAGAAAAACAAAAAAAGGGTACGTAATTCTTAAAAAAAACACGTTTTACGTAATTAAAAGTATTAAGTATTTAATATTTACTTATTTCCGTAGTTATATGTACACACCGATTTAGAATCACTGTACCAGCATGTACCTAAGGAAGTACTGCCGACAGAGTATGGCGGTAATGCCGGGACTATTCGAGAACTCGCAGGTACGCAAATTACTACAAATTAGTAAGTAAGACAAATTAACGGAACAAAAGTTAGGTAATAAGCGAATTTGTAATGCATACTTGATTACATTTTGAATTATCCTTAGAACTAATCGTAACTCTCCCTCTAGTTTGGAAAGCAATTGAATATATCTTTGTCAATCATTTAAAGTATCAATAACAACTCAAGATTTCGATTTAAAGGCCATTATGACATTACGATTAAAAATTATCGTGTGTATTAAATTCGATTTTTTATTTTCGTTTCTATTTTCAGATAATTTAAAGAAAAAGATTTTGGAGTATAGCGCATGGCTCGACGAGGAACACTTATATGGAACGGACGAATCTAAACGACCCGGTAAACCTAAAACTGCGGAAGAACTGTTTGGAGTCGAAGGTTCCTTCAGGCAACTACAATTCGATTAAACTGTGCTTAGGATCAAAAATGAAATATATCATCATGAATTATGTTATGTAGTTTTATTTTGCAACTAACCCAGTAAATATTGTCTTGCCTTACCAACCCAAGGAATGTTGTAATTCTAGATTCCAATGGCCCCGTCACTTACCTAGGCTGGATTATCGAGATTCGAAACTATTTATCAGATGTGTCATTAATAAAATAAGGTTACAGGGTTAAAATATAGTATTTTCTTATCTCCAAGTATAAGTATACGTCCCCTGGTGTCACGATGTTAAGTATACATATGTATGTAGGTCTGAGAAACTTTACTTGATCTTCGCTATAAAATTGAAAGAACCTTTAAGTAAAAGATTTATTAAGACAATATTTTAAATTACGACTTTTTATACATTGACTAAAATTTAACTATTTGTCGACAATATATGTCAAAAAAATTAATTGCAAATCATACAAAGTAAATGTATAAGATGGAACATAGAAACCAATTCAATTGAATAGAACAGAAAACAAGATCTAAAATGGCGTAATAGCGTGCTGCTTAATCGACAATTCAGAGCGACACCGATAACGCATATTGTTACCTGATAATATCAGTCGATAGAGCGTCGCTACAACCAATACCAGCCATTCTCCTCGCAACTGGTAACAAATGTCATATTATTTAATAAACCTCTCCAAATTTTTGCATTATTCACTATTATAACCAATGTTTCTGTCAGTGTACAATACGTAGAAGTGAATTTTATAATTTAAATTCGTGATCTACAGAAAGGCATCATGATTCGAGAACTAAGTCCGGAGTTGGCGCACATTGCTAAGACTGAGTTGAACGAGGACCCCAAGCAAACACCTAAAGACGTTCAGCATTTAAAGGAATGGATCTTGAAGCAGTCTCATCTTAAAGCTAGAACAGGTAAGGCTTTGTGTTCTTCAACAAGATTTTAAAAATTGTATTGGTATTTAAATCTGATTCTATACTCGTGGTTTTAAATTTTTCTTACTAAATAAATGGTTATTGTAGTAGACAAACATTAATTTTCTTTTTTATTTGACTTAAAATATGGAATCATTGTGAATGAGTACGTTTTAGTTATCAACGACTGTAAAACTGTGTTTGATCTTAAATTACGCCGCGCAAATAAACTATTTAGGATTTTTCTTTGGAGACATTTATAAATAAGCATGAGTTTCTACTCGTATATTGCGTTTAACGATAACATGAATAACCAAAAAAATCATTAAGTGACAAAAGGTTAAGTTCAGTACCCTTTAAATATTCCGGTAAGCAGATCTCTTGGCGATAATAAAGATAGATAGATAACGTTATTAGATATATAGTTTGATAGTTTCTAAGCGTAATCTAAAAAGTAACTCATGAAATAATTATAATACTAATCATACTAACTAATATTATAAATGCGAAAGTTTAGATGGATGGATGTTTGTTAGAGTTTATAGCCTTAACGGCTGAACGGATTTCGATGAAATTTGATACAGACGTAGAGGATAGTCTAGAAGAACACATAGGCTACTGACTGTTGTTTTTCTTTTTAATTCCGCGCGGAGTCGCGGGCAAAAGTTGGTTTTAAATATTTTTTCCCGACTTACGACATTTAGAATAAAATACGAATTATCAACCAAACTGGAACAAAGAAATAAGTATTATAGTAATTACTCTCTTATTAATTAATAACTAATAACGTTTGGCCTTAATCGGTTTCGATATAACTTGACGTTGTTATTGTTTCGTTTTGATACTCACGTAATTCACAAGTACGTTAAGAAGTGCATATGTATAAAACTGTGGTGAAATATTTTCAGATGACCAATGGCTGGTTGCGATGCTGCGAGGCTGCAAGTTCAGTCTGGAGAGGGTGAAAGAAAAGTTGGACTTGTACTACACGCTGCGGACAACCTCGCCTGAAGTCACACTCAGATTGAAACCGACACAACAAGCTTTTATTAATTTCTTAAAATTAGGGTAAATGCAATTGTTATTTTCTATTTAACTTTAATGAATCTGCTTAGTATTTAGTAACAAGATTAGTAGTTTTAAAAATAGTATTTAAACATAGTTTCGTAGAATGTAACTTTATTTCGTTCTAAAAACAAATCTATACTAACATTATAAAGAAAAATTATATATTTATAGTTTTGTATGTATTGTAATAACTCAAAAACTACGGGGCCGATTTCAGAAATGCTTTCACCATTAAAAAGCTCAAAATCAGTAAGTAACATTGGCTATGTTTTTTTTAATTGCATGTGAATGAAGTCGCGAGCAACAGTTAGTTAATTTTAATTATGTAGTTTAGCATAAGAAAGCAAAAACCTGTATTTTAACATCGTTAAAAAAAACTTACTGTTATACAAAGATAAAAGATAAAGAAATTTATGTTCAACTTCTTAACTTTCAGAACATGTATAATTTTACCGAAAGCACCAACTGGCTTGCATCCGCGTGTAATTCTCATCAGAGCGGGCAGATACGACCCGGAGAAGAACAGTGTTGCAGACATCATGTGCATTTTGTATTATATGGTTCAAGTATGTTTTGTGTGTACTCAAGTTATATAGAGATAAAATTAAACTTAAGAGTGCATAGATACATTAAGTTACATAAGGTTTTTATTGTAACCTGTCTTTTTACATAGATAACATATAGCATCATTGAACTTCAATCATTGTATCTAATATTTTTTTTTAAGTTCAATAGGATTATTCCCAACCGTCATCCCTTTCTGTGTCTCTGACCTCTGTCTGGGAACAGATGAGAATAAAAAGTTTCATCTGTCCCACCTTTTGCGAAGAAGGGCCGATTGGAACTTATTTTATTTTACAACGGTTTCATCTGTCACCTTATTGGTCATAGTTGGACTAAAAGGTGGGACGGATAAAACTTTTAATCTCATCTGTTCCCACGTGGGGACAGAATGTGTTGACGGTTGGGAATAATCCGTTCAATAAATATATACAAGGCTGCTACAACTATTGATAACTATTGAACTATTGATAGCAATAACATGAAGTGGAAATTTCAATAACGACGTTCTTAATTCTACTCATTTTTATAGATATTGGTAATGGAAGATGACTCTGCGTCAGTGATAGGAACGAAAATTGTCGTAGATTATGAAGGCACGACCCTCAATCACTTAGTGCAAGCCAATGTCACCTTACTTCGGAAAATTGTCGCTGTTAGTCAGGTAAGATCCTTAAAATTTAACTATACAAATTACGTAATCGTTAGTATTTCATATAACTATTTCTATACTTATATGATAAAGAGAAAAAAAATAGTATTTTTGAATTTTTGTATGTATTGAAATAACTAAAAAACTACTGGGCCGATTTTCATAATTCTTTCATCATTAGAAAGGTGATTTATCTGTAACATTGGCTATATATTTTTTTAAATTCATCCGAACGAAGTCGTTAGTTATAAGTATTGTATCGATACAAAAAAGTCTGTCTGCCGAACAGTCGAGCGGACTGTGGTTTTAAGACCTCATGATAAGTACAATTCAACAGGACTCCCTACCTCTCAGGCTGAAGGGCAGCCATCACTTGAATGTGCCCTCAGGTATCGAGACTATCTTCAAGCTCGTGTCCGCATTTATTAGCGAAAAAGCGAAACAACGGGTAAGTTTGAACTGAACATCAGAAAAACTAGATAGTTATGGTGGTTAATAAAATAATCCCTGTATTTCTGCACATTTATATTTAGTTGAGGTAGAAATTTAAAATGCAATAATATTATGTTATAATATTGTTATTTATATTTTAGCTTAAAATACACAAGAGTATAGATGAATTATTTGAACACATGCCTAGAGATGTCATACCACCTGAATATGGTGGAACCGGCGCTACAGTAGCTGAAAACATTGGTAAGTGTTGGTTGTTTTTCGGAACACACGACAAACATATTGACATCCCTCTAATTCTCACTAACATCCTAAACTTCATTAAGTTTTAATAACAGTTTAGGACGGAGACAAATATACAAGATTCATTGTTTTTATTTTATTTTTTGGTAGTAGGTAACAAACGAGAACACTACCGGATTTCAATAATATACTTTATACTGCAACAAAAAATCTAGTTTCTCGAAATAACGTAACAAAAATATTTTTACTTTTTTTTATTTTCAGAATATTGGGCTGCAAAGATGAAAGAGTACAAGTCTTGGATGGAGGTTGAAGAGAAGCTCGGCACAGACGAGACCCGACGATTTGGTGCTCTCCCGTCTGACGAGGCTGGTGCTAAGGGATCTTTTAGACAATTAAATATTGATTAACGTAGAAATATATATTTATTTAAATCTATTCAGCGATCAACAAATTATATCAGTAGAAAATTTCGAACAATTTAGCATTTGCTTGTGTGAAATTGTGACATTTTCATATAAATTTCGGCCATCTAATTGATATAGACATCTCTTTAATTGAGAAGAAGAGAGAATAAGTCAGGATGTAAATTAGAAAATGTATTTTCTCTATGTACTAAATTGTCATTTTTAAATATAAATCTAAAATTTGGCTTGCACAGTATTAAAGTTATTTTAAGGAAAATGTGTCCATGTTAATTCCAAATATAGTAAGAGTATTGAGAAAACAGTGTAACTTCTGCAAAGTGTAAACGCAGCGAGGTAACCTAATGATTTAAACAGAACTTTATAGATATGTTAAATTATCTTTGTGTATAAAAATTAAATAAATTAATAATGTCTACAAAAGAAATTCTACTTGTTTTACTCCGCTAATTATGAGAGGCTGGCAGTTATGATAAAATACAACCAATAATTAGATTACTAATATAGTAAATGCGAAAGGTTATATGAATGGTTGTTTGTTAGAAGGTATCTCCTAAACAGCTGATGGAAGCAGCGATAGTTATCTTTCGATATCTTCAATCAATATCTAGTTTTATCAATTAATGCCACGAATCATTTCCTGTATGTGCCTCATGTAAAAAATCGTGTAGTTTCTTTTTTATAATAAAAGGGGACTAACGAGAGCCGAGAATCGAGGTGGTCAATGACGCCCATGGACATCCGCAACACCAGAGGAACTACAAATGCGTTGCCGGCCTTTGAGTTTATTGTTTCTAGTAAACTCAAAAATACTATGAAAATTAAAGACATCATGTTGTCTAGATACAGACACTTAACGGTTACTTCATACTTTAATACGAGGAAAACGCATATTCTACATTAAAAGTTGAGATATCCTTTATTAAAAAGTAACAAATCCCAAATATGTAGGCAATAAATTAAATAACAATACATATTAGTAGCATTAGTATAATTGTTAATTATGTCGTATTGTTAGCGAAGTAACGTCGCTTGCGCTATTTTAGGAAAACGAAGGCCTTTGTGAAGGTTAAATAATGAGAAAATACGTAAAACTAATTACCATAACAACAAGGTTTTGAAACAAAAACAATGATAGGTTGCATGTTTGCAAGCATTCTAATAATCATATGATACCTTAAAATAAACAACCAGAATTTAGCAAAGTAATTACATCTTTCATCTTTACTAATATTATAAAGAGGAAAATTTGTATTATCGTATGTTTTCGTAAAACAATACAAATATTTTTTTCAATGCTAATGTAGATTGATACGTTCTTCCCCTTATCTTGATTAGTCAAAACTGTCGTTTTAATTTGCGTGCTTTAGTTAAGTGCTGATAAGGCAAATTATCGCAATGGATCTTTCGAAACATGGTTATTTCGTTAACTTCATACCTCAAGGTTTATCGTAAAGCCGATATTGCATAACTATCATAAAGTGTTATACATCCACCAATAAAAACTGCTATAATACTCTGATAAATATCGCTTAAAAACAATTTACGAGTATACAATTGTACTAATTATTTAAGTTTATTAGATTTGCAAAGAAAAAGCGTTAAACGATTGGAATTTAAAAAAGATTTAAGGCTCTTTTGGAGTAAAATTATACTGAAATCTTTGATCAATGTTGACGCAAAGTTTCAATAGTTCAAATAGTCTACAATAATTTTATTGTTATGTTGCCAATTGGCAATTATTTAATTTAATACCCTCGTCAAATTAGTCACGGTTGGTTTACCTGCGACGATGTACGACATAATGCGACGAAAATAGGTTAACTAAACTAATCTTGGTGTGTCAACACCAGTTAACGAAGGAATTCCTAGCGCCGCTCGTATATGATACAACTCTCTAATCAAACAATTGTATGCACGGTCTCTAGGGAAAAATGTACAGGAAAATCAAATATTACATCAATGTTTATGAAAACAAAATCAGTTTTTTGCTGCTAAATGATAAAAATGCTATTTTTTAAGGAGGCAAATGAGCGGGGAGGACACCGATATGCGCATCGTCGCCCATGGACATCCACACCAGAAGAAAAGCAGATATTTCGACGTCCTCGTTCCTCGGTTCTCAAAACACCCCAAATAGTGATAATTTGAAAACACCGCATAGAACAGATTAGTTTTGTTTAAAGATTGAAAAAAAAAAGTGTTACGCGTAGGGCCTTCTACAAACAATAAAAGTGTATTGTTCATTGAAATGTATGGGTGTTTAACTGTTTGGCGCTATACTTATCGACAGGACTGAACAGTTTCATTGTGTTAGCATGTACACGGAGATCATTCATTTTGTATTTGTAAATGATACTGAAATTGATGTATGGATTGAAATGAGGTTGAAAATCTATTACATTGATCGGTTATATTTCGATTTTTTTATTCCACGTGTATTAGGTATGTTGATATCCTCAATTCTTAAAGAATAAAGTATAATCTAAGAAAGTGTAATAAACTATAAAAATACACATATTGCTTACCATACATAGATACTTCAGTTAAATACCTGGTGAATGTAATTATTACCTATATGATATTACTATCTTATCAGCAGTCATATAAAACGGCGGGTAATAATCTCGTGCCCGCTATTGAACTGATCGCTGAAGCCATGGAAACTTGACTAACACTCGTCATTGCAACACTGCAATCACGAAGCGAATCACTATTTGGCATTGAGTTTTACATTTCAGTACAAACTAGCAAATTGTATAGACACGTTCTTATTTGAAAAATATTATCACGATCATCAATTACTCGTACGTTCCTGTCGGTAAATTTAATTAGTATGCTGTTAATCACCAAGTCGACCTACCTTTCCTTAGTTTCAATATTGGCAGTGTACTCGATAGACGCGGCATAGTGACGTTATTGTTTATGACTCTAAAATAAGGTTACATTAACAAATTAAGGTACGTTTCCACCAATAGCTTTTGTTTTCTTCCAAGTGATAAATTACGGTCTTCACGTAATTATTAAGTGATTTTTTGTAGATTAATAAGTGTTAAATGGTAATAAAAGACGGGGTACGTCGTTAAACTGCGTCCAGACCACCGGAGGACGGGCAGCAGCGTCCCTTTTTAAAAACGGTGGAGAAGTCTGCGATCGCCAACCCGCCTGCCAAGCGTGGCGATTATGGCAAATCCCCCCCAAATGATGGCCACTAGAAAAGTACGGCCCCCAGTACCCGGCGGCCCCGCCGTTCCTGGTTACGGTAGCGGCCAGGGTAACGGCGGGGCAGGGGGTGCTAAGAATCCCCGGTTAGGATACGGCTACCACACACGACGACCTTTGGCCCTGGCAACACTGAACACGCGCACACTGCGGACGGACGAGAGGATCGCGGAGCTGGAAGAAGAATTGAGCAGGTTGCGTTGGGACATCATAGGATTATCCGAAGTCCGAAGAGAGGGGGAGGAAACGATAATCCTCAAGTCCGGCAACTTGTTCTTCTTCCGGGAGGGCGACCAACAGTCGCAGGGTGGTGTCGGGTTTATCGTCCACAAGTCCCTCGTGAACAATGTGGTGAAGATCGAGAGTGTGTCGACGAGGGTTGCGTACCTGATACTCAGAATATCCAAACGGTATTCGCTGAAGGTTATACAGGTCTACGCACCGACCTCGACACACTCCGACGATGAGGTGGAAACTATGTATGAGGATATCTCACGAGCCATGCATAGTTCCAAAACCTTCTACACCGTTGTCATGGGGGACTTCAACGCGAAACTGGGCATTCGGGACGGAGACGAGCTACGAATGGGAAAGTTTGGATATGGACGGCGGAACCACCGGGGACACTTACTGGCCGGCTTTATGGAGAAGGAAGGACTTTACATGATGAACTCCTTCTTCAAGAAGCAAGGGCACAGGAAGTGGACCTGGATGAGTCCGGACGGTGCTACCAAAAATGAGATTGACTTCATCATGTCGACAAAGAAGCAAATATTCAATGATGTCTCAGTGATCAACGCGGTTAAAACCGGGAGCGATCACCGAATTGTCCGAGGCACATTGAATATCGACGTCAAGCTCGAACGATGTCGACTGATGGGGTCTACACTCCGGCCAGCGCCCGTGCATATCCACAATGCCGAAACCTTTCAGCTCGAACTCCGAAACCAGTTTGAATGCCTGGGAAGTAGCGTGGACGATCTGAATGACGGGTTCGTGCATGCTTTGCAGTCGGTGGGTTCTAAGTTCTACAAGACTCACCGTAAAAGCTCGCCCAAGAAACTCTCAGACCACACTCTCGAACTCATGAAGGAAAGGCGAGACATGAAACTGCACTCTTCAGATGATGCTGAACGGTATCGACGGCTAAATAGACAGATCTCCACGAGCATAAAGCGCGACATACGCCGATTTAATACCAATCGGGTTAAATTGGCTATCGAGCGAAATCAGGGCTCCAAAGTGTTTTCGCGGGATCTGTCTATTGGGCAAAGTCAACTGTTGAAGCTGAAGACTGGAGAGGGTAGAGTTGTGTCCTCCAGACCTGAACTCTTGAGTGAGGTTGAGAGGTTCTATGGGCAGCTCTACGCAACGCAGGAACCTGTCACAGATCTGGTCGAAGATCCCAGAGCCAGATTAACCCGACATTACACCGAGGACATCCCGGACGTCAGTCTCGACGAGATTAGTATGGCCCTGAAACAACTTAAGAACAACAAGGCGCCGGGGAATGACGGAATCACCGCAGAGCTATTGAGGGCAGCTGGAGAGCCGGCACTGAAGGTTCTTCAGAAGCTCTTTAATTCCGTCATTCTCGAGGGACATACGCCAAAGGCATGGAGCAGAAGTGTGGTGGTACTGTTCTTCAAAAAGGGCGATAAAGCCCTCCTGAAGAACTACAGGCCCATCTCACTTCTGAGCCATGTCTACAAGTTGTTCTCAAGGGTCATCACGAACCGTCTCGCTCGCAGATTCGACGACTTCCAGCCTCCCGAACAAGCCGGTTTCCGTAAAGGCTTCAGTACCGTAGACCACATACATACGCTGCGGCAGGTAATACAGAAGACCGAGGAGTATAACCTGCCACTATGCTTAGCGTTTGTGGACTACGAGAAAGCCTTCGATTCGGTCGAGACCTGGGCGGTACTGCAGTCACTCCAGAGGTGCCGAATTGACTACCGGTACATCGAAGCGCTAAGGTGCTTGTACGAAAACGCCACCATGTCAGTCCGAGTACAGAGTGAGGACACAAAACCAATCCATCTGCAGCGCGGTGTAAGACAGGGTGATGTCATCTCCCCGAAACTCTTCACCGCGGC
>NW_013525102.1:3992955-4218663 GCF_000836215.1 Papilio polytes
ATTTTTACACGTAACTTTCCGCGTTCAAGTAATTGGTTCTTTGTTACTTCTACGTATTCTCATCAAAATCGGTACAATGCTCGAAGACCTCAATAGAGCCTCCGAACGAGTGGGTCTGAGGATGAACATGGACAAGACGAAAGTCATGTCTAATGTTCATGTTTCACCCACTCCCATAACCATCGGAGGCCATACTCTCGAAGTTGTTGACGAGTATGTCTACCTGGGACAAACCATCC
This sequence comes from Papilio polytes, assembly GCF_000836215.1. Classification (NCBI taxonomy): domain Eukaryota; kingdom Metazoa; phylum Arthropoda; class Insecta; order Lepidoptera; family Papilionidae; genus Papilio; species Papilio polytes. The sequence continues at coordinate 3,993,195 of NW_013525102.1, forward strand.
AGCTAGGTAGGTCCAACTTCGAGAGGGAGGTCAATCGCCGAATCCGACTCGGATGGGCAGCGTTCGGGAAGCTGCGGGGTATCCTCTCGTCCCAAGACCTCCCGCAGTGTCTCAAAACGAAAGTTTTTGAGCAGTGTGTGTTGCCAGTGTTGTCTTATGGAACTGAGACGTGGCCCCTCACTGCGGGCAACATTAGGCGGCTCAAAGTCACGCAGAGGGCAATGGAGAGGGCAATGCTCGGAGTTTCTCTGCGAGATCGCGTCAGAAATGATGTGATCCGCAGCAGAACCAAGGTAACCGACATTGCCCGAAGAATTGCAAACCTCAAGTGGCGATGGGCTGGCCATATCGCCCGCAGAACAGACGGCCGATGGGGCCGCAAGGTCCTGGAATGGCGGCCACGGACAGGTCGACGCAGCGTGGGTAGGCCTCCCGCAAGATGGACCGATGATCTGGTCAAAGTTGCGGGAGTATCCTGGATGCGGGAGGCACAGGACCGATCATCGTGGCGATCGTTGGGGGAGGCCTATGCCCAGCAGTGGGCGTCATATGGCTGAATGGATGGATGGATGGATGGTAATAAAAGTGTAATAGTTCCTAATGTTTATATTTCAGTTTTAACAAAAGACAATTAAAATGACAGTGAGACCGCTGCCAGACTTTTTACAGGAGAAAGCCAAAAAGGAAATTAATGAAAATCCTCGCAGCGTAGAGTCTGATATATCTGTCCTCAAGACGTGGCTTGAGAAGCAGCCTCATTTACAAACCGTAAATCCATGTAAGTAAAAAAAAAACTTTTATAACCAAAATATAAGGAATAACTATTTTATGAGGAAAACTTAAACATTTATGTAATATTCAGTATTATGTAGGCTTTAACTACATTTCATTCTCAATTACAATTTTTAACCAATTTTTATTAAATTGATAAATGTTTGATTGATAATAGCGCCATCTAGTTATATACCAAGAAACTATGCCAAAAGCAGAGGCAGTTCTACCATTAGGATATTGTAATAGTTTGCCAGTTGATCCATAGTAGTCGCATTTCTACATAACTTTATTTTGTTTTGTTATATTATTTTGGTTTTCGAAAATCCGTAAAACCGATGCATATTGTAATTTATAACTACTTTGTTTTTATTTACAGCGGATCAATGGTTAGTGGCATTTTTACGCGGTAGTAAATTTAGTTTGGAAAGATGCAAGGAAAAATTGGATATGTACTACACTTTAAGGTCCGTGGTGCCTGAGTTTTTTTCCAACAGGGATCCACTTGATTCGAAAATACAGGAAATATTAAAATTAGGGTAAGACCAACTTATTCAGATAAAAATATGTAATAAAATAATCTTGTAACTGTTTTATTCAGTGGAAATGGACTTAAAGGACTTGTCATCATCAAGTCATTGAGTTCCTTCGATCTTTATTTTAAGATGATTATTATTTTCAAATTTTGTTCTGCAGAGCTTTCTTACCGTTAAAGCAATGCAAGGAGAAAGATGGACCGAGAATATGCATCACACGTATCGGCGTTTACAATCCATCAAAGTATAATTTGTCAGACCTTTTAAAAGTGGCCTTCATGATCACTGAAATAATGATGCTCGAAGATGACAATTTCACTGTCTCTGGCGAGGTACATATGATTTATTATTCAACTAGCTTTCGCCCGCGACTCCGTCCGCGTGAAATAAAAAAAAACAAAAGTGAATAGCCTATGTGTTCTTCCAGACTATCCTCTATATCTGTACCAATGTTGATCGAAATCGGTTCAGCCGTTTAAGCTACAAACTATAACAAATATCCATCCATCTATCTAAACTTTAGCATTCATAATATTAGTATGATTAAGGTAGTGGCGACATTGTCATGGTTGTATGTAGAAAAAAATAATATTGAACACGACAGGATACTGAGTGCAATAAGAGGAACTAAGAGAAAATTAACATGATTGCCTTGCCTTGAGGACCAGAAAAAGTTACTACTTAGATATAAGTTAAATATCTATTAATGTTTTTTTTAATTTCCAGGAGATAATTGTTGATATCAAAAATGTAGGGGTGAACGTGCTGAGCCAGTGGACGCCAGCTTTGGCCAAGAAAGTCATCACTTGCTTCGAGAAGGCGCTTCCAGTTCGTCTGAAGAGTAATCACATTTTGAACACACCTACCGGCTTTGAAGCTGCATATTCTATATTTAAAGCCTTTTTAGGTGAAAAATTAAAGAAGAGAGTGAGTAAAATAACATAAGGATTACTTCTCTTTCATCTTCCTCTGTTAAAGAACGAGTACAAGAACAATCTATTTGATTACTAGTACTAAAGTAGTGAAAACTCACAGTTATGTTGTCAACGTCTTTAGAAATTCAATTTGTTAACGAAAATTAAATACATTTATTTCTGGTTCTAGATTCGAGTACATAATCAGGATTATGAGGCTTTGTATAAAGAAATACCTAAGAGAGTACTGCCGAAGGAATATGGAGGAGATGAAGGGGAGTTGCAAGAGTTAACTGGTAGGCCGACATTTATTAGAAAAAATGAGTACATCATTTAAAGGATATGCAGGGTCTTTGAAGGACTTTAGATAATTTTAAAGTCCTTCAATACAACAAAATAAAGCATGCAGTTAAAATAAATTTTTCTTTTCAGATTATTGGGTTCAAAAAGTCGAAAGTTACCGAGATTGGTTTCTTAATGAAGACAAAGCCCGATCAGACGAATCCAAGAGGCCCGGCAAACCGAAAACTACATCCACTTTATTCGGGGTCGAAGGTTCCTTTCGTCAACTGGAAGTCGATTAGAATGTACAATGTAGTTCAATTATTATTTACAATAATTAAATGTTTAATTTAATACAGTAAAATATTAGTCACATCCTTTGAATATGTTTATTTTAAACTCGATTGTCTATGAGTAAAACAAAGTACTTGAATATAAACCGCGGGTAGCTGGCTTGTTATAATATTGTGATAGTAGGGCAATAAAATATTGCATTATCATCAATCTATAGTCGGATATTATGACGTATAAAACGCATCATAATTCTGTCTGCTTTTGCTTTCTCTTTTGTACTTACAAGTGATTATTTTAAATAAGTCGTTCCCATTAAATAAAAAAACGTGGCAAGGTCCACCTCACAGTCATCTAGGTATTAACTTTTTTAAAACTATATTTGTAGATGATCTTTAAGACGGCGATAAATAAGATAAACTGTAGATAAATGTAATATCAATGAAATCTTTATAAGCGTCTTTGTGCGAAAAACTTCCGTTTGATAAAGGTATTTTTTTACATTAATATACAAACTGCGCCATTTTATTCGTCTTCCATCACCGGCTCACTAGACGTATCTACTAAGGGGCTCATTTTATTAGTTCTAATCACCAGGAACATTAACATTAACAAGGTTTTAATTAAATGAAGTTAATTGATAGGTAATATTATCGAAAGTCAAAGATATGTGTGAAGTCAACCAACCCGCAGTGGGCCAGCGTGTTTGACTATGGCCCAATCACCCTAACTTAGGGTAGGCACCGAGCCCCTCTGTGGGGACGTGTAGTGAGCTGGTGATGATGATTATCGAAACCTCTACTGAACACTAGTATTGTCATCTTACAAAATTATGGAATTAATCCTTCGTAGTATCTGTCCCTGTAAGCATTTTTAATATTGCCTGTAACAAGAATGTTTAGTAATGAGCGTTAAAGTAGGTTAATCTTACGCTGCAAATTTCGCACGGTACGCTAATTTTCTTTTTGTAATGTTGTCGTAATTCCTCAAGTTCTGGCACAATCGAATGCGAATGAACTCCACATTGGCCATGTGCGTCGCCGGTCGTCGGTCGACGCGCCGTGCAGGCCGGACGCAACGTCGCCGCACACTCGCATATATTTCTTATTTTTTCTTGTTACTTGCACCCTTAAAAAGATCCTATTGAAATAAGTACTTATAAATAATTTGTAAAGTAAATTTTTTTTTTAACATTTTTCTCCTATATAGAACTTACACCGCAGATAATAACAAATTGCATTATCGGTTTCTAACACTTATACTTTACACCACAGTAGTACAATGCTATATGTAATTTTGCAGGATTTTTTTGCTTTGGTGATCATTTAACATAAGTTGAACTATTGCTTTTTTGCACTCTTAATTTAAAAAAAAAAGTTTTAAACCAGCATAAGACTTATAAGATTACAACACCAACAAAAAATGTAATATAAATGAAAATTTAATGAATCACGCATTTATAATCTGTCTCAAGTCGCTCATGAAAGATATAATCAATGGCGAGAGCGCAGTTATTTTTAAATATGTCTGATACTAAGAAGTGCATATGAATATTTCAAGTGATTAAGTACAAAGGCGATGTACTATTAACATTCCTTGCGCAAGCGCATTCCGCGCTCCCTTATCTCTCCGATGTGCGCTGGAGCTATGCTCAAAAGAAAATGGATAATTTTAAAAGAAATTGTCAAACGACACAGATCTGCATTATATTAGCAGTTAGAGGGCTGCTTTTTCCATAACATTTAATCCATCCGTTAAATAAAACAAAAAAGTGTAGGTGCAATGCAACTTGGGTGGAGCCAATAACGTGAACACTGCAAATTATTTCAGGAGTTTTAACCCATTTATGAATCAATTGAAAATTTTTTCGTTAAAAAAAATGGCACAGACAAACATTACGTTCAAAATTAGGCTTAATTAAATAATGACTTTTTCATTTTAATTAAAATTAATTTCCACATCCGTAATTAATTAGGTACTAAAAGTGTTATGGCATATTGTATAGTATATTGTTAATATAAGTAACAAGTTTTTTTATGAAATTTAAAAATACCTCAATTTGAACTAAAGGTAGGCACTGAACATTTTATATCACATTAAAAAAAATGGCTTAAAAATTCATAAACAATTAATCATTGATACGGCATAATTTAGCTGATAGTGGCCGCAGCGTGGTGTGACGTAGGCGCAGGCCGCGCGGGAGCGGGCGCGAGCGCTGCATTTTAATTCAGTAGTGTTGTGTTGAGGCGAGCGCGCGCGCGTGCCTTTGTGCGCACTCGACGTGCGCCTTGATATGATTCGTGTTCCGTTTGTAACAATTGTGCTTGTGCAATACTAGAACTGCCAGCACTCCATTATGACGCAAGAGGACAACAACAACCGTTTCGACGACGAGCTCCTGTCAAATGGAGACACCACCGATGAAGACGTCGTTGTTAGGAAAGAAAGGGCCAGCGTTAAAGAGATGATATTGCACTTCGAACGTACGGTCGTCAACAACTTCGGTGGTTCTAGTGAATCGTTGGAGAAACCTAAAGACATTATGCTTGGAAGCTTAACTAGTGTTGTTAATCCTATACAAATGCATTTTCAACATTTGTGCCCAGTGACTAATTCTCAGGATAGGCATTCGAACGTATCAGTGAATTCTATTTTGTCAAACGTGTCAGAAATTAGTTATGAATCAAGTTCTTCGGGATTTGCGTCAGACAGAAAATCTTCCTCGCTAAAGCCGCACAGACCCGCGCCTCCGCCGCCGGAACCTTTTAACGATAGCTCTTCTATCGATAGTAAATCACCCGTTCCCGATGAAAGCATAACCAAAGATATCCAGTTCTCATTCGCTACACCTCCTAGTTCACCCATCGTATTGCGACGAACGAGACAACCTCCGGTCATGCGAAAGAAGTCTACAATTGGAAGTCAAGGACATACGGGTGAAACGCATTGGTCTTACGGTGTTAAACAAAGTGATTTGGAAAAGTTACTGCGACTCAAGACCTCGGAAGTTTCAGACAATGAAGAAGAAACAAAGGCTGCGAGTGTGGAGTCATCATCTACTGATAACAGTAGCGATTCCACGGACAGCGATAAAGCGGAGTCCGGTGAAGACTATGTAGTCAATAACGACGATGGAAGAACTGATACACTATCGACTGATCATTCCACCGATACGTTAATCAATGAGTATGAAAGTGATGAAGGTGATATCGTTTCGGACGCTTCCGGTGGATCCGGTGAACGCTGTAATTATGACAATGTCAGTATTAAGTCGATATCCTCATTCGACATGGTGCCATATCAGAAGTATGATAGCATCACCGTGTCCTCGGACGAGTTCGGTTCGGAAGTATGCCACGCTCCAGACACTGAATTCCTCACTGTGAGTGCAGTGAACGAATGGTGTATATCAAAGTCTTCGGAGCCGGTTTTGATACCGGTGGAATCGAAAAAGGAGAAATATCGACGGTAGGTTAATTTTTTCTACCTACATATCTTGTGAAAATATTTGCGATAACGCAGCGAGGCATTGTCACATATTGATAAACGATAAAATATAGCTTTTGAAGTGTTTAGGTATACGCTCAGTGCGGTGTATCGAATATTTTTGCACTACGTCTATGTTATTTATTAAATCTAAAGAAAGGCTTAACTGCTGTTATAATTTTTAGAGATTCTAGGTCAAGACGAAAGTGTTTCAATCAATTGCTCAATTTTCTTAGTAACTTTAGACACTTACTTAAAAATGTAATAAGAGAATATTCTAAATAAAATTTAGTAGATAATGGGTTTGCATTTATGCAACTTAAGCTGATTTTAACTTTTGAGTCTTTGAAATCGAAGCTGATTTCGAGTTAGTAACTATCTACATACTTATATATTTTCTCATTATGCTAAGGAGGTACCTAGAGGATTAGATAAAACGAATTTACTGATAAACATTTAGTAGGAATTGTTGATAAATGTAAACCGACATATTTGACACCTCGATTTACTTTCAACAATTATGACGTCGATGAAGTAAAATTGACAAAACGATTTGCGCTTTTTCGATAAATAGATTAAATTATCATTAACGGAGGTCTCGTAATTATGCAACAACAGATTGATGAGAATCAGTACAAATTTATAATAGCTGATATATGATAATTGCACGCCGCGGTGACGCCGCGCTGTGGTTTCACCTTGATGTTTATTCATATGGTTCGCAGCAGGTACGTAGTTAACACGACCATGTTGCCATATAGATGTGTGCACACTGACGAACGGTGACATTATGATTTGAATGGCACGTACATTAGTGTAGACTTAGTACACTTGGAGTAGAAATAAATCAGACAATAATGCCAACAAAGATATAACACTATTTAAATGTTGAGTGATTTATTTACAAGCAGGATTTTTTAAGCGATATAATACCATGGCGTCGACACCACTAATTATGATTATGTGTGATGGCACAAATAAAGAGTAGGTATTACGTAGAATAATAGATTACTAAAATACCGTTATCCTAAAGTCTGACCCACCGCACATACTTTAACTTCGTACATGCAAGTGTATGTGCAAGCGGTCGTTGCTTCTCGGTTTCCTCATTCTATTAGTTGTCTACTTGATAGATATTCTCTTACTTGAGTATCTCATATTAGCGCAATAACTGTTGCATCAAAATCTACGTCACAAAACCCACGTTTCGGGTCATCTTCATCTGTCTTTTTGACCTGCAGGATTGACTTGCAAATCCTATGCCGTTATGTGTGTCTACTATTTGTAAAATGCCATTTTTGATCTTAGCACCAGTGTCTTGTGATACAATAAACTAGACATTTCAACTATACTATGGTTCTTTAAATGACTAATGAATGATTTGTTTTTGTGACAAGAAATAGACTTACACAAAAATTAACACTTATTTTTACCATCAAGGTTAAATGTATGTTATTATTTTTAGCTTATCTCGAATCTGTAAACAATGTGTGGTTAAATTCTTATCGTTGTAAATAGAAGCAAAATGTATTTACTATAGTATTCAAATAATCAAGGAGAGTGCATTTATAAAAAAACTAACAAGCAATCAATTCACTTTACTTAAAATTTTGGTCCAAAGCCAAAAGCCGTGTAGATACTGAATCGTTCGTGACTTATTCCAGTTGAAATTAACAATGACTTAATTTGTTTACTATCAAGCACACGATGAAAGATTTTGTAACAAAAGTATGGTTAGTGGCCATTATTTAAATACTTTAGATAAAATCATGAATTCGACACGAAGTTTTCCTATTAATAAATGTGAAATAAAGAGCAATCGGCTATTAGAATTGAATTTGACTTTAATAGATGTTATCTATCCTATTCTAGTATGATTGTCAATGCAAAGATTTAAACTGGATTGAATAGCCAGTTGCTGTAGGGCTATTATGACAATATGAATGATCGACCTAGTTCTTCCTCACAATATGTAGATGGCATACGAGAGTTCCTTGAAATACTTGATGAAGGGTCAGATTTGTTACAATAGATCTCACCTCGCATTCATCGTTTAGGCTTAGTTTTGTAATAGTAAGCATCCATGTAATGACATTGTGTGTGGCCCTAGGTCCAAGGTTTGTCCATCTCTAATAGTATCGATATTATGATGAATGTTACAATGAGTATTCAAATAAATCCTACACAATTCAATTTGTTGCTATACCTTACATTATATATAAATTATTTATCTAGATTATCTTAAGAAATTAGTAATTAGCATTTAACTATTCCTTCAACTTCTAGAAAAAATGAAAGGTTAAATTTGTTATAGGTCACTCACATTTGTCCCTTAAGGTTAGGTTTGACCGTCAATGTAATCACAATGTATGTGGCCATAAATTCAAGGATTGCATCTCTTATTGTAATCGTTACAATCATTGCAACGATTTGTATGCCCTTTTGTCATTTAAACAATCAAAGAACGTTTGTTTTAAAAATGTTTTAGTAGATAATTGCATAGTTTTTCTTGATATAATGTGACTTTAAAAAAGCAGAAGTTGCGGAAGGCTAAATTCCTGTCTACTTTTTTCAATAGAAAGCGTAAGAGATTGTATCTTTTGTAGCTACTTTAAGAGTTTTCTATCCAAAGAGTATTGTCTATGGCTTCGTGTATTATGTATGGTATCATTTATATAATACCGATGTTATTATCTGTCGATATTCTGACAATTAACCTTAACCAATGTTAATCGTATTACATCAAAGCACAATGTTTAGTATATCGTTAACTTATTACAACTACAGTAATATGGTAATTATGCTTCAATTATTTATTTCCAGAAGCGAATAAGCTCATAACAAAGATTATAACCCCATACTTAGTTAAATACAATTATTATATAACATATGAGTCAAGTTTTACTTTAGTTGTTAATAGTAATCATTAAATTAATTAATTTTTTTTTTAAATTTTTGGCTTTAAAGGTGATCAAAGAATATATATAGGTCTTAAGCTATTATGATTTGCAAAAAAAATATCTTAATAATTCATTCATAACAAAAAACAATGAAGAAATACTTATAACAGTCCAATATTCATAAACAAAATTTAATAAAGTGTGTTGTAGTTCCTTTATTTCAAGCTTCTTTAATAATATTTAAGCAAGTAGAATAAATTTTGCCATATGTATTTAATTACAATTAATAACGGCACAAAACCTCTATTTAATAACGAAGAAACGTGATTTGGCAAGCGCTTATTTTCCGTAATAAAACCGATTCCGGGTTTTTAATTTTTTGTGTAAATTTTGTATTTTGAACTTCGCAAATTGCTTCGAAGTGTTGGTGACTTTACCGTGGTAATAATAATAAAGTCGTTTGTGACGCGGAAACTATACGTAGTTGCTTGAGGAAAAGCTTAGTGTCAGTGAGCAAAGTGGAGAAAGTTGTGTGAATTGAAATTATTAACATTTGCTTACCTTCTGCTATGAATCATGACTGTTATTACATCGTTGAAATCACCTAAGCAACATTTTAAATTGACTTTATATTAGGATGCGACAGTAGCTTGATGTCGAAGATTTTGTGCGCAATATGATCTGCACAATTTGTATGTGTCAATGTTGTTAGCCGTGAACGTGGGCAGTGAGGCCGTGTGTTTACATAATCGAATTAGGACAGAGTATAATGCGGTCAGATCATTCATTTTAGTACATGGTTATTGGAATATGAAGGTGTATAAATTGTTTCATCTAATGATGAAAACTGTTTTGCGTATATATTTATACTGTCGTAATAATATACGATAGATTATACTGACTGTCAAACTTTTTATCTTGTAGAAGGTCTACAAAAGGAGTTCAAAATTTTATTGATTTTAGTGACCACTAACTCTTCAATTTATGTCGCTTAACTTTTTCCCGGTAACGTATACACCTGCCGGGTATCCTGTGTAACCCAGACTGTCCACCTGAGACATTGAGAATCACAGGTTTAGATATATGATAGGAGTATGAAACGAACTTTTGGACGGTACAATTTATATATTCAGACTATGATACTGGCCACCGTAGAACGCTCTCTTTATTAACATTTGTTTTGATCTCTTTTATCATTACTATTCTCTTGTCTTCGTCTAATGTGGAGCAAATTACGCTAGTGCATGGGCACTAATTGTTGCAATGAAGTTACATAAGGCGCAGCGGCGTATCTGCCCAAATGAATCACTTTATTTACAACGACATGCAGTGGACTTCGGATAGGACACTACGTGCTAATGAACTCATTCATTCGACATATTTTTTTAAATTCAACGTATATTTACCTCATTGCAGTAGTGTTGACAGTTGGAAATACATCTTTTAATAAAGACATCAATAGTCATCATAAACTTGCCCTGTCCCTGCGGAAGGTCGGCACAATATGTGCTGCTCTTTCATAGATTTCTATCGGCCGACATATCTGAAATTACTCCCTTCTTCAGTAAGTCCTCTTTAAACAATCCATTCATACTTTCTTTGATCATTCTCTACCGTTGTAGCCATCCACACCCAATCTTAACACTTTCTTGTTTATTCATAGTATTAATAGTAATTTAAATTTTGAGAATAAACAGGTTATTTTGAAGTCCAGAAGTTCTAATACGTTCTTACGATCCTTCACAGGCAACACAACTTTTTCATGTTGTTTTAGTCCAGAAGTTATTTACGTATCCTTATCCATCAGGTTATTGAAAATGGTCGTGGTAACAGTCAACAATGCTTAAAAGGACCGTAACAACGGTACATTCCTAATTATAATGCTAGTATAGTTATTATATCCCTGAGAAAATAGCACTAAAACACCGGCTATTTACTATTCAACGCGTACGAGTGTTTTGACGTCACTACGGTGTGGGTTGGGAACGCGCGTGGTGACGGACCTGTTTTATTTTGACACTTCAGATGAGTCATTTATTTGTAGATTTCCCAAGACAAGAATGACGTCATTAGTTCACATTATACTAAGTTATAAAAGGAGGTTATACAAAGAGAACGTGTTTACTGTTTACAAAACTTGTTTGTTATATTCGTGCATTAATTACTAAAAGATATATGAAGTATTTTCAAGGATAAATAAATATCTTATTCGAAGTTGAATTTTATATGAAGTAAGATTTATTGAATATCCTTTTTTAATAAATTGTACGTAACGTTTAGTAACATTTCACATCTTTTGTTTGTTTTAATTGTATATATTTTTTTATTTGTTGTGTGTACAAAGTTAACTATTGGAACCATAACAATATTGTAATGAATGCTAACTTTACGTGTGGGATGGTAACATTAAGAACGATATTCTATTGTTTGATCGATTATTATAAAAAATGCATTTTAAAACCGATTGTTGATTGTGCCAAGGATAACCTCGGTACATTCGATATCTAATATTTAAGTAACTTACTTGTAATTACCATAACCGGTAATATATTACCATAGATGATTTGAACAACAAACAATTTTAAACTTTCTTTTCTTACTGATAAAAATGACACAAAACTTTGGTAAATGAGTTATTTGTATTGTACTATGGCGTGTCATTTAACCACTTGTTTACAAGTTAGTATCTACTTTGTGCGACATAAAACCATAAATAATAGTAACCACCTTATTACTAAGATAGCCTTAGCCAATGTGCAAGTAAAGATACGAAATATGTCTGTAAAGGTATGAGTAATATAATAAAAAAATAGTCGTTTAGACTTAACATTTGGCAAAAAATCCTAAGTCATTGCATTGCTCTGCTAATTAATCGAAACATTAGAGTTTTTTATGTTTAATGAGCGACAATTGTTTTGCAGAACTAAATTATTGGTGTATACTAATCCATGTAACTCTAGTTACCTTATTTTTAAAGATGCGTAACAGTTGTGGATGCCAAGGTTGCGGTTGTGTTTATATTCCGTTTGTATATATTTATAGACAATGACCTCGCACACTAATATGTACTATTTCGTTGAATTATCAAATTAATTCACGATGAAAATTATAAATATTTTAATGAACTAGTCCGTGAATTAAAAATCTTTTGCAACGAATTTCGGGGGAATAATATGGAAAAATTTTTAAAAGTAATTTTATCTGTATTATACTATACGTAAACTACAGTTGTATAAAATGTCGTACTCAAATAAAAATAGCGTAGTGGTATTTATTTAGTAACCATTTTGTATTAATCATACAAAATGTAAAAATACTGCACTTTTCCGGATAAGCGCTATCGTCATATTTATCATAACTTGTCAAGTACTAAAAAACCATGGCAATGTAGATAATCCATGTAATATTGTAATTTTCCGAAATATAGGAGGTTATTCCCACCCTTGTTTACGCCTAGTGATAGGATCCCTGTTTCCACCAATATGTATTGCGTCACATCGGTGACGTCAAGTAATATCTTTCATAGAAGTCAATCAGTAAATTCGAACTAATCAGTTGAAGGCGATAATGATTCTTTGTAAAGTGTTACGAGAGATCTTGTAAATAACAAAGAGTATAACACAAACAAAAGATGAGACGTGGGAGTTTCAGAATAACGCTAATCTTTACCTAATCCTTTGAATGATGGTCGTGTGTTATGTATTCAAAAATTAACTCATATCTTTGTTACAGACGACTAACGGAGCGTGTAAATGAGTTGTTACATACGGAAAATGTTTATGTGGAACGTTTGAAACACGTGGTTGAAGATTACATACCGGAGATGTTTCGAGAAGACATACCGCCCTCGATGCGGGGGATGAAACCAGACATTTTTGCAAACATAGAGCGCATTTGCCGATTTCATGCAGAGGAATTTCTACCGGCGTTGCGAGACTGCGAAAATGACCTTAGGAAATTGGGACAGTGTTTTAGGAGATTCGTAAGTGTTTACCTCTTTTATTTTATGTATTGTGTTATTATTTACATGCGAAAAATTATTATTACATTTATTACTAATATTAGGTATAAATTTTTCTTGTTTTAAACTAAATTTTCAAGTGTTTTGCTTGACATTTTCTTTTACATTTTACTTTGTTAATGCAGTCACATATGATAGCTAAGTTGAAGAATTCAAACAACTCGGCTGAGAAAACCACTGACTAGGTACAGATTACAAAAATTTCAAATAAAAAAATAACTTATAAAAACATCGGTGTCACGGTCCGTGAGTTTGCGTGCTTCTAAGCCTTGGTAACTCCACCAATGTAATTAGACCGATCAACTATCTATTATGATCCATAAAATATAACAAGTGAGAGATTTCCGCGGTAAGGCCATGGCTCTGTTATAAATGGTCGATTTAAATAAATCTTATTAGTAATGCACGATTCTGCACAGTTCCTCGACTTGCCGTCGTGAGGCTTGTATAGTTCTTGGTGCAGTACTGATCAGTGAAAGCATTAGAATTTAACTACGCTTCGATGTACGCAAAAAGGGCTATAATTAAACAACTATTGCTTACGGTTCAATGCCGACTTGAACTTTATACGTGAAATTTCTTTGTTTTTACTTTCAATAGCTTTCTAGGATTAGAAAGTATTTTACAATACAAAGTATTAGTAAGTAACAAGTTTTGATGACACATGATAAGTTTAACATAGCTAAGGGACATATTGATGTCTGTTTCATTATTTAAAATTATGAACTGTGTTTGCTGTTTTGTTATATAAATATTATAATCTGAATTTTGATCTAAGCTAAATTGTAATGAATTTATTCCAAAATCCATAAAATTGTTTATATTTTTCCACAGGAGCAGAGGTTTAATATGTACGTAATGTATTCTAGAAATAATAAGAGAGCTACGAGACTGGTTTACGAACACAAACAATTTTTCCAGGTAAATATTATCTACTAACTTTAAAGCGACTCTCTTCGCATGGTGTTAAAACAAAAGTACATAAGTAGCCTATCTGTTCTTCCAGACTATCCTCAACATCTATGCCTTTCGTTGAGATCTGTTCAGGAGTTTAGACTACAAACTCTAACAAAGATCCATCCATCTAAAATTTCGCAGTTATATCAGTAAGTAGTCGTTATAACGAAGACATTAGATAGCTTACAGAGTTTAAATTCAGTTCACAAAACTCAGAGACTTTTGCGTAAAATGATTGAAGCAAAAATATAATGGCATGACCGTGACGGTGGTGGGTTCAACTGAGGTTATTGTAGACGTTTTAGTGAATAGACGAAGGCAAACACCTTTAACATGAACCATGTTATACAAAGCATAAAAACGAAATATTGGTATTGTCGCTTATAGTACACTGATTATTTTGTAGGAAAATTTGATTGCGTAATAAAACGTGATTTTAATATAATTCATCGTTTTAATTTATCTTGACCGGAAATGTTATTCTGGTAATCATACAATATCCGGTGACGTCTCGGGGATACCCTAAACAATTATTTAATTTAGTTTTTATATATATTTCCTTATCAATTCCGATATTTTTTTTTATGGGATTCACCCATACTCAAATATTATCGTAACTGGAAACGTAACTTCAATAATGTTTTGAAGTTCGATAAATTCGAAAGTTTTCGGCGAAAATGTAAAACTTTTTATTGGTTACATATAAATTGTTATACGATAATATGTTTACATCTATGCCTGGTTTTATGTTAATTAAAGTATAATACAATAGTTTCATGAGGTTCTTATTTTAGAACGGATAAACGACCGTGTAACCACAAAACCTACGTCAAGTAGTAATACGATCAAGGAGCCTTCCTACAAGGAGTCATTTAAAAAAAAAAAAACAAATTAAGCGGTTACTATTATTTATATTATTAATTTGCGTCGATCCGAAACAATCTTACTATCCATCCTTTAGAGGGTGGATTTTGTACAAATGATCGTTTAGTTGTTGTTTTCCGCGCTGGCTTGCATCAGCGGCGGCGGAGTGTAACTGGTGTTACTTCCTCGTTGTATAATCGTGACTGGTTCAACTGCAGCCTTTGTTGGCACTGTTATTCGCACATACAGTCTATTTGCTAAATACTATAGGTTCCAACTGCCGAAACAATCTTATTCAAATTTCATGTCATCCCTTTTATTCTTATTTAAAATAATAAGATATCAATATGTTTTTGTAGCGTTGTACCTCAGAGGAAATGTCTTTGACTTTGAATATCAACTTCATTCATTTTTATATACTTCTTAATTTATAAACTAACGATCGTATAGCTAGCATATTGAGTTTCATTTCTCACAAAAGTTATTTGTTTCTCTTTTCAAAATTCAAATATCTTTATCTGGATTCATCATTTTTCTGAACATCCGCAGTTATCTGGTTACAGTAACAATAGTATATATTTTGTATTGATTAAACTGAAAATACGTCTTCAGATTAACTTCGAATGGTACAATGTTTGGTGTGATCTTATTTGTACCTTATCTTCCTTTAATTACGGATGAATGCTGTTTTTTTTTATTTATTTCATGTCATACAAAATTAAACCTTTACGAAGTCAAGTCTGAAGTTAAAAGTCTAATTCAAGATGAGTGAAAGTTCACATATTGCCTCGTTCCATTTCCTCTCTAACAAACTTCTCAGTCTACTTATTCTGATGATTCTGCTCCAGTGATCCCACTTTTTAATCATAACATTTCACTCGATTTTAATTACATATGCATAACGTGTGAAAGGCGATAGAAAATTATCAAGCGATCGCAAGCTTTTACAATGGCTTATCATAATTATTGTGTTAGTTTATCATTGAGTAATCTTAGTAAATAATCTGATACTAATATCGTTTTATAAATGGTATATTTTTAAAATATATTGTTACAGGATAGCTTACATTTATTCATGTACTAGCTGTTTCTAAAATTATAAAAACTTTATTTTATTGTTTACATTTATCAAATTCTCAATTGCAAATGTCGTATCTCGGCAGCTCGTATCGTATGGTCTCTTTCCCACATTAGGGTTTTTATCCAAAATATTTACTCACTAAGTTTAATGTCGTGAAAATATATAGCATAAAGCGTAACGAGTGTAGGGTTTTTTTAAATAGAATTATTCAAAAATATGCTGTAATTTCTGACATCTTAGGCAACAAAGAAGTGTTTATTTACGCTTTATTATAATTAGTTAGTTTAGGTAGATAGTATTTAGATATACGAGTAGATTATATACTTACTCTTCGCACTGTTTAACTTAGTAAAATAATAAAGATGACCAATTTGTTATAGTACTTATACATGATTACTTTGGTTAAATCCGGTATTATTATTACATATTAATAGTATGCGTAATCGCTGTTATTACAGTAGTTAGCACTTGAATGAGTCTAAAGATGGTAACGCATTATTAGTTTAATAATTTCCTGATTATGATAAAACAGAAATTTATACGCTTTATATTCACAGCATTACAATTTCAGCTTCACTTCAGAAATATCAAAAGTAGTAGTCATACTAATCAAACTAATAATATGAATTCGAAAGTTGAAATAGATGGATGACAAACATCTTTGTTAAAGTTTGTAACCTAAACTTCTGAACGGATCTAGATGAAATTTGACAGAGATGTAGGGCAAAGGCTAGAAGAACACAAAGGCTCCTAGCTTTTTTTTTTTAATTCCACGCGGACGGAGTCGCGGGCGAAAGCTAGTAACTAATAAAAATGAAGTAAATATGAAGGTATTAGTGTAATTAGAATATTGATTATGATGTTGGTTTCAGGCGAGACAACTAGAATTAGGTGACCGATTGGACTTATCCAGTTACTTATTAGAACCAGTTCAAAGGATACCGCGGTATAAATTATTCCTAGAAGATTTAGTAAAGACTTATATAAATTATGAAAACGAACGCTGTGAATCGGACTCTAGGATATCTAAGCTGAGTGTAGACAGTGACGAGACTGGGGGCAGTAATGGCGAATCTTCGGACAGTGACGAAACGCCTTTGGAAAGTTTGAAGCTCGCTAAGACCATGGTCGAGTGCGTACTAACGGCAGTCGATGGTATAATGGCTCTAGAAAACATAAGAGACTGTCCGGTGAGTAATACACGAACACCTTTATTATGAGAGTATTGAAAAACAGAGATAGCTAGTGTTCGTACACATTTGTCGTTCTTTAAAATTCACGGTAAACCCAACGTTTATCTACACAAGGTGTATTACACGACTAGATAAGGGCTTAATGAGAAATACTAATAAAATAAATAGGTTTACAATGATTATCAGCTATTATCTGGAAGGACAAAATTATAATATCGTAAATTAAACAAGTCAAGTTCTAATTGTTATGGAAATAATATCTGTAATTTTAAACGTATTTTTAGATTAGCCCAAAAATAACTTTACGTAAATATCTAAATACAAAGTAAAATTTTACTTAAACTGTCTTATTTGAAATGTTACTTGTGTATAGAATTACCTGTTACAATGGACTATTATAAAGTTTGTATTGTTTTTGCAGACACATTTAAATCTACTGAATCAAGGTCGACTACTGCGACAGAACGAGTTCTACGCGATGGACAGCGCGCGTCGCCGCCGCCAGCTCATGAGGATATTCCTCTTTGACAAGCTCGTACTGATCACGGCTGTGTACCGAAAGGTTAGTTACTAGATGCTTCGTATTGATTTACATATCTTTATCATACTATTTATAGCACAATAGAAGTAACCAGGCATAGGCGGATTTGTACAAATTTGATGAGATTGAAAAAAATAGGAATAAGATCTTAGTCTTCAAAATTGGTCAAGCAGATTAGACAACAAAACAAATATATAGATACAAACGAAAAATACATAAATGGAAATGTAGCCCTGATGTCTAGAGGAAGTCAAGCAAAACGCGTGATGTTTTAACTTCGCATAGTAACCATCTTGACATAGATGGCACTGTTCTCAATGTTAAAATATTTTCAGAATTTCAGGGAAAAATGTTATGAAACATGTGTTTTCATTTATTTAATAAGTACGAAAGTTAAAGATAAATAATTCCTAGAAATTATTTGTGTATTGACACGTGCTATTTAATCTTTGAGCTAAAAGTATATAGACGGTACCCAGAACTATTTATCTATTTATCAGATAGAGCAAAGAATAAATTACCTCTCGTATCTTTTAAAGTCTTTATGATTGATGATTATTTAGTAATCTTATCTATTTATTTTGTTAAATTACTAACTTCGAATCCTAAACAGTTCAATAGTGATTGTGAACTAAGGTATGCCGAATTATTTATAAGGATATTAACAAATCAAAAGAAAACTGTACAATATGTACATTTAAGACTAAAAAACTGAACAAAGTAAAAACAATGCTTAACTTTAATTATCTTTTTCTCTGAACCCGAGCTGTAGGTCAGACGAGTTCATATTTTTTAAAATCAAAACAATTTATAAAACATTAATTTATTAACATATGAAATAATTGTTGATAAACAATGTTATACGCAATTTAAAATCATACATTATCAAGCATAGCGCGCGCTACGATGGTGAGTCATTTGCACAATGAATCATTATTTATCAAAACTCAATAAAAATATTAGTACATTATTTTAACATTGTCCCATTAGCCCCAGTCTGTGCCTACTGACCACAAGATAACGGACTATTGTCATTATTAAGGCGATGATGTATTACAAAATAATTATAGTACTATCCATCGACTATGCATTGAATGAGATGTTTCAATGTTTTGTCTGTATTTGGCACAATGGAAACCACAATTAAATCACGAATTATAACAATCTTCATATTAACAAAAAAATGCATAAAAGTACAAAGGTCACGTCTAAAACATTTTAATTTATAAAAATTAATACTATGATTATAGGCGAAAGATGGGGATTTTTACTCAGTACCTAATAGATTTAGAGGGCTCAATTAAGACTGCTTTTCTAATTAAGGTCTCGCGGAGCAAACGGTAATGGATCAATTAAAATTATTAGCACTAATTAGCCTTGAATTATGTGTAAGTGGCAAGTTACTGCTATCTCTAAGTAATTTAAAACTAGTATAAATTATGGAGAACATATAGAAATATATCCCTAAAATTTAACTTTAGGTTGTAAGAATTATTTTAAATAGTACGATTTGAAAAAATTGACAAACTGTTAATTGAAGCGATTGATCGACTTATTTTATATCCTTGTTATAAAGATAATATTTACTTGTAAAAAACATAGCTGCCTCTTAATATGGCGCACAATGAAATATCGAAGGATATTACAAAAGTAGTTTATTACTTGAGCGCGCCGGTCTGGCGTCGCAAGCTGATTTCTGAGATGAAGGCATCGTTGCCTAGCGACTGCCGACTGCTTACTGCCTAGTACCGACCCACTTATCTACCACGCAAACTGTTTAACCCTGTTAGCGAATCGTTTCTTATCGAAGGAACGTTTACTCTAGTACTCACGTTATTTATATGCATTGAGGATGAGCCCAAGCCAAATACACTACGATTGAAGTAAAAAAAATATGTTGACTGACAAAAGATGTTCTGTTAATTTTTTGTTAAATTCGATTTTGGCAACGGATTTAAAATTAAATGTCGGTTTATAAATCAGAACACAATATAGTAAATTAAGATTACAAATGTTTCGTGCCACTTAAGGTTTCGAATGTTTTCATGAACCTATTTTATTGGTAAACATTTCACGCGAAACAGCGCTAAAGTGAAATAGCCTCATTTTTAACTTCATAAACTGGTAGGAAACGGCCTTGTCATTGCTACGGAACGACTAATTACCACGCACCGTTGAGTTTACTGTCCGATGACACGGGAAACACGTAACATACCAGGGAAAAACTCTATTGTTTGTAAATACGATAATCGCGATACAATGCAAAAATACGTGACTTAAACGTTCGTGCATTGTTTACAAAATGTATGAGTTTTTAAGCTAAGCACTAAGTTGATTCTTGCCGGAGTAGAATATGTCCGCTTCATGCTTTGATTTCCGTTTTACATCCGGATTCGTCCCGCAGATTAAAATATTTCTCTAATTAATTAACTATAATTCACAGAGTAAGTAGTGCTCGACGCTTTTACGCACTAGTGCTAGTTTAGAAAATTGGAATTAATTGTAACTTTTTCAAGTGTGTAAATGTAAGATTTTTTTTGTTGAATGAAGTTTTAAGGAATTGCATTAAATATTACACGAAACTTCTGTCTGTGTCTAATTTCAATATTTAGTTACATGACGCGATAAAATAGTGTTTTATAATGTAAAAATAATTGTTTTGAGTTTAAACATTTCAGGATTTTCATGAACCAATATACAAAAAACTTTATCTTTAATTTCCAGCAACTTACCGTGGAGTTCTTCATATACAAAGACCACATTCCGGTCGACGACCTCGGCATCACGGCGAAGGAACAGGACCTGTACAAGTTCACGATATGGTATAAAAAGCGAAACCTTAAGTCATACAAATTGGAGACGAGAGATACCGGCATCAGGAACGCGTGGGTCGAGGAGATCACGTCGTTACTATGGGAACAAGCCATGCAGAAGAAAGGTAAGCTCTGTTCTCAGATTAAGCATAGAACTAAGATGAAATGTTGAAAGGAAAATCAATAATAAAGTAATAAATATAATTCGGTGATAGTGTCTGGTAATTAAATAATCGCATTTCATTATAAATTAGTAGAATCAAACTGAAGAAGCTACATATTTTTACTTAATTTATAAAATCTAGTCAACAATAAAAATATCAAAGGGTTTTACAAACTATCTAAAGGAACAGTATCTACCAATCAAAATAAATGATAAGAGTAATAGTGCTTCAATTCCACTAGTTGTATTCTAAAATATCCTGCACAGTAAATTGAGAGTGCAAAGCTGCAAATTATGCGAATATAAGTGACCAGTTAAAGCAGTTTGATACAAAGCGGTATTGTAGGAGCTTGTTAGGCAACGTCGTGTCTGTTCACATCAGCTGTCCGGTCACGCTGTACAACTGCGCACTATACACTGCATTTTGTCGGATGTAATTGTTACTCTATAACTAAATATTTGTAGTTTCTTATTTTGTAGCTAAAGCGTGTATTTTTTCTTGAAATATTACTGCAACTGAACAAATAACTAACCTCTGCTCGCGACTTCATCCGCGTGAAAATTGAATATAATGAAAAACATGTTATGTTAATAACAAATAAGTTATCTTTCTAATGGTAATTTAAAATTGTCCCAGTAGTTTTACGTGAATCAAACACGTATAATACGAATCTTGACTCCTTATAATATTAATAAAGATGACCAGTTGTTTAACATTAATGTTATGGTTAGTTAATTATTTAAAAACGTTTAGTGATTTATTAAATAGTACCTATATTTCTCATACAAAATCTACACCAAAGACTCTGAGTGTAGCAGTTAATTAAACGTGTAGGGTTGGGTTTCTAAAGTTGTGAGAGGGAATAATTAAGCGTATAGAAGGAAGCAACAGGAAGCATTCAATTATTAACTCACAGCGAAATGAATGTGGCTTGATGATTCCGTGACACACTCAGACATGTTTGGAATCAAACTCTCGGTACTCATATCTACATATTAAGTAGAAATTTAGTATAAGCCTTTTTTCACTACATTCACATTGATTAGAATTATTTTGTTTACCAACTGAATACTCGTACACAAATAGCCTGTTTGAATAGAGATATTAATCTACTCTAGACCTCATTTCGTTGTTTGTATTTGCTATTTATAGTCAGTAAATATCGTTTGTTGTGAAAACAAGTTACATATAGTGGAAAAACAAATGGGAAAACCCTGTTATAGTTTTGAATACGCAATTATTACCTTTAGTATTATGTAAGTTTCTACTGGACTGGTGATAATAAAGATACTATCATCAAGTAACGTGATTAGCTCAAGTTTGACGGATGTTAGAGAAATGGTTAACGCATAGTTTTGAAAATTGAAAATTCTCGATATTAGTTTGATTTTAAAATCTGAAAACGATGCTAGATGGATAACCGCTAAAGATTAGGATCTCTGATTTTCTCTGTTAATTTTATTTATTAATCGTCCTCATAGTGTTCGGAACTATAGACAAAGTTCAGACATTTCTCATAAAGAACCCTATTTAGTTGGCGCGAGGCCGTCGGCGATCTCCGCATAGTTAATACGGACAAACTTTTTAATTGACCGTCATCTGCTCCCCGTCTTGTACGTGACGGAAGAGCATGCGATAAAGTGTATCGAGTGACGCACGCGGGGTCGATGACTGGCCGTAGAGCCCATCCGATGCATTGCATGTGTCGCCTCTGTCATCTGTGGGAACGCATCTCGACTGTTTTATTGCCTACCGTAATTTATTCTTTCTTTGTAATCTATGGATGATAAGATAACAATGACCTAGAGTTATCTCATCGTTGATAGCCTTAAGATTTTCGGCGTGACCTATATACGTAAAATTAATAGCAAGGTTAGTCCACGGTTGAAGTCGAATTTTCAGGGAAACATAACCAGAAATTTTTGCCTCTTACGAGTAAAAAACTTTTTCTTCTATTTTGAATAAAAGTTTAGTTATAAAAAGCCATTAGTACATTAAGTAAACACATTTCACGCGTTCGTGTCGTTTATCGTGACTGGGTGTCCCCGAATAAAAAAAGTCTTTAGGAAAATTTTATAGGAAAAGCGTTGAAGGAACGTAATGGCGAAAGTGTGATCGTTACCAACTCTCGGCGTAACAATGCCCACATTCTCGCTGAGATCAAATCGATAAGCGTAAACTGGTGTATAAATCTTTCTAGTAACGTTTCTTTGTTACAACAACCCTATTAAGCGACGATTGCCTTTCCCTCAAATACGTGAACACCTTTGTTTAACAAAACACATTTCACTTTAATGTATGTTGACTCTGCGACGATGAAGGTACTATACCACTGATTTAGCATCAGTCCGTTATTTGTTTCAAGCTACACCCAAGTTTAATTTGTGGTCCAGCGACTAATTAACTAAACTGAAGCTGACGTTGAACACTTACCTTGGCCTAAATTGACAAGAAAAAGAAGTAACTTATTTAATTATACGGTTACGAAATCTGAATACAGTGAAAAATGTTTGTTAAAATTAGCACAAAGATTGAACCGTTATCTATTTTTGATTCATGCATCAAATGTTGTATAGTGACATTGGCGCCTAGTCGCGTGTAATATGGCAGGCCGACGTTATCATAACAAACAATAAATTAGGTCTATCGGTGCACTGGAATTGTTTTAATGTAACAGCAATAAGATAGTTTCCTAACAATAACTGCAGTTTGAGACGTTAATACCGGTCTGCCGCTATCAATATTGTGCTTTGAATTGTCAACAATTGTCCGTCCGTTATTGCTCCTCTATTTATGGTTACAAGTTTATATTTTAGTATAATATTTACATTTTGTATATAACCAATTACTTTTAGAAAAATCGATTTTATTCTAATTTCTAAGATGAACTGAATATTATTTCGTACACATAAAAGTCGTATAAACCCAAATTGGTACAAAAGTTGCATAATATTTTCTACAAACTTCATTATTTATTGTACAAAAACAATTTAATCTAGAACAAACAAATTTTCTTTGTTCGTAGTTATGTCTTTATTTATCGGCGTGTTATCGTTGTCGCCGAGTCGGTCAGGTGAGGCCTCAGCGAGATATCAAAGTGGAATAGCAATCGTTACACTGGCCGTCCTCGCGACGGATTTATAACACCGGTTTTCCTTTGAAAATATAAAAATAGAATAAGCTGCGCAGATCTACAATATAATCTTTAGATATCGCTCGCTGTTCAAACGGACTACTGTTTATGCCCTTGACCGTTTTAACAGTTTTATGTATTGTCTACTTATAATTGCTGCTGTCATAAAATATATCCAGTGCCTGGTAAATTTAAAACAGAAAAAACTTGTGTGTAAATAACAGTTTAATTGCTAATAAAGTTAAAACTTTTTTGTTACAGAACTCCTTTTGCAGCAGCGAAATAAGAGAGTATCGATGGTTTCAATGAACAGTCAAGAGTCATCGGAGACTGAGCGAAGCGATGACAAATGTAAGCTCTCTTCCAAATAACGAGCACTTTTAAACATTCGATGTATATTTTCTGCACATGCACCATAACTGTGTTTAATTCTGATATAGTTATCAACAAACAAAATAACATCTCTCTCCAGGTCTGTTAGATGGTTTCGTATACGTGAAGTTACACCATTGAATTGCTTTAGGTCAGTACTTCATACTATGTAGTTCTGTTCTAATCTTTTGGGTTGGTTTCTCTTGCATATCTTGCATCTTGTGGCTGTCTTGAGTAGTTCTTGATTTCAATGCATTTATCATTATGTTTAAGTTGTAGAATTTGGTTTATTTAAGAGTTGCTGAATATGATTTTCGTTTAGTTTATTGTAATTTTTTCCTTTTTCTACGTGGATAAATATTTTTATGCAAATTTATGCATCAGTGTCTTTAAAATTGAAATTAAATATGTATTGTTAACGATTCTTGGTTTTGGGCCGGATAAAGTTACCTAATAGTAAATGCAGTAACTGTTACTTATATATGTATATGGCGAATGTAAATAGTTTGATATTGATGAACAAATAGACATTGTGTGAGGTTTTAGTTGATTTTTAGTGCATTAATATATACTCGTAAATTTACTGTGGTTTACAACAGAACTTGAAACTTGTAAACTGTAGTATCTTGAGGATATTAAATGTAACCAATGAAATTGTTAAACTGTAGCAACTCTTATTTTCTTGTTTTAAAAAAGTACATGTTTAAACTTATAAGTTTTTCTTTTGATTACAGACAACTCCCTTCGCGGTGTGCCGGGTGAGGTCCGACGTTCTGGTGACAAGAAAGTAAGAAGAACCACGTGGTACTGCGAATGAAGCCATTGAAATATATTCCCAATGTTATTGTCGCAATTTTCATACGACTGGATTGAAATAGAAAAATTCTGACTTGAGACTTGCATTTTTCAATAATGCGATATTACGAATAAAAGTATTCCGAGTTATGACACGAACGTATTACGTATACTTCCAAAGATGTTCCATTGAAAAACTACATGTTTTTGACGTCAGTAAAATATCGATATAATTCCATTGTAAGATGTATAGGTTAGAGATAGAAAATATAACAAAGTTGATTATTTTGTAATACTATTTAAAGGTATCTTAAAGAAATGTGATAAAATTTATTTAGGCATTAATTTGTTAATAATTTCAGTCATTATTCTATGCATACCTATTGTTATTATGTTTGTAAATATTTTAGTCGTTTTAAAATAATTTCAATTATGAAAGTTCGTGGTTGTACTGCTAACGAAATAAATATTGTGTATTTCTCCAAGTTGTTTTTTTCAATGATAAAAATAAGGTGGTCATTTTTTGCTTGGAATTTCAAATATTCCTGTCTTATGCTTGTAGATCGTGTATTTATTTAATGTAATTTTTTTAAAACATAAGTCTCACGAATAGAACGTGATGTTATATAAAATCGAGAATAAAGTATATTTTATTGTAAGAAGTCGTACATTTTTAAATTGTATGGCAAGGAGGCAGACAGTGACGTCTCAAGTGCATTTGCCACTTGTATTTCGGTACTCGGTTCGCATACGACTCTCGTTTACCCTGTCGATGCCAGCTGGATAATTGTATAAAATTGACATGACATTTAAAAGCCTCACTTACCGAGTAAAAATATTTTACGGTCCCGTAAATACGTTGTCTAGAAATTTATTGTGTGTATTATTTCCATGTTGCGATACTCACCACTCGCCACTTAGCAATGTAGTCTATACCATAGATTTGATGCGTGGTACTTATCCAATTATTGCTTACTTGTTATAGCTTAATGAGATATATTCTTGGAGAATAGATTTCTCTTTATACATTTGATTTGCAGTACTTTATTAAAAACAAAGGCGTCAATTTACATTAGTGTAATGATAGAATTATACTTAATGTAAAAAAAAGTTAAAACTATAACAATGCCCTAATAATTGCTTTCCATACTTTAAGTTAGTAGGCATTCGTGTAATATAAAGTAATGTGAAGCAAGAACGAAAGCCGTTTGCTCAAAATCCGCAATGCGAAAAATTATAGCTGTGGGGTGAAGTAGGGCGGAATATTCTACCTGAAGGTTAAATTTTATTGCCTCGCACTGTTTTCGAACAATTGCATTAATAGTGTATCAAAGGAGCGCTTCGCCGGCTTCTTTACGGCCACCGGACTCGGCGCGCCGCCAGCGTTGCCCGCGCCGCCGACCCAGGAGCACAGATACAATTAAACTTTTAATATTTTAACTCGGGAAACACATACCAAACGGAACCAAGAAGTTATTTAATTAAAATATAAAATGTTCATTTACACTGTAAGCGCTTTAAAACACTTCGAAGAGAAAAACATTCCTATTTTAAAATTTCAGGACTCGAGTCATGTAAAGCCAAGTTAAATAATAAAATAAATCTTAAATACATTAATTATTAAACCCAAAATAGTTTTTTTAATTACTGATTTATTAAAAATAAGTCCGAATTAACAAAGGTATATATTGGTGGCAAAACTGTAGAGCGAAATAATGTAATTAAAAGTTTTTGCTTTTTAAATTACAAAATAGTGCTCAAGTTTATCTTATAATGCTAGACGCTTCCAAGGTCTAGAAACGACACCGCTCTGACCTTACTTTTAAATATTCTGTTCCTATTTTTTTCTCGATTCCAGACAGCAACGTAGTGGAGAAAACGCAAAATGACGGCTCGGCGGAGGGAGGTTTACTGCGCCATTTCTCTGAGCCCGACTTGTTTCGACAGGAGTTCTTCGGCGGCGTCTTTAACACTCCCTTGAGGGTTCATTTATATATTCGCAACACGGAGCCGGCAATAAAACTGCGTTATTCCGGTCATTATTTAGTCATCGCCCAGCCTCTCCGCCTTCTACAACAAATAAAATGCAACCGAATGACACCCGCACCCGCCTGCACTCCCTGCAACGGAAACATTACTGCTTCTATTTTTATATGGGTTATAATGTTGAAATAAAGCTCTGTATTGCGTGTTCTAAAATACAACATAAAATTCTGTGCCATTACCTATTTTGCTGTTACCGCAAAATTACTTTTGTTATTTTATATGAAAGTTGGCGGCCCACTGGTAAACACTGGCTTTTATTGATTGCTACAATTCGCTTGTTTCCAATAGCTTTTAGTCTCAATTAAATTGTTCATTGTATCTATTTGTTGTTCGAGAAATTCGAGTTTAAACAAATGGTAATAGTGTTAGAGTCGATTTGTTGTATTTTAAAATGTAAGTAGTTTCGAGAACCTTTGGTTGGAGCACCGGTCAGGGTCTGTTACGAGCTAGCCATTTTATGAGGCGGCCCCGGGCGCCGCTGCTAAATCTTCTTATTTATCCGGGAAAACATAAACCTTGGTCTCAGCAAAAATTAATTGGCTTCCTCGCTCTTTCTTGTCGCACATTACGTATTTGCGGGTTTATTGTTTTAGCTCGCCTTTCGTGACTGTTATTGATAATATGACTAAGATTTTTTTGCATTAATATGGCATTGACATAAATAATGCTTATTAATATTCTTTAGTTTATCAACCGTTTAAGTACTAATTTCAGAAAATCATCTCAGTTACTTTTAGAAAATCTAGTTTTCATTGTAAGTTGATTATCTATGATAATTTAAGATTTAGTTGTAGTGGTTTTGTTAAAAGTATTATATTTAAAACGACTTGTTTACACTTAATACTTCTACTTGTAATAGTCTGCAAACTAACTCGACGGAGCACGCTTCATTAAGGTTGCGGTGTTTGCTGTTCAAAGGTCTTACTTTTCGATCCTAATTCTTATAGAAAATAACAGCACATTTCAAGAGTAAAATCTTAAGAATTTTTCGAGCAGCGAACCGAAATGAGCGGCGCTATTGTAAATAGAATTGCTCATTCTTTAAACGAAACTAGCACTTGTGCTTACACGACACGTTCGACGTCGGAAAGAGGAGAACAAAGAGCATGTATTGAAGATCACACATGCGGCCTCATTGCCGATATTGAAAACAAAAGCATCGATGAGATTGGAGACTGCACTCCGGAATGCACCTGTTCTCTAACGAAGCGTGCAATTTTGTTACTACAGTAAGTGGCGTATGGCATAACAGAATATTAATCAGTTAATCTCAAAATTCAAGCAGATGTTGAAGACTTGGCTCATTTTGATTATAGAATATTGTATAACATAATATCTTCAAAATAAACACACGTTTCAAGGGAAATTTTAGAAGTGGTTTAACACAGTATTACGTTATAGATCTTTGGGTTTAGGTAATTTAGTTTTAAGAAGGTGAGAAATTACATACTCTAGAAATATTGAAGTTATTTTATTATTTTGCTAGCATTATGTGGTTAGCAGTAAATCCGAGACACTATATGAATTCGCTCGCTTTACGCGTTGGCTTGTATAAAAAGCTGGTGATATTGTAAAGTGGTGTTTACAAAGTGGTTGCAGTTAGGTGGAGCGGTGTAGAGGCGCGCCTGCGAGCTGTGATCCATAGCGATGGCCGCGTAATCCAGGCCGGAGGCTTTGTCTCACGTCCAGCTTACTTTTATTACCGAGCCTGCATGGCGAAATAAAACAAAATTGGCGGGAATTTATGGGCCACAGCCCCCGTACGGCTAGTGGGGTGGAAAGTTTTCAATTTGAAACGAATAAGTTGTTTGTGTCGTGTAATAAGGAGGGTTTTGTGGCGGGTAATAAGGGACCGCAACGGCTGTCGCGGGCTTACTTAAAACTACTTTCTTGTTTTATTACCTAAGTGCTGTGGGTGGAAGTAACTCGTCACGTAAAGGTGCGCGTTTGCGGGTATAAGCTTTCGTTTTACTTACGACCAGCCGCTGTTATAGTGTTTACTTATGTTCTTTATGTAATAGTATGTGAGAATTTTATTGTGCTATTTGATTTTAATTTTATTATTGAATAAATGCCACTGCCAAACATCTCAGCTGACTGCAGCAATATTGTTGCTTCAATATGCCATGTTCAATTTCTAAAATTTAATTGTTGAAAATAAAAGTTCAATTTATATTTTAAAAAAGCAAGTAAACACTTCAGTTATGTCCGCATCATATAACACTATGAAAACCATTGTTCAGTTGATAAATATTTGTACAACGTTGAATATTGATATGAAACAAACATTGAAATGCTGTAACCTGGGGGCGTTTGCTGCAGCGACGTTTATTACGGCATTACGCTTCTTCGGGTAGCAAATTGAATGTTAAAACACGTTACCTGCCCCTCGCTGAATAAGTTATGAGGCCGGAGCTATTGGTAATGAAACTTGAATGACCTCGGCCGCCGCCGCGCATTCAGTGGGATATAGCGGGATAGAATTTCCGTGTTTACTCAGCGACGCCGTAGCTGCGTTTATTCTTCCGCGTTAAGTGGCCGCACCTTCGTAGTCAACTCCCATAGCGAAAAAGACACGACAAACGAATAAAAAGGTAGAAGCCTATCCTAGTTAGTTCTAAAGGGACAACAATAATGGGCAAAGATAAAATGATCTATCTTTTCTATCAGTAAAAACTTCGACATTTTTCTGCTTTTCTTGCTAAATGAAATCACTTTTTCTTACTAACTATAGTTCAACTAATATAGTGTAAGAGTCTATCTACACCACACACATCTAGATAACATGAAGTGTAACTAATTTTCAAGTGTCGCTTCACATAGGAATGAAAGAATTGAGAGGAAAACAAAACTCAACCGAATAAATTCTGTGAAGCAGCGACACTTCTAAACTTCGTGAAGAATGCCAGTTACACAGTTAGTCTCGATCCTGTGCCGCGAGGAGGAACTTTGTATTTTTCGATTGCCTGTGTTAGTAAGTTGGCAAATGTAGTTTAGTCCGTTGTTCGCATGGCCGTCGTAGCGACAACTCAATTTTGTTATTTATTTGCATTGTATGACCCTGTTGTTTGGGCGGCACGTTTTATTTGTTAACGTTTTAGTGACGTACTATCTACCCATATTTGTTTATATATGAATGAGTATAACGAAGTTTAAAAGAAAAAAAAGTTATAATAAGTTTGGTATTATATTTATGGTAAATCGTAGATGTTTGTTTAAACAATGATTTAAAATTGTTTCTAACAGTTATTACGTGAGAATTATGAATACAGTATTGTGATTTTGATAACGTTTATTGTTTATTATCAAAGATGTATAAACTGTGTAGAATATTAACTTTCGTTGTGATACAAAAAGGGTTCCTCTAATACCAGCAAACCATATTTGACAGAGTGCAGGAGCGTCATTTGCGACGTCTCAGTTGGTAGTTATCGAAGTAATCAGCTTCTCTGTGTATAATTACTAATCCAATAGTGATGGGCGAATATTATGTCGATAACTTTGGGCAGATTTAACTTTATTCAACAATTTTTTTTATAAGAGTATCCATAATTGAGTATTCAACAAGATACTTTAAATTACGTTTTGATATGAAATATATCTAGTGTTGTTACTGGTACAAAAATTGCCACTTTAATGACATTCCATTGTTTATTTACTCCAAATTAATTAACATGGAAATTTAATACATTCATTATTAGTGTTTGAAGCACTTTTAGACAAATCATAAAACAAAATTGTTAAGATCGCCAAAATACAATTAAGGCTATAATGATCATAAAAACGAGGCCGTGAGAAATTTAATTTCCTGTTTATTTTTTAATGTTAACTTGGAATTGCTGTTCTGTAATATACACTTGGTATTATTTATATGGCTATACATTATTAATTTTATTAGAATAATCCATTTTCAATTGTTTTATTTTTAATAAAAACATATTTTATTTATGACAATAGTGCAAACGAGTAGCTGAAACGCCAAGTTGATTATCTACGTCCAAGAATATCAGCAATGCCAGAGGAAACGTATTAGATGTGTTTAATGTAAGCTGATGATTTTAGTGGCTTTGTATTTTAATGGACAAAAATGAATAGAAGTGGTGGTGGTCGAAAGCTTCTTAATTAATTGTAAAAATGTTTTTATTCTAAGTTAATCATTAAGTAAAAGCAACTGATGATTATTTAAAGAGTTTTAATAATTTATCGATAGTCGATAGTTACACTGCGAACGTGACTAGTTCAATTGACGAGTGTTTGCTGGAGTTTGTGGTGCGGCGCTACTGGGGCGGAAGTGGTCGAGGGCTGGGCGCAGTGTAACTGTTGCGTCGTTTGATTGTCGATGTAGCCAACATGGCGACCCCACCCCGACATGTTTTTCGGTACAATTTGATAAATGGGTTTTAGAAATTTGGATAAACTAATTTAATTTATATTTACTTACTTTCACGTCGTGTTGATTGAATTCGTTGCAAATGAACTAATAGGTTGAATGTTTACCTATGATGGAAATATGGCGATTTAATTTTAAGATATCATTGGGTTTATTTATATAACTTTTTACTTGCGTTTATTGAAATATTTTTATACGTTCTGGCAAAACCGAAGATTAAAGTTTGAACCATTCGGAAATCAGCTCATTCATCTAATAGTTACTGCCGTTCGGGCCCTGGGAAAAATGTAGTAAGTTAAAATGTATTTCTATTTGAGGTTCACCGCAATCTGTTTTATTGGAGTATTAAGTGCCGATATGAACCTCAGTTTGTCGTATTAAGACAGACTCGAAGGATTTATTCGTGGATTAGCGAGGTTTGTAGAGAAATCGGGACAGTAAAAGTGATTTACATTAAAGTGAGATCGCTGGGGAATATATACTTCGAATTACTAAAGCAATTCGGTGTTTAATTCGTGGGCCGGCCAAGAAAGATGGGCGGCCAGTGCCTCCCCCTGCACGCCGCCCGCCACCCGCTCGCACCCATCCGACTTTAATTACAACGCAGGTTTATTCTAATTCTACTAAATTTTGCATTCCCCGCGCGAACCGCGGAAGGGTCAGTGTAAAAGAAAATGACATTTCATTATTATATTACGCCAAGCAAAGGAGAAAAGAATTACGTATAATTAGTTTTGCGCTGGAGGAAGCCGAGGTAACTATTTATTAAGCGAAAGTAATCTTGGGGCGCGGCGTGATGAACCACGTGGGGAGTATTCCGAACTTTGTCGTGTGGAATGAGAACATATATTGTGTAGTCCTTTATCCTTGCACACATGTAGGAACTCATTCGAGCATGAAATGGAGGTAGGGTAATGATTGTTGAACTTTCTGAACACAAATCAATTTAAAGTATTGAAATAGTACAAAGGGGTGTTGGCATAGAGGGATGATTTGTTAAAGCAAATTATAATTACCACGTTATACTTCATTAACTCAAGTTTTCGTATAATATAATATGTATTTTTATCAACAGGTATGATCTAGCCGAATGCAACTAACTTTTTTTTGGATTGAAGAAGGAAATAAGGGAGACATTCTTGGAGATAGTTGTTGAAAGGTATGGAACGCTCAATAAGTGATGTCTAGGCGTAAAGCGCGAGGCGGGAGGCCCAAGGCGACAGGCGTGCCGCCGCCGTCGCCGCCATAGCCGCCGACCATCGCTTACAAACGGCCGAAGTTTTCTCCTCCCGGTCGTTACGAGGCGCGAATTGCCAGCGTTACAATTACAGCGCGGCCCGCCATATTTATGCCAGCGGTAACCAAATTGCCTGATATTATTCCATCCCATTGAGTGCGAAAAGCGCAAATTAAACCGATTTTATATTGGACGATTTTCCTTGAGCGCGGGGGCGAGATACGTACGCCGTTAGATAAGGAGCCGGGAGATTGCGTTATGAAATAAGAAAGGAATTGCACGATCCAAAGAGTTGCCGCTCACAGTTTTCCGTGTTCGGATAAACATTGCAATGTTTAAATTACATAACGGGCTTGATTAAAACACTTCGCTTGGATATTTCAAGACGTCAATTCATCTTCTTCAAACAGCGAGCGGATTAATTAAGTTTTAATTAGTAGTAGTTTGTTAAGTTTTAGTAACGAGTTTAATATAATAACGTGACAATTTCGTGTGTGCAGATATCTTTATAAACTTTATGAGCAAACAACAATATAGGTTGTTACCGGTTTCTCTCTGTTCTCAAATAACTTTTTAGAATATCAAGAAGTTTATTATTAAATAAGATCTTTAAATATGGTACAGAACCAAATTTCATAGAATTGCGTTCACAACGCTGGTTGTAATTTAATAAAATCTAGCATTTTTACTACATTTTTATTTAAAAGAAAATTACACTGAAAGTATGGTTATATTCGAAGGGTGATGAACAAGCCGCAAAACACTAGTAAAATTTTACAGCTGAGTTGGCCTGCGCCCTCCGGACGAGCGAACTGCTAGAAGAAAGAGGAAAAGCAACGAAAAGATATATCTTTAAGGGGCCCAGATATTTGGGAAACTATATAGCCTAATGAAAGCGAACGAGGGCGGCCGGGCGCTAACAACTAATTGCCTATTCGGAAAACTCATTTGAACACAAAATGGATTCCGTATTTAAATTTCAGTATTCCGTAAAACAACGGCAAAAGTTAAATGCATAAGACATTTTATATTCAATAGTAGTAATTCATAAAATTATTTGGTATGCCCAAAAACATTGCAACACTTTAAAGTTTACTATAATTACCTACATTTAAGAAAAAATTAAAACAGACTTTAAAAGCTATCATGTCTGTAAAATGACAATGAATAAAAGTTATAAAGAATCAAACTTTTTTATGATTAAGGTTCTTTTCTATATAATCATTATTCAGTTGCACTTGGGAGGGTTGATTCGGGCTGCTTCTGGGAACGTCTGGCGCGGCTAATGACGATTGCGCCCGGAATACTGAACGACCAACGGCGGTAGTTGTGAATATACTCGATGCATTCCTATACTTACGCATCACGAGCCACCTACGCTCCAAGTAGTAGCGATGTTAATAATAAAAGACGATAAATCAACCGATTCACTTTCCCCGTTAGGGTAAATTTTGTTTTGTTTAAGTCGTAGGTTCCTTACGCGTTCGTTCGGCCGGCGCGCGACATATTGTCTAAGAACTCCGTCGACGCCTCTCCAATAAATAAACGGGTCACATATTGAAAGGGGAGGAGGGGGAATACAATTGTAACTTTCGTGCCCCCGGCTTACGTGAAGGCAAAAGTTTAAAAAATACAAGTTCTGTTGCCGGGATCCGGGGAGCACGGGGGAGGGGGCGCGCAGACACGCACCATCGCCGGCTCCACGTACACGCGATGAGGCCCGCCGGGACGATTGGCAAATGTCTTTCAAAAACAAATTGTATCTAATACTAATTATTTTACATACGATACCAGTTACCTACAGTTATCGTAGAAGCTAAAACGGACAATGAGCTCAAGTATGATAACAAAAAAAGCTAACTACTATATCGCAGAACACAGAATGAATTAACAATTTTAAAGACCAGGCTGGTTACTGATAAAAGTAATAAGTACTATAATTATCAGCATTGGTATGCATCAGACATTCTCTTAGACCATCCAGTATAAAGTTATTCAGAATAAAAATGAGAATCCATTAATTTTTTGCAGAGACCATAACAAGAGGATATTATTCCGTTCTTTTATCAAAGTAGAATTTAATGTATTTCAAAGTCACTTTTTGAATTAGTGCGGTACTTATTAGCGTAATACGTGAAAAGATTACGGATATTATCAATCCGAGAGATTTGAAAGCGATAGACCCTAAGTGATCGATGCGAAGAGATTGCTAATACCCTCCGCCAGCCCATGTTGCGGTACTGAGTTCGTTCGTAGTTAAGGAGAGACACAACAAGTAATTAGTATGCGGAGAGGTCGCGCAACATTTTTTCACATTATGCTAAGTCCCAAAGAAAAAGTATTCAAAGTCTAGAGGGCGGAACGGCGCGCTCGGCGGATTCCAATAATTCATTAAAGAGAAAGTCGTGACGAATTAAACTTAATGATTTTACAAATGACATTGGTTCATCTGGACAGTTTTAACAAATCGAAAGCTTAGGCAATAATCCAAAACCTTCGGTCTATTCTTCACGCCGAGACACTTAATAAGTTTCTTTGGAGATGCGCGAGAGATCAATGTTTACGATCTAAATTACACTTGTACCGGGGAAATGTAAATGTGTATCGTAATAGGTACGTAGGTACATCATACTTGGTTCAATTTGGCTTTAATGCTGTTGATCCCGTGTTGGGATTTGCGACGACATTGTCGCGGGATGATTTGATGAGAATTCGGGCGAGGCGAGACGTGGCGAGACGAGACGAGGCGACACACAAGTCCCGCTTCCAGTTTCCCGTCACGCGCGCTCGGCTCAAATAAGGCTTACGCCCTGCTGTCGCCTCGCTAACGCCGCCCTCCGTCTCTAAAGTGAACTGTGGAATACCTAATGCATTTACATGCTGTTAATGTATTCTTTTGGCGCGGCATCTTCATCATGATAATATTTATGGATGAGAAATTGATACAGTATTAATGCTTTGTTATGTATTTGTACGTTCGAGTACGTTGATGATAATCAAATTGATGTTTCTTTGATTGTTTCATTACAATGTTACTCTTCGTTGATATACTTTTAATAATTGATCGTACTATAATAGTTTCTGGAGGGAAACGAAATATAAGAGAATCTGCCTAAGCTTTTCCATATGACAAGCTTCTTAGAGCCTTCTTATTTAACTAAGAAACATTATCTTTTGATATACGAAATGATTAAGTACTTAAGTTAAGACGATGTTTACATCATACATCATTTCAAAAGAGATAAATTATTTTCTACTGAAAATAAATTTGAAAATTCCTTTGACATTATATTGTCTAGCAGAAATAAACATTTATTATTCAAAGGTTCCCGATCCCTAAAAGTTGTTTAGGCACACAGTACTTAACAACTTTTCGGTTTTCATGATATGGATTTATCATGTTTCGAAAGATTTAGGGTTAGATATTCTTGCTCACCCTCGTAAAATACAAACTATAATATTATGCTTTCATACATCGCTTTGTAACATTTACGTGTTTAAGTTATTTTGATTCAGTCAAGTCTATACATATGATAAATGTCTTTTTAAGTTATGTAATAAATTCGTAAAGGTAATATTTTCAATTCATCATTTCATAAACATTCCTGTATACATGGAAAATAGTGTATTAGGAAAATGTTAAACTTTGTAACAATTGAAACAACAAAGTACAGAAAACACGCTCTGCGTTACAAAGCAAATAATTGTCAAATGTCCCTTAAATTTAAGTATAAAAATTGTTTGCCTTCACTCGTAGCTTACAATTTAGTATTCTCATCGAAACAGTAACACAATTTAGGACTTTATTTAGTGACACAAAAAAAGGATAACTTATATCGTCTAATCGTGTAACGTCTCAACTTTGTATATATCGACGGCGGCGGCGTGTTGGTGTGTTCATAAGCTAGGGCGGGCGGCTGTGCGCTGCCCGAATCCTAAACAAGTAGCTCCCGAACAAATTGACGACAATATCTGTTGGCAGCCGCCTGTCGCCCTCGCACCAGTTATTACTGACACTACAAACGAGCGTTCTAAACGCTCCTTTTTTAATTATACTTACTGGAATACGTTGAGTTTGTGACAAGTTATAGTCAGATTATGAAAGTGATCCCTAAGTAAATAAATCAGTAACGATGTAAATTAATTTCCTTTATTAAAGTGTTATTTAATCTGTTAACTTGGCTTCATTAACAAATTAAAGATAGCTTATACGCTCTTGGAAAATTTCATACGATAATTGCATTAATTCGTTACTTGCATCTCACGGGAAAATAAGCTCGGGCGACGAAATTTGTAATTTGGTACGAAATTCGTTTTTCGGAAGATTTGAGCACATTTCGATTTTGCAAAACTTGAAATTATTTACGTAAATTTCTACCACATCTCGTATATTTCATAAATGCTTATTTACTAAACGTTTGTAATCTTATAATGTCACTTTTTTTCTGTTTAAACTGATTTTATTCTATTAAATTCGTGCCGCTATTTTTATTTAAAGAAGTCATAAGACGTTTAATATCGGCAATTTTATAATTTAGCGTTAAAATAATGGCAAATAATCCATTGTCCGCTATTTTGTTGGCGTCAACTTATCAGGTGTATACCTACCCACACCAATGACTGTTCTTTTTAATTGGGCGTGTCGTTAGCTTCTTGCGCAGAGCAGACACGTGCCGGCATACGTGTCAACTTGATTGCTCAAAGTACGGGTGTCATATTTTTATTTGCTAATGGCGGCGGCAAATCCGCGCGTGTACCCTAATTACCTGCCCTCGTATGTGATACTTCATTGTCACCTTTTCCATGAATTATTTTCACTGGAACGTGTTTGATTTGAAGGATATGTTGTGTGAATTCCAATAAAAGTTATTTTTGATATTAAGGAAAGATACATCGACAACATGTTTTTGACTATTCAATGGTGGATATTGATTTGATACCGTAGTCTGTGTATATCTGAAGATGTTTCTATCTATTTATATCTATACTTCTATACTAATATAAAAAAGCATAAACACACCTACTAATGTGTGGCATAGGATGTCGGCAATTACAGCAAATTTTTGAATAACTCTTTCTTTAATAAAAAGCCCTACACTTACGACACGCCTCAGCCTATATATTGTTACGCTATTAAACTTAGGCGGTAAATATATTGGAAATAACCTTTATTTCTGAAAGGGACCATAAACTACGAGCTGCCAACATTAAAGAAGCAAAATTATTATAGTACCAGTAATTTTGATATTTGCAATTGTGAATTTGACAACTTTAATTTCATGCAGATGCCACACGGGACCACCTAGTGATGATTAATTAAAAAGACACATTTTTTTCCGATCGACAATAGAATTGCATAACAGCGCCATAATAGGTATACCGAGACAAATTTACTACCTCTTAAAGCACACTAATGTGTTTATTATCTGACACAAGTATAAGTCAATATTCTTTCTGTTAAAAGTAGTTAGTATTAGACGATAATGTTTATAGGAAAGTATTGGAATAAGATAATAATTGTTTGTGCTATCTCTGGAGCATGTTTCAGCGGTTCGTGATTGATTCTACTGTAATTTCCATACGCGTGCTCTACTCATATTAGCTACGTTATAGTCCCACTACTATTTTTTGACTCACCCTACCCCCCTCTAGCTTATTTCAGCACGGTTTTGAAGCGGCTGTTTCTTCACCCCGCAGAGTTCAAGTTAATATGGTCGGTGTTTCTAGGACTACCTACACAACAGTACCGCGAGCCGACCTCATGGCGCCTGCCGAGTCACGCACATATATTTTTCGAAGCCTAAAAGTCTATTGCTATTTAATTTATACAGAGTAAGTAGTTAGGAATAAAACTTTTAGATTCTAGCTTTATTGTTTTTATGAATTAATGTAGTTACTCTTTTGTTTTATATTGTTCGTGAAAAACTAATCGAAATGTGGTAAAATGACAAAAATGAATCTATTTTCGTCACATTTTTTTCAGGTAGCGAATAAATGTATGGAAACACAGATACCAGATATTCATGTCAGGAAAGCGAATGACATTGTTGATAGGCGCTTTAGAGAAAACATTATCGACATCGCCTACGATTTACTCGATCACACTTTTAGTTTGAAAAAATGTAAGGCGCTAAAAGCGTTTGTGTACGATGATATCTAATAAATGAACAATTTAACCAAAATTGAACGATTTTAAAACTTTCTTATAAATGTAGCGTAGTATTTTTGAGGCGATCCCGCAGTTTGTGTTTTCATTTCGGTCGGTTTACAAGTTGGTTGGATTAAATTTAGTCAATTCCATTTCGGGATGCGCTCTAATTTTCAACTTTGAAAACTTGTTGAGCGGCGCGGCGTACTCTTCCGATAACGAACCGACGTCACTGAAGCCGTGCCAAATATTACGTTGTTATGTTCCCCTTGTTTTAATTAGATTTTACACTTTATCTAACATTGTTTTGAAGTTTCTTGCAACAGATTTATGTGGACGGCTCGTCAATAAAGATTTGACAACTGTGAAAAATGTAGTTTATAGATTTTATTCTCATTTGATTATAAGTATTCACATTAATAACAACACAAGGAAAGTAACATAAAAAGTGACTTTAAAAAGTTATTTTAAAACTTTAAAAACTGTTTCATGTTAGATTTAAGTTCTGTTATGTTAGCTTGTAATAAATATTGAAGTAGTGGTCAGATTCAAACTGCTCAGGTATGTTTCAGAGAAGGCAGCGACGATAACTATAAATTAGGAAAATTTCCGCTCGGATGTTCCTGTATCGTTCGAAATTTATACAACGAATTGCTATGAAACTTTACTCAATTATAATTTATCGCCTTGGGTAGAGTTATGCCTTCGCCCAAAATCAGTTAAAATATTACATATTTTGTTTATACTCGTATATTTAGAGATAAAAATTAGAGAACATCTAACATGTGTTATAAAAGAATATGTTTTCTATGCGAAAACATATGTTCCGTAAATACACGGATGTCTTTTATGTAAACTTATTTAAACACGACTGTAATGTTTCCCTTATGGTAATACGAGGCCATATTGAACAAACATAAAAGCAGATAATAAAATACACATCACAAAATCCAAAATCACTTACGTTTCAGGGCAAAGCCTGCATGCGGTGTCCTAGCTTGCCAATAAAAATGTAAATGTCACCGATAAAATTTTGCTTTTGAAGTAGTCGTGGTGTGACGCGCTTTGATGTCTGCTGCTTATAATGTGAGAGGATTGTGCCGGCCCTCGGCGCCGATTGATATTTTCACAAGCATACAACCATGAATTTCTATTCCCCGAAGAAAATCTCGATCATAAATCCGAATCTCGATGAAGTGGACATACCTACCATAAACACAAGATTGGATTTGACAGAATTTTTTTGTGAAACTTCCATGTTATCCTCTACATGTATACCAAATTTCATCGAAATTCGTTCAGCCGTTTAGGCTACAAATTCTAACAAACATCCATCCATCCATCCATCTAAACTTTCGCATTTATAATATTAGTATAATTAGTATGATTGTAGGATAAGAAAAACTGCAAGAATTTTTTCAGTTACTTATGATTTCTCAATCAGTTTTCTCTGTCAGTACAAAACAAGTCTTTAATACCTCTCATGCTATGAGCGAAAGGCGGACTTAATTGTTTTACAGTAATCTGTGTCGAGTATTCCAGAGATTGTATAAGCTCATCAATATTACCAATAAATATCAAGTTGTTTATGGCATCAACATATTCATAGAATAATACACCGCGGTTACTCGAGGGTGGAAGAATTTCAATATGTATAATGTTATGCAGGTTGATTCTTTGAGCCCGGGTCGGACATGGAGCATTTGAATAAACCGATATCGCGGAAGCTGAGCAAAATATTGTCCGCCAGAGGTCGCTGTTTAGCCCGTATCCCGGAAAATATGTATGTTTTGCTTCACAGCAGCGCACCCTTATTAGATTCGGGATAAAGAAAGATGCGTCCACTTTAAATTTTATGACTTCGTCTTTTACTCTTATGACGTCATGTGACGTTCACATATGTAATTTAATTTAGATACCGAATCGTTTTAAGCACACTTAATAACTTTATATGGTTTTAAGCAGGAGAAAACTGTCTATAAGGTACTTCTTTAATCTGGGAGAACCACAACCGGCATGTTTCTACATAATTAAATTCTAATATTTTTGAACTCCGAAAACTATTAAAAAAAAGGAAGGAAAGATACTAAAAAGTAAGATAATTAAGATAATATTATGATATTGACCACCAAGTGTTTTCATTTGAATGTTATGATAGTTTTAATTATAAAAATGAATAATCACAAAATATTGTATTTATTTAAATTAGTATAATATGTAAAGCTACAAACATTTTCACAGGAAATCATGACGAATCGAGTCCGGGGGCGTGGACGTCGTAATCTCTGATTACTCGTCGGACTCAGCAGAGGCCAGAGATCCATCGTGCCTGATGAGCCGTGCGGCTGCCATTACACGCACCACTCGCACTTATACTATTTCACACGTAGGTAGCATGGTGACAAAGACTACTAGAATGGGGCAGTACTGCTAGCATATACGAAACTCATCATATGACACTGAAGCAGAATAGTAGACCTTGCAGTACTAACGTCTATGTTACATGCACTTACTGTAAATACAGTATTGTTCTGTCGCGTGTAAGATCCAACAAAAGCTGTACTGCATTGCACTGTTGCTCTGCGTGACTGTTCTGTCCTTGTGTAACACTAGCATTACACTAACGCCTCGGCTGATGGAAGATAAACATTTGACGTGAGGACAGCCGAATCCGTATTCCCGTCACACGGGCTGGGTTAATTCAATAGCTGATTGGATTTTAGGGCACGATCATCTGAAGGGCTATTTACACGACGCGACGTCGACGCGACAAAAGCTTTGTATCGACGCCATGTTTTGTTGTTAAAATGTATAATAAAGAAACCTTTCGTGTGATGATTTTTTTTGATAATTCCACTTTCGTAAAGAAAATATTTTATTACTTTCAGATAGTATAAAATACGCATATAGTTTTTTTTCAATAAATTTATTACAAATAAGCCGAAAATATAGCCTTTTATACGTAAAGAAAAGCACAGTTTACAAGATTTTATTATAATCAAGCGTTTATAAAAATACAAGTTAGCTGGTATGCAACAGACATGACAGCGAACTTGTGCGGTATCACTTAAAATTAAAGTTACATAGCTCACGGCGCACGCAATGCTTGTAAATGCACGCCAGCTAAAAGTTTTCGGTACTTATTATTACTTTATAAACTAAGAAACTTACTGTCATTTTTTATCAAGTTTACTCTAAACACTCTTAATTAAATTTTCTTAGAATAATTACGTTAGTCTTAACAACATTACAAAGAAAACATCTATCAAGCGGTAAAAGATTTTTAATTTTTTTGCGATTTGAGCGTGCCAATAGGTGCCTATCTCGTTGCTGTAGGGATGACCTTGTGTGGTACAAATGTGCGGCCCGTTTTACGACTGCCCTCGCTTCCACGAGGTACATTTTGAGGGTATCTATTGAATTTCGTGATTTATTGCATCATTGACTTTTATTACACCGATAATAATTGCTACCCAAGTTAAAAGCTAATATAGAAGATCATGAAGATATTCCTGCCTTGAATGTTAGTTCTTAATCTGTTAGTTACATTTTTTATTTCGGGTTATTAGCTGAAATAAACTATCTTTCTTATTAAAGTATTTTTGCCGAAACGTAAAATAAATCTTGCCTTCTGTTAAATACCATTGAATACACGCACGTAATCATTTGCGTCACAATCTTAAGACTCAAAGATTAAAAACCTATTTTGTAACTACGTATAAAAGTAGAAAAATGACCCATAAATAGTATAGTGAAGATTTTAAGTACAGAAATCCTTCGCATTAATCATCCTATCCATAAAATGAACACATCGCAATAATTTAATTTCTTCGTCGTAAAAGAAAATGTTGCGTATTTTAGCGGTTGTTACACATCACTTTAAGCAGGGGTCGGGTCTCCAGAAGCTGTTCTGATATAAAA
The DNA here is from genome assembly GCF_000836215.1 of Papilio polytes. Classification (NCBI taxonomy): domain Eukaryota; kingdom Metazoa; phylum Arthropoda; class Insecta; order Lepidoptera; family Papilionidae; genus Papilio; species Papilio polytes. The sequence continues at coordinate 4,036,051 of NW_013525102.1, forward strand.
ATCCCTAATCTAGTAAACAGGGCCAAATGACTCACTTCAGTGCGGGGGCGCCACGTATTCGAGGAAATTTTGGGGGACTTAATCTTTGCGGAGTAAAGTAAAAGGAGACATGACCCAGGTGGCAGCCACCAGCACGACCGTAAACTAACCGACCCTTTGTTATTCTGTGGCACTTAGTACGTCTGGCGTCCCGTTGGTAATTATAAAGAGCTTATACTAAAGCTAATTTTTGAATAAATATTAAATATCTTAATTTTATTATAGTCGTTCTTTTCTTTATGGCAAAAGAACTAAAGCTTTTGGTATTAGTTCGTTAAACAGTTTTTGCAGTTGAATTAACTTGTACTACTTTCGACTAATTTATATAATCGAACATTAATAGGTACAAGTGAAGGTATGTTACAAATTGTAAAATAAATTTCTCAGTTTACATTTACAGCATCACGGGAAATGGTTTTTCATGTTTTAAACACAACATTAAAGCCATTGGGCCGCACAGTCCGAGGTAGAGACTACGTGCGGCGTAATCGCCGGCCGTGGACCTCGGCGGAACACGGAAAACCGTTCAGACGACCACTCTCCCCCTGCCATCTCGCCCCGCTCGCCCCTCACCATGCCTTCGTTCACCAACCACTTTTACGATGAATCTTCGTTTCTCCGCATCAAGAAGTAATTTTAGTGTTTCTTTGCCAATTCAATGATAGCACTCGGCCTGATTGGTTAAGCCCCTCTTTGATTTAATTTCGGGTTAAGTTACCCTGCGGTCGGGCCCGTGGGATTTCGATACGTTAGTCTCGGCGGATGATTGTATCGCTTTCTGCTACGATAATTTACTGAGTCGACTGAAGGGAGTCTGTATGACTACTTTTTGATGGCCGAGTGACCAATCAATAAAATTAATTAAATCATTTATGAAATTTACTAGTAATGTTGTTGTTATCAGAATGTTAGCATCTTAATAACGTGATTTCGTAATATACTAACCTTTGATTGCAAAAACTGCTCTAATATGTGTACATGTTACTTGTACACTTTCTTATAAGCTACAGTGAAAACTCTCGTTGAAAACAGTTATGTATTCAAAGTTTTATTGCGGTACTGCCGGCGATACGCGGCGCAGCGACAGATGGGCTCTCATGGCGTGAGGTCCGCAGCGTGCCTCGCTGTCGTCCACGGGGCCAGTCGTCATGAATACGTAATACAAGAGCAGGACGCGAATTCTTTCGTTTATTATTCAATCACTCGTTCGGCGCGAGTCGGCTTTAATTTCATGGCGGGTGGGCACAGTGCCCTGGGCGGGAGCCGGCTCCCCTAATATGGAGATCGTCTTTCACAATCGGCAATATCAATTTTAAAAGTAAACAACGTAGATATTAAAATTTTGTAATCAGTCTTTCTTTCTTGTAATTGATTAGCTAAATCAATTATATTTTGTTTGCGTAATATATTTAACTAGTCATCGATTATAATGGTACTAGTGACTAGAAAAATTTACGATGAGGTACATTTTAATTAAACATAGTCTATGCCTTGACAAACACTTTAACATCTGTAAGATTCTAATGACTTGATTAGAAGTGAAACTAAATTACAGTTCTCTGGATTAACTCCAAATTGTTCCATAGTAGTCGTGTAGACAATTTTTTTTCGCTTAATATACACGTTCTAGGATTATCTTACATAATTCTTAAACGAAATGTATAGATATTAACTAATTAAATAAATCAAACTCAACTAAGGGTATATTAAAAAAAAGTAGATTCCATACTTGTCGATCAGTCAGTGAGTACTGCGAAAAAGACAATTCTTATTCTAAAAGGCAAGGCTGGTGAGGATGTGGAGCGAGTGCGTGCCTGTTTTGATTGAAACCGCCGCCCCGACATCGCTACCGACGCTGAATTGAAAACGCAAATTTACTGACACGTCTATTAACGAAAATGTGATGAAGGCACAACCAGAAAATAGAACTGACGCAGGAAACCGAAACGTCCAAGCGTTACACGGGCACCACGCGTCGTGCACAAACAGATTACAACATATCACACACATACTTCTATTTCCTGCTTTAAATTTCTGAACAAAGTAAACGAGATTGTAGAGAGATATTGTTCGTTGCAAACGTCTTTATGAGAACCGGGCGACGTAAAGTAACATAAAGATATCTTTGTGTGGCAGTGCATGCATGCGATATGAAAGGGAGAAGAGGATTACCCTAGAAGCTATCTCGTGAAATTATTTTTAGAGCTATCAAAGGCAGCATAGCATTAAAATTCAGGAGACGGTCACGCGACCTTGTCGAGGCATGTAGCTCACACGTCGCCGTCCCCGCCGTCGCTACGGCACGCGGGGGCCACGACTTTTCTAAATAAAACATGAAAACATCTCATAAAACCTATACATGTAAATTCACTTCTTGTTTTTTGATGTCGATCCAACCACACCTGAATATTTATTTTGCTTTCAATGAAAATAGACGGTGAAGAGACCGCATTATGTTATTTAGTAGTTTAAGCTGAAAATAGAATGTTTAACACGAAGATAAATATTTTAACTCATAAACTATCCTATGACATGCTAATGGTGTGATCGTGTAATTATTTTGTTAACACAGTATTCTTTGTTGTACTGAACTTTAACAAAGTAACCAAAGGTTTGGTCAAAACGTTTTTACCGAACAATAAGAGAAAAGGTAAGTATGGACGGCCACCTAATGTTCAGGGTAGTATGGGTAATGTGAAACAGCAAACTGTCGTCCGGCACAGCGTTGGGACGCAGACGGTCGCATACGAACACGATTCAAATAAAAAAGTCCGCCATCACTCAAGTATGCGTCGCCATTCAATCGCTTGCCTAGAAATTTGCTCCTCGACCCGACCGAACAATATGGACACGTTATTATGATTTATTTACGACAAAAAATGAATATGTTTCCAGTTACAATTAGTTTTGTTTAGTATCCAATTGGCGGTACAGTTTGGATGACTGCAAACTAAATCATAATAATGATTAACAACAATTGGTATCTAGACAGACGCGACGGCTGTAGGAATTAAAATTATCTTGTCGATGGTATAAAGAGTTGAGTGGTGGAAAATTCAATGATAGATCAAAATTATTTGAAAGCGTAACTTTTAATGTCTAATCATCTTATCCATACTATGACTAGCATGGCTTAGAGGCGTTAGAAACGAGATGTGACCCCGGATTCTACACAGTCCTTGCAAATGGACAGGAAAAAGACGCGGGAGGAATGCGTGGGTACTTTTAATTTAATATCGACTGACACCGAATTGGAATTGAAAGTTTACTAAGGACGTGCTCCGCCGTTTAATCTCGTGCACTATTTGGCCGCTTCATTATTTATTGCTTTCGCAATTCCGAAATGTACGCCGTCGGAGCGGTTTATCCACTAAAGTTTTTTCCATGATTACATCAGCAAGAAAAGTTCCAGACGATCGCTTCGAAACAAAGTACGTGTTCATCTCGGTAAACAAACCTATTATCTTAAATGAGGTGATTGAACCGAAATCCACTTTGTTTGTAATTATCTTCAACTTAGTAAATGGATTCGTCTTCATAGTTGGCTGGTAAACTTTAAATGATAACAATTATGCGTACACACCTTATATTAGCACGTTTCGTTGGGGTTTTTAAATTACATTTCTTCTTCCCTTTGCTCTTATTACTTTCTAGCTTCATAAATAAAAGAAAATGAGGAAATGTTTAATCGCTAATATACAAAGTGATTTATTTATTATACTTCATCTTATTTTGGTAGAAAAATAGCAATATATAACACTGTCGACACAATGTGGATGTATTACCTACGCTGATTTATACCTGTCAGCTAGATCAAAAGTTACTGAGAAAAATATATTTTCTTTCCGGAGACAATTTTCCGAACTGCGAGTAATTTAATCAAAAGTAATCTCATAACGTTTGCAAAATAATCTTCTATTACGTTATTAGCTAGAAATGTGTAAGTAGAAAAGTAAAAGTTGCCGAGTCCGCGAACTTAAATTGTCATAGTTGAAACCATAAAACACACCTGGCGGCCTCTTAGTTCCCAGTCAGGCGTTGCCGTAGGCCGGTGTCACTGGAGCAAATTGGACCGGCCGGAGCCCGCAAACTTCGCCCCGACTTCGGAACATGTGTTAACATGAGTCGTCTTTGAAAAACTGGATAAGGACCTTATTTATATGAGGTCAGCGTACGGCGCGACTCAGAAAAGAACATGATGATATTACTGTTCCCGGCGCCCGCTAATGCGATGTACACACATAATGTTATTTACGCATAAGGCCTCATCTCCATTGGATATAAAAGCGACGGAGTAAAATTCTTTTTGCCTTTGTTGCTCACTTATCGGCATAGAGAAATAGACAAAATATTCTTTTATTTTGTTGAAAACGGCAAACGTGTTACGTTACATATTTTCTTATAAAAGATTAATAAATACTCTTGTCAGCAAAAATAAAAGGTACGCGTTCGTACAGAAATATCTTGTTCGCGCAGTTTATTAAGTGGAAAATTTTGATAGACATTTTTATTTCCAAAGAAAATAAAGTTGATGGTTTCAGGAATTATTTTACTTTGGAAACAGTCTGTTAGTTATATATTTGATTTATTTTATTTACCCAGCGGGTTGGTTTTCTCCACGCACGTACTAAACGATATTTGGCGATCCCTAAGACGAGCCGTTTGTCACGTACGTGACGCAGCGGACAAAATGGAAACTTCACTAAACATTGTGAATGTTGCCCAAACGAACAAATAAATACGTAACTGTTTAGTGGATGCCAGCCGACGCCAACGCCACTAACCTATTTTGCTTGAGGAAAACACCGTGGGCGCAATACACTAAGGGATATAATAAAACGATGTACGGAACAGCTTTACTCGTAGATATGTATATTATTCACCTATAGCGTTTATTAGCATAATAAATATTAATTCGTAAATTCTATCAAACTGAACAAGCCAAACATGTTTAACTTGTATTTCAGTTACTTTGAATCTGCATTCAATCCACCTTGAAATAGTAAAGCTTTCATCATCAACTTGCCCTTAACTCTACGGAGAGTCAGCACAGTATGTGCTGCCATACATTTCTATCAGCTGTCATATCACACAATCCATCCATACTTTCTTTCCTATACTTTTGTAGCAAACCCACATTTAATCTTAACACTTTTTGGTTTATGCCCTCGTCGTCTCGTCGCGTGACATGTCCATACCACGCTAAAGCTTGAAGCTTTTCAATAAGTATTTAACATATTTGCTATAATGTAGTAGCGATTGCGTCAAGATACGACGTGTTGGCCGCCGTGTTTGCTTCGAGATTAATGATGAGATATTCCGCGCTACGCCGGAGCCTCTCGACAAAAGGACCTCTCACTTACTCCTTGCTGCCTAAAGTAAAACATAAAACACCTAGCTCACTACCTCGAGCCTTTTTTTAACAGGCGTGCTTGTTTTAACGCTCGTTTTTATCTAAACGGATCTGTAGCCTGTTTCAATGGATTTTTAAAAGTATGATTTTATTTTATGGATTAAAATATAATTTTCGAAACCGAATTTAATTTTAAACATATTTGTTGAATTAAAAACTTTGAACAATAACAATGCATAATCGAATAACAAAAGCGAAATATGGTTGTTAAATGAATAAAAGCAGTGCGGGCGAATTCCCTCGATACTTGAATCATAAATGATATCAAAGTGAGAATTAATTAATATTCATGAAATTCTTTATCACTTTGTAACTTAACAAAGTACTTACATACATTATTACTCAAATTATAGTAAAACCGTTTTAAAACTGTTCTTTATGAAAACGTACATTGATGAAGTCATATAAAATGACGCAAGAGTACATTAGTATTGACGAAAAAATTTCGTTGAACAAACATTTAAGTTTTTTTTTTTAATTAGAAAAAATAAGCATGATATTACAAGATCTGTTGGAAGTGTAGAAAGATAGATACATCTAATTACTTATAGAAATGGTAGGTATTTTTTTATATACATATATTCATAAATCAATTACCATTAAGCTTATGTTAGAATTTTAAGTGACATTAAAAGACCCTTACATCTTATTCATAATACAAGGAGATACGTAAAAATCTGTTTTTTAAGTTTTTGAAGTAAAAGTAATTTAGAAGTAGGGGTTCAGGCTCATTTTCGCAAACCGTTTCAAAAGTTTCGGTGACTCTTTGACGACTTTTGGGTAAAACTTTAAATCTTTATAAGCGAAAATTTGCTTACGTAATATCGTTAAAGAACATTCTTAACAAAATAATAAGATAAAAAGATAAATAAAAATAAGATTTAAACTTGTTATTTGTCTCGGCTAATGCTAAGTAAGCTAACTTATTAAGTATATACTTTATGTTACTTTTACTTATATGAAGCGAAATCTTAGATGGATGGATGTATGTATTTACAGCGTCTCGGGGCGGGTCAACGGATCGCGATAAAATTTTACACATGTATTAATTACTCTGAAAGAATGCATAAGATTACTTACTTTTTTTTATTCCACGCGCACGAATACGTAGGCAAATTTAGTGTAAACATAAAGGGGAACCTATGGGAGAATTATTTGTGTGCGCCAGTAACGAAAAAATCTTTAACGTTCAAAATGATGATGGTGATTTCATTACTAAAACAATGTATTTAGGAAGATTGTAAAATATATTACTAGAACAACGTTTGTATAATATATTCGGGCACAAATACCATTACTTGCTAATGTTTGTGTTTCGTAATCAAGCTCTCAAGTGAGACGTTAGTCGCCCACTCCCTTTGTACGCAGTGCATCCGGCGGTTTCTTGAGTACTCTAGATTTTCAATATTCGCCTGTTGGTTGCATCATAAATCTTGTGCGCGCAGTCGCTCGCTGCGACAACCTGCATTCCCGTTTTGCCCGCCTTGATATTTAATGAAAATGTACGTTTAGCTTAATATTCTTCTAAGTAGAATAAATTTTCCAATGTCTCGGCAATTTCTCGTAGGAAGTTGCTAACTTTAATTTATAATAAACTTGTACCGTATGTTAAATTTATTCTGTATTTCCTAATTCTTAGTAATACTATATCAATTTCTAGTTTCTCTTTTACTTCGATAATTTAAAGTTAACGTTATTTCGTTTTCAAATTATTAACAGAGGATTCAATAATTGACTTCATTTATTTGTTGTTTTGTTAAATTAAATTATAAAACTTTCCAGTCTTGACTAATGTTTATAATTGTTTAATATAAAATGTACGAAATATCCATGCATATGGTAGTCTACAGGCGAGGTCATGTCATGTAGATGATTCTGGAACGAATGACGCATGAGTTTCAATGGCGGATATTTAAGCGAGCAACTGTTGGTAAGGCCTCATGTTTACCTTCATTAGGCGCGTCAGAGCGGCGATTTATGTGTGTATGCCGTTGCCGAGGCCGGGGGTGTGGACGTTAGTGCAATAATTGAGCGCGCGGCGTCAATGTTTAATCCGGCGGGCGGCGCGGGCCGTTTATCAATCGGCCCAAAAAACAACATATTTCAATATCCGCTGATTAATATCCGCTGCCAGTTCGCCGGCCGAAGCAAACATGAAATTTATGTACTGCGACCGAGCGGGCGGTTTATTTCATTTTGCTTTTAAAATTACGAATGTTCTACGCGACAATTGGCCGGCGAGTCGCGTCGCTCCCATCTGTTGCGAGCGGACTATTAACGTTTGCATTAGGCTACTCTTTGAATTACTTTTTAACATTCGCACACAGGTATTGTTGATTTTATTTGTCCTCCCTTGACCAGTAACATCAGCTTTGCTATCTGTACAACGGATACCAAGTTAGTACACAATTAGTTAATCAAACTGATTTATAATTATTTAGATTAGGAGTTAAAGAAAGTTTAACAAATCTTGGATGTTTTTAGTTAGTTTTAAAATGAAAGTAATAAGCAATGCTCATTCTGTAAAGTATAATTAATATTGTGAGTTGAGAGGGTGTCGTGTACTCTCCTGTGAACTGCAAAATTTATTTCATATTTGTCTATGGTTATAAAAAGCTCTTCACTTTGTTAACAGCTCCCAGAATAATACAGTTGAAACATTGAGTACAGTTCTGCTTTTAATACGAAATCTTAAAGCAACCTCGCAATGAGTTGGATATTTGAAAACATAAACAACCCCGCAACAGCACTGGCAAGAGTCGTAAAAATGGAACTCCGCACAAACTTAACAACGAACTTTTATTAAAATAACAACATTAAGCCGTTAATTTGTTTGTAAAACTGCGCAGACGGTAAAAATTACTTATTTAGAATGGTGCGACCGCGACGGAGCAGCAACTCCTGGAAAATGTCCCGACGCTTTTCTATAATTCATCCGCCACCTTCGGGCTGACTTTAAAAGGCAGTCAGACGGAATTACTTTTGTCTAAGATCGTATTCTCATGCATACATGTAGTTTAATGATACACATACTCGTACTTTAAAATTCTTCGACAGTTGTTTTATTTACGTATATTACGAGACTTCTCTAATCTTGGGAATAGCATGTACTATAAACAATAATATTATCTTATTACATTTTTCGTCGATCTTTATAATAAAACTTCTTTCACAACGTCACTGTTGGTTTATTACTATTTTTACCGTTATAACATATGAGTTGTAAATAAAAAAAATCGCTTTTCTTATATGGGTTAATTGTTTAATAAATACAGTTAAGTAGAATCCAGTAAGAAAATGAAAACCACATTTTAATAGTAACTGGTCTGATCTTCTTAGAACACAATTTTCTTTTAACAGACAATACAGCAATTCCGAGGATCGTCTGCAAGAGGTTTCCTGTTTTAACAAAAATCTACTTCCACGTAAAATTGAGAATAATGCTCTTCTTCCGACATCGATGTGCTAACAAATGAAATTAATGCATTCTCCAGAGAAATAAAATGTCATTAGTTTCGCTCGATGAGCCCGCGCCCGCGTCCGCGTCCGCGCCCCCTAGCGGCGGCCAATGGGTATTCTTATAAAAACGCAATTTATTGTCTAAAGTACACATCTTGAGACTTTGTACATCGGTCGCGTCTACCATTTTAATTTATATGACTGGTAATAACCTTCGTGTCTAGAATATCATATTTTTGTAGAAAATTATGGGGTGAATAGAATTATATTGACAAGAACATGACGTCATTTTTGTTTTCGGAAACTACTGGAGGGCTACTCGATTTAACTATACAAATATATCAAAACGACTATCCCTTGATTGTTTTTATTATTTCTATTGCCCTATTCTTTTCTGTATAACACTCATACTAGTTGTTTACTGACCAATTCAAACAATGGTGTAGTTGGTAACAATGGTCGCAACATAAAGTCTTTGTACTCATATACACGACACCACATTTTAAGAGCGCCATGTAAATAACGAGTTGATCCGTAATGTAGTATTACTATGAGGCCCAGTTATGTCTTATTTTACCTAAATCCTATATTGTGTCCCGCGCATAAATCCAACGCTAAGGCACACACTGCGTGAACATTTTCTTATTTTCCCAACAAACGTGCCAAGCACTGTAAATACCCTCACTTGCCCTTGTTATTTCAAAATTATGGTCAAGTATGAGCACGACGCATGCCGCAATCTATTATTAAGCTTAAATAAAACTGTTATTTAAATGTAATAAGACATTTTTGGTTTAACTGCTACGCTAAGTATGGCTTTAATACTCACTCTGAGTACGGAAGAAAGTATTTCTATGGCCTTACTAGGAATATGAAAACTTTAAAATGATCGCATTACAATCGCATTTTATATTTCTCCGTGCTATAATGAAGGTTTTTATATTCCGGAACAAAACAATGGATTGCTTTTTCCTTTCTAAAATAAGTTTGTAATTAAAAAAGGACTATCGCGATTTTGAATTAAGACTGACATTTGATTTGTGTTAAAGTCCTAGATAACTCTAGGTAACCCGTCCTAAATCAACAGCGGTAACCGACAATTTTACTCATCGCTTGACCCCTCTGAAACGCAAATATGAATAGTAAATATCGTTTGCGGTTATCCACACAAATAGGTACGTACAAGCTTTAGTGAAGTTAAAAACCACTTACTCGTATAACTTGAATACCACATAGTTCAAGACAAGTTTATGATTTAACTATTACATCACATTACTAAGTATCACATCACAAAATAAAATACTCTGAATAGTTTTAAAACATCAATGCCAAATATAAATTTTACTTATACATTGAATGTTCTTTTTTCAAAATTATTGTAGGATAAAACTTGTTCAACATTATTTGGCATATATTACGAACATTTCCTTTAATTATTGTAACTTGTGGACTCTACGTAACGCTTCCGCTTATAGATAATACTAGATGTCGCCCGCAACTCCGTCCATGTGGAATTAAAAAAAAATAAGAGTAGCCTATGTGTTCTTCCAGATTATTTTCTACATCTATACCAAATTTCATCGAAATCCGTTCAGTCGTTTAAGCTACAAACTCTAACAAACATCTATCCATCCATCTAAATTTTCATATTTATAACATTAGTATGAAGTATGATTAGTATCGATATTTCTTGTTAATTCTAATTATACACGTATTGTTCATAGAACAGTAATTGTATTGTCAAACACAGATTACGCGAAGAGCCTTTGATTATGGTAATGAATATGGATTATTTGTTGTGTTGGAAATAACATGTATGTGGTTCTAAAACTTTTCTAAAACGTGTTGTTTGATTTGCTTTACCTTTATAATTACGTTGTGTATTCTCAGTTGTTTACATCTTTATTTTCTTTATTTAGGGGTCTGGTAAATTTTTAATCATAAAAGATGTAATAAAAAGTTAAAAATATTTTGTAACTTTTTACAGAAAATATGAGAAGAGAATGATAGAAAGAAGAAAAGGACTGTAAAAACAGGAATTTGTTGTAGATTTTAACTTTTAATCCATTGAAACGATTATTATAAATCTTTATGCGTAGAAAAATTTACATTAAATATAAATAAAGTATTGTAGGTCATATTTTTAGTATCAACAGAAAATGCTGAAAGTTTCCTGGGCACAAATAGCTCGTGTTATATAAAAACAAATTTTATGTGTTACTTTATTTAGACAGGAACAAGGCAATTACACGTGGACTATTTTAACGGTTTCACCGGATTGAGTAATGTTTTGTAACTAAAGCTTTGGTGATCCATCGCTAAACGAACGTGGGCTCAATTCACAGATTGCACAATATTTTTTATTGCTTTAATTGTTCAGTATAATTCTTGTACATTCGTGCATCGTGTTCAAAACGATTGATTTATAAATTGGTATCGCGTTTCTGTGTTTGACTATTTGTTGTCGCTTTAAATATTTTCACAGCAAATATAGCTTCGTATGCTGTTGTTTATCATATCTTACTAATATTATAAATGCGAAAGTTGAGATGGATGGATGGATGAATGTTTGTTAGAGTTTGTAGCCTAAACGGTTAAGCGGATCTCGATTAAATTTGGCATAGATGTATTGATTAGTCTGGAAAACACAAGAGTCGCGAGCGAAAGCTAGTTATAAAATCTACTACACTCATATTCATAAAAAAAGAATCTTAAAACGTTTAAAAACCAAAATAATATTGCAAGTTTTGTTCACTGTTAAAGTTTGCAATACGATCAAAACGACAGCGGACAGGCATAACGAGGAAGTGCATTTTGAAAAATGTGTTTCGTTTGTGAAACATGGAGGTAGATTGTGATATTGGACCATTGCCATTGCAGTAAAAGTGGAAATAAATCTAGTGGGACGCATTTGCTGGCGAATGACCTAGATCAAAAACGTACCAGACCGCACAGCTCACGGCTTACTCCTAAATCTCAATTCTAGGGAGATTTGCTGGTAAATAAAACTGGACGCAAATGCGACCCGTTCTTTGGCCGATAGCAACAAAATAAAGACAAAAATTGTGTTGCCTTTGCGTTGAACTAATGAAAGTAAATAAAATTAAACGTCGATTTATAAGCAATGTTTATGGTAACAGGTTCTGCTTTTGTATAGATTACTTATCATTTATTTAACTAAAAACTTTGCGATTATTCTTGATAAACTAGAGATATTCTTGATTTCGTAATAGCATAAGTCGCATGTACAAAATCCAGACATCGAGATAGAGTTGTACGAGTAATTGAGAGGAACCGTCCTTGCCAATGGTTGAATAAGAAACCTTGAATAATTTCTTAGCAAATTGGACGACTATATTCATATATTACACAATACCGACAACAATATAGACGACTGACTTTATTGTTTCACTAGTCCCTACCAATGTTTCCGACGAGCTTTACGATTGAAGGCAATTCTTCTAATCCATTAGGTTGTCTGATGTTCAACTTTTATGCGGTTCCTACCACCGTATGTCTCGCGAACAGCGAAACGTCGCTTAAATTATTTCTAGTGGTGTTTTTATGATAGTCGTATCTTTTTACACGCACATTACCTGTGGATATGTGCACATAACGTTAAGGTCTACTTCGAAAGACGAGTTGAGCGTCCATAAATCGAATTCGTGCGACGAATTACATCAATGTAAGGTGTTTTAGCTTGCATCATATTGCTCGTAAATAATTAATAATGAAATTTTATCTTATAATCCATTATGGAGTATTCATCTAACAATTTCAGTTCTAAAACGAGTAAATGATAATACAATCGAGAACAAGAAGTAAGTTCGACAAATTATAGTGTAATCTCGGGTGGGTCGTGTCGCCGCGGCAGCGCCACTAAGTCTGGCCTTTGACTTCTTTGCTTTCGAATAACTCCAAGTTAATTTCATTTATACTGTTAAATTTTCGAATAAATTTCTAATTTTATGATAGGACAAATATTTCTTGTGTTTTAAATGTGTTAATGTTTTTGTAGGAACCATTAAATTTATTTACAAGACTTTATTTTTTACTGTTAATTTTTTAGTATGTTTTTTTTTGTTTTTTTGGGGGAAAAAAAGGAATAAATGCTGCTGTACGATGTTTTGTATCGCTTTACATAGATACTGTGAATACCGGCTTACAAGTAACACCATACAAAAAGCGCTTTCAAGGGGGATCCTTGGTAGAATCCCCAGCATCCGGCGCCGGCGTATCCCAGGCTACACTATAAAGTCTAGTCTGGCTGCGCTTGGCTGACGTCACGTTCCATATTTTACACACTTAAAGCTGTTTGTCGTGTCATACTATTATACGCCATGTAAGGCCCAGACTTATTGCCGGCAACGAGAAATAACTCACTTTAAATTGTTTTCGGGGTAAGAGGCACTTTATTGTATTACATTGGAACGCTTTTTCATTGCAGCAGTGTAATAAAATTATATAAGTATTAAGAAATATGCGCTTTTCTGATTAAATTTCAATAGTTTATGCGTCGTCTTAATGCCAAGCCATTTGTTAAATGTCCTTATAAATTTGTACTTTACTTCACCAAACTACTTGTGACTTTTAGTACATAGTTCTTATTTAAGTATTTGCTGAAAGGTAGCGATACTTAAAATTTAAAGAGGTCTTAGTGATGCGCGCTTTTAAAACTTTATGGTTTTTCATATTTTACTGTGATTATGAATTTTAAAATAGTACCTAAATGTAGAGTAACTTTAATCTTTATAATCTACATTTATTATTAATTGTAACTACGTTTTACCCTGTCTTTATTCTAATAATTCTTGCTCTTATTTATTTAATTTGATCATTTCCTACCTCTCGTATTGTACCTTTTTGTAACATTTTACATTTATATATACATATTTTTTATTTGCAATTAAAGATTGGTTAATTCAATCTTACCAATCTTACAAATATTATAAATGCGAAAGGTTAGATGCATGAATGGATTGATGTTTGTTAGAGTTTGTAGCCTAACCGGCTGAACGGATCTCGATGAAATTTGGCAAAGACGTAGAGTATAGTCTGGAAGAATACATAGGTTAATAACTTTTGTTTTTTTGAACTTCACGCGGACGGAGTCGCGGGCGAAAGCTAGTATTACAATAATTGAAGATTATTATTTTATACTATTTTTTTTATATCACGTCCACTGGTTATTGAATACGTGAGTAGGATTCACCAACTATTTATGATTATTGTCTGGATTTCTCCACTGTATTAAACTACTTTGCATTTTATGAAACCCCATGATGAAATATTTCATGAAATACTAGTTAGTCGACGGTCCTGCGATCGCATGGAATTTCCAATTTTGAATCGGTGCCAGACAATAACTCTGTGATTTCAAATTAAAATTAAATAATATGCAATAACAAATGTAATGGTTTTCATTTTATGAATAAAAAGCTTTTTTGCGAAATAACCATTAGTATAAAAATGTACATACATATGTTATTTCATTGAATGTAAAATAATCAAACATTTCCACCTTAAATTATGTTAGCAATATTAAGCGCAGATAAGATTTCTTAAGTTTAATTAATTAATTAGACATTAATCAATTTTAAAAGTGGCTCGCTTTTTCTTAAAAACCTTGGTTTTTAATAAACAAGTGAGAATCTCAGTGAGTGAGTGCAGTAACCAATCACCGGTGGGTCCACACTGGAAGCTTTCCAAGAAAAATATATTCCGTTTGAGAATCAGACCGCACTACCCCGCATTAGCTTCCGACCTATCCTTGCACACTGACTGCTGTCACTGATCATTTACTATACTTAACACGGGACAATAAATATTTTTAAACTTTGTGAATTTTAAATTTACTTTTGGACTAAGGTATGTAAATGTTTCTGCCACACACGTCATTACTAGCTATTTAATTTTTTAAACAGAGCGTTTTTGTGATGGAACTAAAGAAGTACTTCGGATGCCAGATCCAAATCACGTTACATACCGTGTGATACATTAATTATTTTATTTTTGAAATATAACGAATGCATGTATAAAGGTTTTTCCTAACTGTTATATCTTACATTCTTAAGTAATAAATTGTTTTACATTATCTTACCAATTATTACAATAAGATAAACGTTTTAACTACTATTTACAAAGTACCGAAGAATAGACAGAAACGTTTTGTGTGATTAACTATGAACCACATTCAAATGCGGTCAACGCTTCAATAGATCAAAAGCTTCGTAGCAATGAGTTAATGGCGATGGTAATCAATCATGTTTATTAGAATAATGTCTATTAGAGAAAGGATTTATCATTTAAACAGTATTCAAAAAATGAATGTTAATTAATACTTTATTTGTATTAGAGATTGTCGTTCAAATTTTAATCAAAATAGTTACATAGTGAGGTTGTAAGTATAACATTTCTATCTTTATTTCAATAATGACTGAATCCAAAATAGTACAAAATTTTTATTATTCTTTAAGTATAGAGTAGATATAAAGATGTCGGAGAGAAACATTAAAAAATATGTAGGAGTAAAATATTTGAAGGCAGGGTAATGCTACACACGGACTTACTCTCAAACATTTACGAGATACAGAGTGGTTGGGGCAGGGGTTTACTGCACCACGGTTTTATGTTATAAGCATACAGACGTGTCGGCCCGTGTTATTTACGAATAATAAAAACAACCAAGAGCAATGAATCTCTGGCCACTTCATCTAGTCTCTTTAATATTTTACGTGACCCCTAAAATTTTGGGTAAGCGGAGGCAGAGGCGGAGGTAGGAGGCCGCGCGCACTTTTCATTAAGTTCTGATTACCTGAAGAGAGCTTTCAGACTTCAAGTTGAGATTCACGAGCTTTACGGCGAAGTGCAAAACTTTTATGATGTTATGATTATTTGTGTACGCCGTATTTATGATGTTTGTCATGACTGCTTAGGTGGATAGGAATAAGTAAATAATCAAAGATAACCGCTCATTACGTTTTTTATTGAATTTAAAGTTTGGATAACTGGATTGATGGATTTTCCGTCGAATTAGGAACTCGTAGACAGTAACATGCTTTAAATAAAAGTAACTACACTGTTACGAATTTAAAATAATAAATTGATAGAACTCGCAGAAGTATCGTAATTTACTTTCTTGCATCTAGACAAAGACTGCATTCTTATTCACTACATGAAAACAAAAAGATAAAAATGCAAACATGCGCAATTGTGTCTCCTACAAACGGAAGCGGTGTTCGAATGCGGACCAGAACATTCTGGAAACAAACGTTCCCCGGTCATATGAATTTAGATAGGCCTTCATATTAGAGGGAAGCGAAATCTTCGAGAGACAGGTGAACTGAACTATCGGCGGTAGGGTTGGGACGCACTGCCGGCGATATCGACATTCTATAGCAACATGGTTCTCTACAAAAATGTTTCAAATTAAAAGTTGGAATAAAATTTTTTAAATATTCTCAGAAGCATGGAATAATTGCAATATTTTCTTTATTGACTATTATTAAATTGGTTCTAGTATCTTCATAACTCCTTCTAAAAATAACTATGGATTTACTTTTATTAATAGCTATAAACTACCAAAGTCAATATTTAAACGAGTACTGATTTAATATTTATACCTGGACGTTAGTAAAGTGGGTACAACCCTACTGAGATAGGCTGGGTACGTCGAAGACCCGACCTCGACGGCCTACCTATGTAACCACGACTTGTGCCGTGACGTTCATCGGAATTTGGGTAATCTACTTGAAATAACAGAACAACGCATTCTTATCCCTTTCCAATACGGAGATGTAATCTTTTTATATGAATGGAATTTTCTTTTTCGTTATCAAAATTTAGTGTGCCTATTCAACGTAGTGGTTTACAATGGAGTTTTTGTAATTGTTATTATAAAATGAAGATAAAAAAGTAAAATAATTAGGTACCTTAAACGGTCTTTGCTTTTATATAAAAAAAAAAACATGGTTTAAAAATAACGATTTATACCAATGAAAAGTAAAACAGAATTTATAAACCTCTACCTTTGTCTTAAATTTCTTTTAATTGTATTTATTCCGTTTATATCAGGAATTTCGTG
Source organism: Papilio polytes (assembly GCF_000836215.1). Taxonomy (NCBI): domain Eukaryota; kingdom Metazoa; phylum Arthropoda; class Insecta; order Lepidoptera; family Papilionidae; genus Papilio; species Papilio polytes. Next base: position 4,053,045 of record NW_013525102.1, read on the forward strand.
GTGTTTTCTTAGAGGATGGACAGCTAACCGCCTCAAAGGCGTCTTAATGCGATTTCCGGCCTACTTTTAACAGCGCTCCTCGCACGATATAAATCCGAGTTAGAGCGCCGCAATACTACCGCTCGCTCGCTGCCGGATGCCGCCTGTTCCCTCGCAATCTTAACACAACACTAATCGATTTACTTAAAAAATATTGGTTTATTTAAAAATGCTACTGTTATTCCTAAAAAAATATGTCATTTGACCTATACCTATGCAACGTGATCTTTAATAAACAAAGTAAGTAGCCTATGTGTTCTTCCAGACTATATTATTTACTCTACATCTAAGCCAAAATTTATTGAGATCCATTCATCGGTTTAGGCTACAAACTCTACCAATCATCCATCAAAACTTGCGAATTTATAATATTAAAGTACGAAGATTCTGTATAGCCAAATGCTTGTAAGGAAAAATAACAAAGTTGCCAGTGGTAAAATAAAGGGCAAAACCACTTGCATTCCTGTACTACAGAACTTATGCTACTTGCATTAAAAGGAACACAAAAGATTTTGTAAGTGCTAAGAAATATTGAGTTAGTAAATTATCTACACGGGTTGCATTTTGTAACAAAAAGGAAGAAGTTGAAAGTGTGAGAGATAAAGTGCTTCGACGCGGAGTCTCAGAGTTCCGGAGTAACATGTCGCATAGCTTAGCATGACGCCCCACTTTATTTTGGAGACTCGAGTTTGCTCTTTATATCCTATTCTTTTAGAGTTTCGAGTAAATTTTAACAGTAGTGTAAATAAAACAGCGCTGCGTGTCGCGCTGCGCTTTTCTGTGAAGAACTGCTGATGTGCAACTTTCGTACATTGACGAACTATACTTTGTAACTATAGTACACAGAACGTCTGCACTAAATCACGAATCGTTTACTGTTCTTCTTTTTTATTATTAGATATCAATAAGCTTGTATATTAGAGGAAGTTTGAGAGTAGCCCCCATAATAGAGAAGGTTAGGAGTAAAAGGTTAGCATGGTATGGGCATGTTATGAGGAGGGATGAATCGCATGTTACAAGGAGAACGTTAGTTATGAGTGTGGAAGGGTACATCGGTAGAGGTAGACCTAGAAAGAGATGGATGGATTGTGTAAAAGGTGACATGATCAAAAAGGGAGTGATGACTGAGATGACGTATGATAGAGTTATGTGGAGGACAAAAACCTGTTGCGCCGACCCTACGGGAGTAGGATAAGGAGATGATGATGATGATGATGATATCAATAAGCTTGTTAAGAGCGGGCGCACACCTTTGACTAAACAGTTGTGCGATTGTCGATTGTTTGCAGCCCATACAACAGTTATTGCACAAAGTTATGCGATAGTTTAGTTTCAAGTGTGCGCAGGCTCTTAGTTTTGTTTATCAATCACAAATCAATTAAATGTATTATTATATGATAACTTTTCTTATTAGCCACGTATTAGCTAAATCCGAAACCGGATGTTGTTATAAAATGAATTAGGTTGCGTTTAGGGGACGAACAAACCCTCTAAAATGAAATTTTCGTAACATAAAGTGGCTGAGACGATATAACGACGGCTTCGGCTTCACAAACTGGCCGGGTTCTTTATGCCCTCATGTTTGTTAATAAATTATGAATATTTACCGTCACGTTATGCTTAACTGAATTGTAATTAACTTAATTTGTCTCTAGACGTTAATTTTGGTAGAGCAGTTTCAAGCAAACATCTTAAACTGTACATCTAAATAAAATTAAACGTAAAATTACAGACAGAAAGAACAAAACCACTTAGGTAATGCTTGTTTTACTAACAGCTTTTTAAGATATTTATGATCATTGACGTAGATAGAAAAATAATACTAATTTAATCTGAATTTGAGAATCAAATGTTTTATACAACAAAAAGAGCTTTAAAAGGGTAACTAGGTATATTAAAAAGCTTTACAATTTTACGCTGACTTTGTAAGTTTGCGTACCTGTAAATTTGTGTTAGACATAAAATCAGAGTTTGTTTAGTGGATTTATCGCTGCAATTAATTCTAATTGGTAGTTAGCCAGCCCAAGAATAAGGGTTATTTCATATAATTATCGCAACATCGTCAATGTGGAAGTGACCTAATATTTTGCCCACTTTTTGTATGAAATTTTTTTTCGTCAAGGGTACTTATGAGTCGCTGTAATTTAACGCTCCCCAGGTGCGGCGTCGGCCCGTGGCTTATAAGTACATCGGGATTTTAATTAAGAATGTTTTTCATTATGCACTTTTTATCCCTGTCCATATCGTATAACTGGATTCAGCAACAACCTAATTTAAAGGACGTTTTAATACGTTCATTGTACAACAGTACAGTACAAAATTAGCTAAAGAATAAATGTCAAAGACTATAGTGGACAATTTACAGAGCGAGCTTAATTATAAGTTAAAGCCAATGTTATAGAAGAAATCTTAAGAGTTAGGAATAAAATGAAAGACGTTCCAAAGACAAAGCTGCGTCCACAAGAGTTAAACTGCATTATTGATGTTATAATAAAAAAGAATAGATTGTGTGTTAGTATTATGTATTAATAACAATGTTTTTTTATCGTTACTTTCTTCTAATATGTCTTTTTATCTCTAACGCAAAACTATGCAAATGTAGTATTTACGCCAAGATCACTTTCTGATTTCATATAGTTAATTTATCTGTATAAAATAAATGTTGGTATTGTTTCTTTAAATAGAACAATAAAACATAAAAAGAAACATAGCATCGCACAGAAACACTACATAATTAAGACTTCTCCCTCACAGCAGTGAACAAGAGATCGAGTCACATCAAATATGTAAGAGGGTCTATCGTCAAATCCTTTTTACGTCGCTTGGCGGACAATTTTATTCAGGTCCGGCGTGGATGTGGCTTAACGGTCTTATAAATTAGTGAAACTCTATTAGCGAGATGTTCGGCCAAACGAATTTGCGTTATCGCCTCTGCTGGCGGGGCGTACGTAGCATACTAATGACGTCGCACTGCTGCCGTAGCGTGGCGCTGGCGTCGCCCGAACTTGCCGCTCCTGTAATTACTTCTTTAAACGGACCTTTCAGACTGCTGCAACCTTTTGTCCACGAGAACCCTCGCTTCGACAATTGAGTTACTCATTAATGCTGTTTGGAGTGTTAGCGTTTAATAAATTAGTAAAACGGAACGTATACTGTTAAATTTGTTCTCATTATTTTGTTTTAAAATTTATTTGTGTTAGTTATTCTATTGTTTCGACAGAGAGAGTACGTTTAATACGTTTTAAATTAGATTTTAGAAAAGGTGTTAACGTCTATACAATTTGCGTTATTAAGGTAGGATTTTAAACTTTTACATGTATTTCATAAACATTTGTCTATCCAAAAATATAGGATAAGGTAGAAGGATAGCGATATGAATAAGGAAGGTATGGTTGGAAGGTCGAACTTAGGCGAGCGCGTCGAACTTTACGATGTTAGCATCTCCTGGATTTACGACATCAACTGCTGGAGCCACAAAATATAAATGAGTTTCGCTGACGCTCGCTTTCGAACAATATTCTTTGCTTACAACTTGCTTTGCCGCTGTTAAAAAATTTCTAACAAACTGCTACATATTTTGTTCCTTGATATTTAAATTATGTTTTGTTACATTATGCGTTAACATAGACTTAAGTTCTATTTTATGTTTTGCTTATAGCTTACACGATAAACAATTTCATATCATTAAATACAAGAGACAAAGAAATCTGTAGGGAATAAGAACTTGTTAAGGGTTCGTTAACTTGGGATATCGTAGCACAAACAAATATACACTTTGGACGTGGAAATTGACTTAGTGAATAAAATGTTCCATACATTAGGGGGTGTTTACATATAGAAATATCCCGTAGAGAGTCCATCGAAGACCCCCCGTGGTCATCGAGGAGTGTACTCTCCCTCCATTAACACCATCAATTGTGACTAAGTAAAGGCTGTTTCTTGAGCCAATCTAATATTGTTTATAGTTAATTCTTAGTAATTTTAGTGCACGTAAATAATCGTGAAAATAACACTGTGTTTTAAAAGTGAGGGAAAGTTTTTACAATTTTTTATTGAAGGCTAACTTTATCATCATACGACTGTCTCTGGCTAATAGCCAAGGTTGTAGTCGATAATAACGATTGTTACATTATGTTGTTATGTCCATTTTACGATTACAATAAAGAAGTATATATTACTCTGAATAAACATATCGCTCTAATAATCTTAATCTTACCTTCATATTCTGTACATAAAGAAGTCGAGTTTCGTTTTGAATACATTTGTGCTCTAAAAAGGAAAATATTTGTTTTTTTCTTTAAAGAAAGTGCGAACACATCATCATTACGCTGCGTAATTTTTTCGTATGTGCCATTCCCGTGTCTGTACTTTTATGCCTTCCCTCCATAAAGACAAAAGGGACTTTGAAGTAAAATCACGTACATTTTTTGCAACTTACTTAGGAGAGATTCAGCCCCTTGCCTTCCATGTTAATATTTTCTGGGAAAACATTGCGGGGACAACGCATGGAAATTACATTTAGATATTCGTTCGCGGCGCGTACGTCTGAGTGTGGTAGGGATATTATATTTTACGTGCAAGGAATGTAATAAAATGTTTAGGACAGTGTCGCGGTCGCGCACGCCGAATGGAACCTAATGTCGATTGATATGCAAATGAAGGGCGCAATTACAGCAGTGCGTGCTGACGAAAACAACTTTATATACAATTATTTTGATACCTATTGAAACGTTCACTCTACCCTCGTTGCTCCGACAAATCAGCTTTTATGATACATTATTTTCATTGACTTTTATTTTTCTAGACTTCTCTCCTCACAGTCGAAACCAGTACTTCTCAGAAGCCTGTACATGCCATTATCCATTCTTAAACGTTTATAAACCAACTTTAGAATAATTAGGCAATGGAAACCTCCTTTGACCACATAAAATCCATCATATAAAATGTTTGTATAGTGTGTAATGTTTGTATGTATGATTACCGATCACTAACTCGTTCCAAACTGAAATATTCCAGGAATCAAATATAAGACTAAAAGACTATGGCCTCATTTTTAATTTGATAATAATCGTGCGTAACAAATTGGTTAGTACTTAATTGAGGATCGCTCGAAGTGATTAAGAAGTAGATTGTATTAATTGTATAGCTTGGATGGTCCGAGTGGGGTCAGCGTCGGGGCTAGATAAGTAATAATACATTTAAGTGGCAGCCGCCGACACTCTCGTTCTCCCAGCGGTCTATCAAACTGCAATATCGTTTTATGAGCGTGCGTCATTTTAATAGATGTACATAAGACCTCTTTACTATATTTCGTACTCACATGACGTAATTGCTTAACCTTCTTCTAGAAAATTCTAACAGTTTCTTTATCTATTCGATAGCTGATTATTTAAAAATAACGCAAGCAATGTCGATTCGTTTCATCAATGGATACTAACGGTTACTTTTAGTACTAAACCCTTTCGATTTTATGTTTGAATTTCAGTAGAAAATGAAAATAAAAACAGGGAGAAAATTTTGAGTATCCCGGTCAGGATATTGCGTTTTAACGTCGATTCACCGGACAAGTGGTCAATAACTGTTGAAATAGGTTGCAAAGGATTCATATCCAACGTGAGTGCTCTCATCGTCTGCTCTATTTTGCTTTTAAAAGAAATATATTTAAAGTGTAGACGGGGCTCGGGTTTTTAATTAAATACTGCGGCATTTCTTGTGGAATTGGCTTCCGATTACGCCGCGTAATGAGATCTCAACCGCGAATCATAGCTCTCGGGGGTCGCTTTCGTGTCATACTTTCAAATGTAATATAGATACGGAATGTTATTAACAGACTTTGATTTTATTTTTTTTAATTGCTATATGATTAAATGTGCACTTTTGTTGGGTGTTTTGAATAATGACGATGACATTTAGTTTCTTTGTTAAGATTCTTTTTTTTGGTTTAAATCATTGACAAATATAATGTTTAAATTAATGATAGGCAAAAGTAATACATGTACGTAAATAAAAGCAAAAATAATCAGTATTTGTATCACGTACACAAGGAGGTGACATTTTTAGAAGAATATTTTAGTTTTTGAGGAAGTTGGGAGTTCTTAATTAGTTTGCCGTAACGGCCGCTAGGTGGCTCTGCTTGGCTTTGCAGTATCATCACGTGCGATAACTTTTTCATTTGACGCGTTCCCGGACAACTTTCCTATTTCGTTTTATTAACACTGTAACAGAAATGGGAGTAGGCTTTATAAGAACAGGTAGCTAACGGTCAAACATAAAATAATATTATCTTGTATCTGACTGGAATTATTTTATTTCGTTTTTATAAGAAAAACTTTTGATGGCGGCCTGTTTTTCTGTTTACTCTTAATGTCTCGCCGTATATTTTTTTATTGAATAGTGATTTATCGGTGATTTATTAAATTTTTATAGCATACATGCTTATATTGCTAAACACTTAGTTCTCTTACAATTGCATTGTTAAAATAATTTAATAGATTAGTAATGTAGTTGATAAAATCCATTAATTAAGAAAATGTTTTAAATAAAACCTACTAACTATAGTACTCAAATTTTTACTACGACAAAGAAAGTCTTGGAATTCTCAAAAAACTTGTTGTGAACTTAACAATGTAAAGTAAAATAAATTTAATGGTCTATATTTCTTCTCGTACTTTAAAGCAGTGAGCTAACAAGTTTTTTATTTATTCCCGGCGCACTCGTCGGTGCTTTGCATTCAACGGCGTATCCTCTTCAGCAGGTTGTCCCCGCGACCATCGCAACTTGCGTCTCAAAAGGCTTAATAAGTTAGCCAGATAAGGTTAATTTAATTTAAAATGTATAATCCACTTCCGAGGATCCTCTGAGGACGTTATTAACACGACATAAATAGTTATATTGAAGAGTTATGTGGTGACACACGAGATTTTATTAGATAGTTTTGATAGTTTGTAATTTTAGCCCACTTTATTCTGGATCGTCAGTGGCTCAGTGGTTTAAGTACTTTACTTGTAATCTACAGGTCTTGGGTTCGAATCCCAGGATGTACCAATGAAATTTTATATGTACGTAATTTACCCGACGTTATCACGGTGAATGAAAACATCGCACATATCGGCGAAAATATGTGTCGAGTCAACCAACCAGCACTTGGCCAGCGTGGTTGGGTAGTAGGCTCCGAGCCACTCGGTGGGGACATATAACGAGTTTGTGATGATGTTCTGGACGCTTTTTGATTGCCTCATTGAATCATTTTTTTTTACAGAAAAGAGCGTGACAGATTATATACTCTTTGGATTTTACATTGGTTGGCTCAGATAATTAAGATTTTTATGGAAATATATTTATAAACTTAATAAGGATTTAAATAATTGAAGAGAAATGTTTCTTACGATGATATCAGTTAAGTCGTCAAACCTCATACAAAATACCCTATAAATCTCGCCTTTAAAGCTCTAATAGGTATAAATTCGCTTATTTTTCGGCGTAAGACGAAATGGCCTCTTATTTTTTTACCTCTTACCGTACTCACGTAAAGCTCGGCGGAGAGCGTTTAACTAACAACATCTTATTTACGATTTTGATTATTCTCTTTTATAAATTAATGCCTTATTTTGACTTAAGATGAAATGTCAAGGAGTTATTAAGTACGTTAGTGGGTTAAAAATACAAATTTTTGTTTGATACAAAAATTAAGTGATTTATATTTGGAACAAAGTCGATATAATATAATATTTTTTTAAAACTAATTATAACTCGTGGAAGTGTCTTTTCTAAACTTATTAGGTTTTCTATACGACAATGAAGCAATTAACGAGAATAGGAATTTTAAAGTTTTTTAATAAATAGTTATCTAGTCGTTAATAAATTTTTCTTCTAGCACTATTTTATTTGCAAAGTGTATCATAGATTTTAACGATGAAGTAAAAAAGTTGGCTTAATTAACAAGCAACGTTCAGTCCATGAATGAGATTTAAATGTTAATTAACGTGAACATGTGTTAGTTAAATTATCACACATATGAAGTACACAAATTTTATTTTTATTAAAAAAACTGTTGATGTTTTAAAGAATATAATAACTCTGTGACAATATTCAGGCTATTTCTAAATTTGCTTCATATTCTTAAAGTGCCATCTTTTTTGAAGGTTCTGGTCTATCTGGTAAGTCTAATGACCGTAAATTGATATGTTGACATAGTATATCTTGACATTAGATTTGTTCTTTAAAGGTGCTAAATAGTTAATAAATAAAAAAATAAATAAAAAAGATTGTTTTTGTAAGCCTACAAGATAACAACTCTTAATTATTACAAATATGTTGTAATAGCTTAGACAATTTAATATCCGCGCCCGGGGCTATGAACAAAAGTGGAGTGTTTCCAACTTCAAGAACAAGGAACACGTTATAAATTGAATCCACTTCTCCCGTTTACACTTTCATTTGAAAATAAAAAAAGGCAAATTTAATTTACTTTGATGTGAAATCACGAACCACAACGAAGTTTCTTAGCGCTGAATCTGTTCTTTGTATCATTTTATACATTAATAATTTGTTCGGGTCGCGCACCGGTCTCGGAATTAGGTATACAGATAGATACGTTATTTTCTTATACAAGCCCGTCGAGATTGTGAAAGGATTTTATTTTATACGTGGAAAGAATGAAAAGCATAACAAGCTAAGAATCCTCTGTAATATAATTCTTCACGAACTAAAAAGTACCGTGTTGTAACTATTAACATTGTTTAAATAATTTTATCATATTATTATCTTAATACTAGAACTAATATAAGTTACTCTGATGAATTCAGGAAGTACAGTAGAACCTCGGTAACTTAAAAACCTCTATAACTACAAAAAATAACATGTTCCCTTCCTATCAGAGCCCAAAACCTCTATAACATTGACCCTTGATAACTTAAAACCTCTATAAATTAAAATATTTGGTGTTTTCCTTGGACTTTAACTTATCGAGGTTCTACTGAATATCATAAATGTAAATAATTTAATAACCGTTTTTAATCAATCAAATTCCATTAGAAATTAAGTTATCAATTGTTCTAGTCAGACTTATCCTTTTCATCCAAAAAAATGCATGAGATATTAAGATGAGAGCGTCTCAATATCAAAAGCTTAAAGATATAGAATTGTCACGAAGAAAACCTGCTTACTAATATAACGTTAATACTGTAAAATATCGAACACAATCAAAACATCGTGTACAGCGAGCAAATTAAACGCGACAAATGACTGAAAGATTGAAGTTGATGGGTTCGAATCGGTCAGGTAGGAGTATTGTGTCGCAGTGCGCCGCGCCGGCTTGCGGTGCCGTTGACATCGGCGCCGCGGGGCCGCGCCAGCACGCTAACTATTATTTAACTACTATCCCATACATGCACTAAATAACTACAAAGTCATTTTCTATTTGCAATTTTTTGCATTTTTGAGATTAACAATAAGAGTATCGGTAAAAGAAAGAAACATACGATTAATAACTATTTTATACAGAAACAAGATAGAAATAAATGTAAAGTTGGAGACTGAAGTAGTAAATAAGCAGGAAAATGTCTTGCAATGAATATTTACAACCATGTCTAAGGGGGATGAAATAGATTTTGTTTCTGATCACAGGATGGTTTTAAATATACTAACGTACCGTAGGAGAAAGTATCGAAAAAAGATTACATTTAAATAATATCACCCTAGCGATCACTTTCGCCTACGCGTGAATGGCAATTGGCTCCATGAAATCTGGCCTCCTGGGCGCTTAGCAATCAACCCGCAGAGTGTTCGATTGCAACGCACACTCCTTCTCGGAAAGAATAAAAAGATTGTTATCGCAGGTAGATGGTACTGTAAGGGCGAGCATAGATTGTAATTTGTGATGGCCCCACTTTAGAATTAGTGTGGCGAAGTTGCGCAATGAATCCGACCTACTTTCAACAGCTTTTAACATCGTCTGTGCTTTACATTTGAATACTAACTCAATGCACGGAAAATGTTTATTAGCTAATGTATACTGACCTCAAATGTTCTTTTATAAAATAATGTAGTTTGAATTCGCCTTTGCAAAACTAAATTTAGATCTATGAATATGATTTTGAAACATAACTCAGTGCTTTAAGTACTACCAATTTTATTTTTTAAATTACATTAGTAAATACCTTGTTAAGATTAGAATACGTCATAATGATTTTAATGCTGAAATCGTAAACTTCCCAATCGTACATTCAATTGTACTAGTGCTGCTTTATCAAGAAAATTAACTGTAGCCATGCTGAACAAATCTCCTAGCGCCGGTGGTTTCATAATTTCTTAATCTTAATTGCCGTTCCACCGCGTAAATTGGTGGAGTTTAGTGAGGTGCCCTTCGAGGGCCAAATACTAAATTAATCGTATATCTTTAATACGTATCATTTAACGCGAAAAAATACTGTAGTTTCTATTTTTAAATTACATTAAATCAAGAATCGATTAAAGAATGTTGATTAATTCTAATTAATTATAGCTTTGAATGTATGTTTTAGATTACATTATTTTAAAAAAAAATCATTATCCACTGGCCCTTATCCCTTATGGAGGGTCGGCACAGTATGTGCTGCTCTTCCATAGATCTCTATCAGCCGTCATATCTGAGTCCACTCCTTTCTTAAGCATATCTTCTTTCACACAATCCATCCATACTTTCTTCGGTCTTCCTCTTCCTTTGTAGCCATCCACATTCAATCTCAACACTTTCTAGTTTATGTCCCCATCATTTCGTCACTACTTTTGTAATTTTTTTTTAAAAATGACAAAAGTATTTAGTATGAGATTAAATTTTCCTATGTTTTAAAATAAAAATTGTGCGAAACAAATAGTAAAGCGCAAAGCCATTAATTTAATTATGCCACAATGCTGGCTGTAGTGTGCTCCGCGAGACAGATAATCGAACAAAATGACTTTTCAAACTTTGCCCTGAATAGTTTTATTCCGATTAAAGCTCTCGTAATCGTTTATATCAACGAATGTCGATATCGTAATTATTAAAAGCCTCTTTAATTATAACACCATTCAGAATAAAAATATAGCTTTTATTCTTGCGATAAACTGCTGAGTTGTCATTAAGTAGCTAAACTTTAGTAGTTTACTTGCTGTTAAGGCTTTATCTTTTTAAATTATCCTAAAAAGTGTTTTATTTTTGAAGCAAATGGAAACATGAAGTACGTAATAATGATGTGAGTTGATCAAAACAAAAGAGAAAAGATTTTTAAAGTATTTTCAGGTCTTCGGATTTAATCAGTGGAAAGCATAATGTATGTGCAATATATAAAAGGTTTGCTTGCCACTGTCCACGGTCACTGAATGGAAAGCGGGACATAGGAACGGAAACTAAATGGAATGAAAACATTCGAGTTTCGTTTTCATTCATTTAATTAGGCGGAGTTTTAAAGCGGCGCCGTCGTGTCGCTCGCCAATGTACTCGGCACTCGACCATCCCTTCACATTGTAATAAAACTGTTTTCATAGTTTTTAAAACACATTTGTCACATGATATATCATAACCAGCCAGTTTATTTGAGTTGAAATAGTTTCTATGAAGTAAAGTGATTTTCAAAATAAGATTTATGTAAGTGTGCAATTAAATCCTTGTCAAAAACCCTGCATCTCCTGATTTAAATTGAGAGTAAATTGACAAAATGTTTGATTTGTTGTACTACACACGCGGTAGAGGCGCTGCACAAATCTTATTTAATTTTTATTGAAAACGTGACAAATAACGCTAATGAAAATTCGTGTTTGACCTTCTGGTTCTAATTCGTATTGCTATCGTTAGCTCTTTTTTTATAGAATGCACAAAGCTCTTATTCACACAAAATGTGCATTCCAAATATAGATTTTATTTAACAGAGGTGAAAATCGTTGATTTTCAACATCCGGAAATAACTCGTCTTCAATTAGTGCAGGCGTCGATTCACTTTATTTATTCATTGCGAGGGAGCGAACGAAATAAAATAAGGAAAAAGAAAATCTTGAAGATAAACATTCATGCACGGAAAGGGGAAAACGAATACGTTACGTTAGGAAACTTTCATACTAAAGTAATCATTCGAACTCTAGCATCGTTTTTAAATCAAACATTCAAAGTAAAATTGAGATTAAATCTTTAATCTTAGTACGTGTTATTTTACTTTGCCATATTCTTTTTTTTTAATTTTAATTAACCATTATCGCTTCTTTAAGTAGATAATAATAATGTTTTCATGATTCTGAAGAAATAGTAGTACCTACCTCCCATTGGTTATCTTCTATATTGCCTACTCCAGTCTAGCAATTTCGTATAACCAAAAATAATATTTTAAAAATATCCAATACCAAAGAATTATGGTTATTTGCATACCATTTCAAACTGAGGCTTCGTTAATAACCCGACACAACATACGTATTCCTCTTCTTCCCTTGTATCTAACGCAAGAGCAGCAGTCTTCGTTAAAAATGCTCTACTCTTTAAAAGTCTTTTACGTAGTTGAGGTTAATAACTGCAGTTTGGCGCGAACGTGTTATTAAACGAAAACACTTGACAAGGACTCTCGGCTTGCAACTTTCATAAATTTTTTTACTAAGCGCTACTTGACCGAGGCTAATACGAGAATTTTTAAATGCAGATTTAGATTATTGGGATTAAAACAGCAAAATGTATTTTTTTGGTTAGTGTTAACCGCGGGCTTCTGCTGAAAAAACCTTTAATAATATATAGCTCTTAGTATATAGCTTAGTTTATACCAAAATGATAAAAGAAATTTTGAACAGGTGTGCGACAGTGGACGCCCACGGTTATTAACTTAACAATAGCGTTGTTGATTAAATAGCTGTTTGCTAGCTAACAATGTTTATGCTAAAATGTTGACTTTAAATTAACATATGCAATGCATTAGTAGTGAACTCAATATAATAATTAGTCTACTAACCGACACATTTAATTACCAACGAAATGTGGAATAGGACAAGAGTAGTCTCGTAGATGAATATATTTACTCTGATGCATTAAATAATTCAAAAGAAAGTTAGAACAATTACATGTAACTATATTTTGGCAGAAAACTGTTGAGAATACTAAATAATTAGGTATTCGTATTTCTATTCTGTAAAAAATGGTAATCTTTAAATGATTCTTCTTATAACTAACAAATCACATATTTGTTGTTAAAATAAAACGTAATATTACGAATAAATTTCGGTACGTGTGAAAGGGCCTTTATCAAATATTTAGGAGCAAATCGGCGTTAGAAGGAACGGTGCGGCGCCGATTCGGTACGGCGGCGCGCGGCTTGTAATATCGTCAGGATGCATTGCAGCGACAGGTGTAAATAATCACTACATTAACGGCCCGGAGATGCTCCCTTATTTGTTATTTATTTTTATTCACTTTAACTTATTTAACTGCTGCTGGTATATTTTACAACAGAATGCAGAGGTTATTGTATTTACAACATTTTTTAATGTAAAAATTTTAAAATCAACATTTTAATGGTTGACTTTGCTGTTACTATTATCATTGATAGTGAGTACTATAATTTGTATTAAATTAGAGTGCCTTTTAAATATAAGGTAGAGGTATAAAGGGCTTAAAGTATTTCGAACAGAGAAATGAAAACTTGCAGTAAAGATGAAATGCTTTTGACCTCCAGCGCTTGGGGAAAGCAGATGAATATTTTAAAAGAAAATAAGAGCAAAAGAGCGGCTCCACTTTCCGACAGAAATAAACGAACTCATGTAATACTATTCTTTACTACTAGGATTACAAAGAATACCATAATAAAATATCGTTTATGATTATATTTTAGAAGGAAAATATATTTTTAAACAGGACAACACTGCTTTTCCTTTAAGAAATGTAAACCTCAAATCGCTTTAGTTTTTAGTATATCCACTCTGTGTTGATCTTGTGAGTTTATGAATTGCCTTTCTGTGTACACAGGCGAGCAGAGAAACAATATTTTTACGTTGCTATCCAACTCAAATAATTTCGGTACAAAAAGTTCAATAAAAAGGTTTTGAACGAAACATAAATTTCTATATAAACGCCAAAAGAATACATTGCCCTTAGTCTTGTCTACGTTCAATTTTTAAATTCAATAATGTATGAATTCAGGTTGTAGACGATTGCGTCGGGGGGTGGCTGCCGCTCGTAAAACATAGCTCGGGCCACACTAAATGTCAATGTACAAGGCCAAGGAGCCTTACATTCCCTATTACATTTGTCTTTATGTTTTTACTCGTGTCCCAATATCGTGTTCCGATGTACCTTCCACTTCAATTTTCCTTTCCCAGACGGTAAATACCTACCACTTATGTATCGAAATAGTTTACCTGAGAAGACGCAAACGATACCGTTGGAAAGGATTGAATTCGATATTTGGAACATAAATAAATAGAAATACGAAATGTAGAGTATATTTTGTATGGAAAGAGTAGAATTACACAACTAAATTATTAAAAAAACCTGATAATACGATTATAAGATATTTTTGGATAACTCGAATGTTTTATTGCATTAGTTAAATTCAACTTACAAAGGGGAATCTGTAATCAAGACAACGTACATTTTATTTTGTATTCAAGTGCGTGTTGAATGCGCTACAATTATTTGGACTTTCCCTAAGGGTGCTCCAAATCGACCTCTCTTACGGAAAATGTATTTGTCTCGGTACGGGAAATGTTAAACACTGTGTCGTAACCTTTTTAGCATTTTATAAATGGATATCTCATTCGAGTTATTGTCGACTACGTTGAATAAATAATAATACATTTTCCTAACTGTTCATAAAAGATTTTTACATTATTATTGCTGATAACTGCGAAAATGACCGTGTTTAATTTAACCAATTTTCTCATATACTTAATAGTTAGGTATATTCCAAATACTGTGTATGCTACTTTATTGATATAAAAGTATTTTTTCGCAAAACCTCTTAAAAACTGAAGAATAAGTTTAAGTACAAAAACAATTCTTAACTGTATACAAGTATCAAAGTATGAAACTTTACAAAGGAGTTTGTTTAATTAGTTCTCTGTAGATGGTTATTTTCTGTATTATTTTATGTTAACCATTATTGTTATTAGCTTACATTAGACGGTATGAGAGCACTCTTTCTCTCATATTGACATTGCCATTAACAAGATCAAATATATCCTCAATTAGTTAACAATTGTACGTCCTTTTACATAGTTCTAGTTACTCTAGTTTTTACTCTATTATGTAAGAGGATATTATACGTTACGGTACATGTTGTCGTAATATTTTAACACTATAAATGTAATAATAACTATGTATTCATGTAATATTTAGTTGTGTTAAACAATACTGGGAAATGATATTCCGTGCCAGCGGCGGGTGCCCGTGCCGCCGAACAATTGATGAAGCCGCGTTCCTCCTAACATCATAAAATTTTATCACCCAGAATATTTATTATTTATAGTTTTATAGACCTGTCTGACATCGATTTACCCGTCGATACCGTGGTGGGGCTTATCAGAGCCGTTAGCATTCCAATCACTATGAATCACAACGAACAAAAAATGTTTTCATATTTTCAAATTTGTAATAAAATTTACGAAGTAAAAATAAAATTTTGAAGAAGACTAATTACATGTCAAAACTTCTATAAGATTCGATCGTTTTAATGACTGTATCATTGCGTTATTTTTATTTTTAAATATCTGAAAAGTTAGTAATAAAAGGTTTGAACGTCAATGAAAATGGTATTTTAATCCGGCCATCGATACCTGGCAGCGACAGCGGGATTACGGATACTATCTCGCTGCAGACTGACTTCGATATTTTTTTCAATAATATCTTTGCTGTTGCATTTTACATATCCGACGTCTGAGTTTTATACTTCAGTCGACTTCCACTGTTTTATATTTTATTCATAGCTTCTGAGAATACAATTTATAGAACTCATTACAAAATCTTTTGTTGCAAAACTGCGAGAGCTTAGTGCGCAATGTGTCCGTCTTTTCAGGTAAGATCTGGAGAGCTGCCAACTACCTGTGGACTGTACTTAAAGAAACATACTGTAGGTTACGGCGTCAATTTGTTTTTGAGTCCGCCTTACTGGGGGGCAATAAATTTAAGTGCGGTATAGAAAACGTTTATTTTATATCACCAGTAACAGCGTACATATTCTCCGCATCTCTTTCCGCCGCATGTCACGCTTTTCCCGTTTATTAAATTTATTAGAGGCGTGTTCTGTAAATAAGTGAAGCGAAAGGTAACAGCGTTTGGCCGCTTTCGCCGCTGCGTCACTGGGAATCCCGCGCCCTCCCTGAGGTGTTTAGGCAAAATGTTAAGTCGATTCACCTTATTGTTACTTTGGAAACTTGTATCTGAATGTTGTATTATTGCACAAGGTGAACTTTTCGATATCTTTTTAATTCACAATAGAAATGTTTTATCAGAAATTCCTTTTAAAAATGAGCAACAGTAATTAGTTCTAGATGAGTACAAGATATACCTACTGGTTAAATATATAAGTAGTAATGGTTTAGATTGGGCCACCTACTTACAACTTTGGTCGTTAATGTGAAATTGAGCAAATAATATTCATTGTATCACTTAATAAACAAACTACAATTATATGGATATAATATTATGTTGTCCGAACTAAATTTTCAGCTATGATTTTAACCACAAAGGCATTATTAAATATTTCGTATCGCCTTTTACGGCGCCAACGAGACTACATGAAATAATGGATTCTTGCGCCACCATGACAGGCATAAATCCACTGCGAAAAATGGTATTTAAAACTCATCGATGTATGTATCTAATCAATAATAGAACAGAAATAGTTTGATCATAATGTTATCGATGGCACGAAGACGCTTGCATTGAGCTTTTACGAGCTTGTTCCTATTTAATAAATATGTCGGTCTTTTCCTTCCCCAAATTTTACGACCGAACAATAAAACATGTCTCGACATCCAAATTTATATGCGTACATAAAGTTTTATATCTGCGCGACTTGCACCGCTCGGAGGTTACCTAATTGTTGCCGGTCATGGACGAGGTAAGCAGGGCACGACGGCGAAGGTATCGTGCAGGCCTAGAATACCGACAGACTCGCGCCCTCGCTCGCGAATGCTCACATTGTTCTCGAAACATCAGCGGCTATCATTGTCTTGAAATTTTATTTTTAGATCATTGTATTCAATTGTGTGACTATTAGATATCTTAATAATCACTTAACGTAATGAAGCTTAAAAAAAGTCATTGTTAATTGCATTCGACCTAAGTTTGCAGAATAAAAAGCGTAATATTTGCTATTTTTGTATTAAACCTTCGTCAAAAGATTGTTAAGCGATAAATGTCCATTAATTATTATAAATCAGGTTAATAACATATTAACAATTATTCATTTCACAATAAGTGATACGAGTCGCGTTCATTGAACGTTATAATTAGTCAATACAGCAACAACTCTTTCATATGTTAAATTTAATTTCGCAAATAGAGTTTACCTAATTGCGTATGCTGTAATTATCTGGCGGACGTGTTCCGGAGAATTGTTATTGGTCGTAAGGAAAGGCTGAGAGCGGAATTATTGAGCAGTCTCAGGTGCTCCTCAGGTCACAGTGAAATTCATATCGTTTGTTGAGATACGATCTCCTTGTTTATCAATATTCTAGATGATATGACGGCTTCGAGATATTTAATATCTTTGATTACTTGTCTAGTTCTCTTGAATAGTTACTGATGTAAATTACGACTTATGTTATAAACTTTAAAAAAATGTACAGCAAAGATTACATAGGGATAAAAGCCGCTTATAACCTAAAAGTATTTGATTGAATAAAAAGTCGATTTGATTTCCATCCTACTAAAGTACAAAATTTTTATTTCAAATTGTAATAAAAAAAAACCTTATTTACAGATTCGTGTAAGTAATAAATCTGCTTAATATCACATAATGATACGAAGCAATGCTAATGTATATTCAACTGAAATGTCTCGTTAATAAACTTCGAAGGATAATAATAATTGCTTTAAGTTATATTACTGCACAAATTCATTGAATGAAACACGAAGCTAATCTGCGGTTGCATTGTACGTAGCTGTAGCTGTAGCATTGTCGTAGCGATCTTGTAGCACTTAGAGCCTATTAGATGCGGCCTCTAATAAATTCCGAATCTAAGATGCTTTAGATGTCCTGCTACAATATACATAACATTCCTTTGTGACTCAAGTAATTCTATTGACACAACTTGCATTTATAAGATGTTCGAAATACATTTTAGCTTTAACTGTTTTAAGAACGTATCTAGTATCAATTATTGAAAAAAAAAAGTTTTAAACGTGAAATGCTCGCTATTTTTAGTTCATTAGTAACATAAGTAGCGTAACTTTGTCGTGAGTTATATCAAATTTTAAACATGTCTGCGTTTTTAAAAATGGAGTCATATTAAACTTTAATAAATGACTCATAAATATAGATCCTAAAGTAATTTTGATAGTCGTTGAACAATAATTGTATGTTATTTTCAATGGCGAGGGTTCGAAGTTATTTCCACGAATTTCGTTTACCCGAGCCACTGGGAGGCGCCAGACATTGACTCATGTTCAATTTAGAAACACAGTCAATTTAACTTTTCACTATGACTATACAGTAATAAGTTACCCAACTCAGACGGAGAAAAATAGAAGAATCTACGAGTAAGTTGCCGTAAGTATGCCCTCGAATTGTTAAGTCCTACGGACTACAGTCATTCCATTGTGACTGTTTTACCAGTCATGAAGATTTTTATATTTAAAGGTACTAAAATGAGAGCGTGTAAAGGCAGGAGGAATCGTTTTTATTCCCCTATTTCTTATCTGAACGCTTCGCGAAGATTTTTCGTAGATGTCATTTAGTGCTAATGCCTGTTGTGGGACGCGTCGCTTACGAATTGCGACATTTTCTCGTTGCTCTTAGCCTCCCGAACCAACCTTAAATCCTGCCTTCAAAATGAGCCAATGCATCTTAAGTAAGACAATGTTTCTTTAAAATGTTAAGTCGCATACTCGAAAATAAACAGAAACTTTTATTAGAATCTACTGAATTTTCAATTCTCTTTTATTAATATTTACTACCAGAGAATAAACACACAAATTATAGAATAAGATAAAAAAAAATATATCTCATGTACAAAAAGTAGAGAAAGAAACATTTTAACAAAACATAAAATATATAATCGTAAGCAATAGTTTATTATAAAGTAAAGACAATTACTAAAATGTTAAGATATTCGATTAATTTTTAAATAACGACATGTAAAAAAATCACAAGTGAAAAGATTGAGAATCACTATTCCCTGGAAAATTACAATTGTATAGTTCGCCTTTATTCTATACGATAAACTATAAGTAGTTATATTCGGTTAACAATAATAGCCGCAGAGACACAATAGTTCAATATTTGCATAGCCGGTGTAGTTATGTCGCAATGAATAACTTTCAAGGGGATCTCGAACTAATAATGATCTCATTTGTCGGTCGGCAAACGACTTAGTATCCAAGGAGCTCTTTCACGCCTTCATTAAGGGGTGCTGAGAGTCCGGAACTTGTGCACTTCTACCGAATTCGATGTGGGTAGTGCCAAGTCGACGTCTGTCCTTAATTGTTCGCCTACGAATACTTAACGACTCGAGCACGATAGATGTTTTATAATTGTTGCTTTTGCTCTAATGCATAATTAATTAATGTTTTATATAAACAATGTTTTTCATTTTTTATTTGGGACTATCCTGTTAAAGATAAAATTCATTATTTAAAAATTAGAATAGAAAATGATTTAAACAAAACGAAAGTCTATTTTACTTGGTATAACATAGAGTAAGCGATCATCGACAAGTGAAATAATATCCTACAAACGGTCTGTCAAAGCTTTTAAATAAATTTATTGACAGCCACAAAGTGAGTGCACTGAATTTTACGATCGACAGTTTATATCCGTGCATACGAGCTTTATTTAGTTATATAAACATTTAATGGGTCGTCCGTATCAGAAACATCACTGGTAAATGTTGCACTGTAACTGCGTACAACTTTATCGCATTACTTCTCACGCCTCGTTAGGATATTCCGTTATTTTTATGACGATACACACTGTTTCTTTTTATTGCCTGAAAGAGATTTTATTAAAATAGAGGGTGGAAGTTTTACTTCGGTTCGGTATCAAGTTTTGTGCCGAGCAAGGAAAACAGGTGAATATTTTTAAGTTGGCTCAATTGAAACTTTATATATTTGGAGTCGAGTTTTGTAACAATAGGCGCACACCAGACACTTTAACCTAACGACCTCAATGCAGAAAAAAATTAAAATGCTCGCATACGGTTTCAAGGATTCCTAGTAATCTTTCAACATACAAAAACCTATCGTTACTTTAGCGACATATGGAAGTTGTACATTTACGTGGTAGTTGTTTGTTTTTAGTCCGCAGCGAAACCGTTACAAGCTCGATTTGATGTCGTAGTTGGTTTTTCCACCTAGTATATTCATGTAAACACACACATGCACCAGTGACCGCTGTCGCCATGGCGGGGCCTTTGCCTCGGACAGTGCACGCTACTGCGGGCCCGATTCTAAGAACTTTATGTGTCGATGAACTGCATGCACCGCTTGCGAAAAAACATCGATAAGTGTTAATAAATTACAAACGGGGATTTTCCCAGTTTAGGGTCGGTTAATGATTGAGTACTGCTTTTGTGTCGGGAAGTTTCATTACTTATTTAGCAAAAAACAGGGTACCCCACAGCGTACAATTTCCTTGAAATTTGAAACACACGAAAGGTTATTTTAATGAGCTTTTATTATCATGATTTGTATGTATCAAAATAAAAAAAAGCTTAATTTTACTTCTTTCACATCTAATGACTTGATCTAAGGATCGGTTATATCAAGTCATCGATAAATAATTTGTGAATTTGTAAATACAAAGTAACAAAGCACATCATTATATTAACGTATTAATTTATGATTCTATTATTTATCTGCGCCGAGGCGTGTGCAATGTTAATGCGAGATTTCGAACGTTTTATAACGTATAACATACTCTATATCAAAATCGAATAATCGTAAACAATGATAAAGTACGGAGGTGAACAGTATCAGGAAGTAATACGGTCGGCGCGCAAGAAAAGCTGAGGAGCATTACACAAAGACAAATGTCTGTGAGACAGCATTAACATAATCCGAGAGTGGCGGGAAACAAAGGAAGTGACGCGAGGCGCGCGGGCGAGCGACTTCCGGCCGCTGCACCGAGAAGCGGCATAACTCGGAAATTGATGCGGTCCATCACAGAGCAAATTTGATTACCTCGCTAACAATCCGGATCTTTCTTGTTTTGTTTTTTGTTGTTGTCATTCTATATGACACGGTATACACAGATTAGTTCGATGTTTAAAATAATATAAAAAAGGCTCTTTTTTATAACATTATCAGTTACTCGTTTTCCGTAAGGAAACATATTTTTAAAGCCTACATTCAAATTTAATTTGAAGTTGCCCCAGATTGAATGCACTACCCACGCTTCCCAGAGCTTACCAATGATGGAATTAGAGATTCCGACGGATCGGATTAAATCTATTTCCAAATAGCTCGAATAACTTCAACAGAAAAGGTTTTATAGCTTTAAAGGTCATAAAATATTTCCATTGTCGTATATTCTTATGTTATACGAGATTCGAAGATAAGGAAGGGTGATGTAATAATATAGCTCGTTAAAGTAACAATTATTTGCATGCGTTATAACTATTTAACTACTAATAAAAGATTACTGAACTACATAAATCATTTAATAAAAGATATATCATCTGCAAACTTCTTACTGTAGCTGAAATGGGACGCTAAAGTTAAATTCTAGCTCGTTATAGTCTGCGACGCAAGGGCAACCAGTTACACACATATGGATGACAGACGTATAACCTATGTATGCGTATGTGTGGCGAATCCCGCGAATGCATCAATCTTGATCAGGAATCGCAGGGGACCGTCGTCCGGCCCGTGTAGCATTGCTACGTCGCTACGCCGCTACGAAGCTACGGGGTACGTAAACGGAAGCTTACTGCGAATGGAATTCCGATGCTAATGCTACAACAATTTATTGAAATATATTGTATAAATGGATTTAGTATATTACGATGTCTGACTTGGAAATTATGATGTTACAATAACTTAACAATGACATTCTTGTCTAGGCATACTTTAGTGAAACTTACACCATTGTAATGGTTTGTGTTTTTATATTTCTAAGGAAAAAGAGAGATATATAAAATAATAAGTATAAATATACTTATATGCAAACGTTAAAATATCCCACAAAGAACTTATTTAGATTATCAAGTTACGTAAAATTTTCGTATGAATAATTTAAATAAAATCTGTGAGATGGTAAGCGAGGATACATTTTTATTCAAAGTTATGAATAACAATAGCATTCAGCGGCAAATCATTTAATTAAGTTCGCTTAATCTATTCAAAAGCAGCCACATTCAACAAGTAGCGGGCGGATTCAAAATCCTCAATACTTTTATGTGGGATGGTCGTTGCCGTACAAAGTAATGAAGTGGGGATGGATCTGGGAAAAGAGGATTATACTTTTTGCATCGGGCGTCAAAGAGTGGCGATCTACTTGAAGATTTTTCTTTCCGCCGATGGTCTCTGAATACTGCACCACAATGCCCGGGGTTCAAAAAAGCTTGATGAATTTCCAGCTCTTTGTTTCCGCTCGCTCTGCCTCGACAAGGCATTGCTTTTTAATTTAGACCATTTCGCCTCCTCTTTTTATTCTGGTAATAAATCTAGATATCCAGTGGCTTTAATGTTGATTCATTCGCATGTTTTCATATTGTAAAACCATTATTTTACTAAAAGACGGACATTAAAAAGCTATCGCGGCGACAATCGCTTGTTTATGTCGGAGAGACGCAGTTAAATTTCTCAAGCAGATGAAATAGATTCATTCGACTAAATTTACTGTGTAGTTTGAATTTCGAATACGAGAAAGAAAAAGTAGGTGGCATTCAAATGAACTTTCACAGAGCTGTTTCGGCGAGTCCATCAATCTTGATCACGGAGCACATGGGACGGGGCGCGATCAAAGCGGAGGTACTTGTTACACCGTCCCTGCAGACTGACAGCCTGTTTGCCAGACTACTTTTCTGATGTTTCTTAAATACAAATTTTGCACTACTTTCAACTTTGCAATGTTTCAAACAAAGTGTTTTGGATTGTGTGTATTATTATTATCGCAAATTGTAAATAGTAAAATGTAAAAAACTATTTGAAGTTACATTGTTAATAGCAACAAGCTGTATTAATTTTATTGTACTGGCCATTAACATAGTAGAGCCATTTTATAAATATCTATTTTCGTATTTCAGTACTAAAATTACACAAATAGTCATATACCTGGAAGCCACGTATCTATTGAAAGGATCTCTTTAAATAGAATTGCTTGGAAATAACGTAATTCCCGGGCGAGGGAGGTGGAATAATAAGTTTTTCGAGTAACAAAGCAAATAAAAGCGTTAATGCGGCTGCATCGAGATTTTCCAACTGGGAAAAATTGCGCTTTTATGTAAGGTCGCTGTAAAGAAGGTTTTAATGAAAATTTCTGAGCTATCCGATATTGGTAAAAGTTTTCCTTTCTCTTTTCTTTCAAAAAGGTTAATTTAGATACGAAATATCTCTTTTATTGACATTTTATTGTCCTTTATAATTCGATGGAATGGTTACCTACTTTGGTTTTTTTAACAAAGTGGCGTAGAAATAGTTCGCTCTTTAAGGATAAAGGAGCATTATTTCTTTCCTAAATATTTAACTAGAGCATAGACAAGTATCAAAGATTAAAAAGTCCCCATCTCTCAATCACCTGACGTCGAAACCAAACAGCAATTGACGCATCTATTGTTAGCCTTCTATAAATAAACGTAGCTGTTATGATATAAACCTTCAACTAAGAAGCCCACATATTTTTCTCCTCGTTATTCATAGTTTTAAGAAAATTCATTGGTAAAATTACTAGGAATTTTGTTATTAACATTTTTCTAATAGAAATTGGTAATAACACGTGATGAATATTACAATAAATTTAAAATAGTATCAAAGAATATTCGCAAACAAGGCGATGTTGCAGTTCAATATGAGAGTAGGAGATAATGCGGCTTGACAGTGACAAGGGTTGAAAGCAGACCGTTCAACCATAAAAATACTATCCACTGCATTCCGTTTTATCACTTATAATATTAAGCTGATTTCTCACACCGACAGTCGTTTAACTTGTACGTTTTATTTGCTTATATTCACATTTATCTTCAATGAATTGGTTTGAAGAGTCTATTTATAGTGTACTGGTAACTAAAACGTCTTTTACTTTAATCTTATTAATATTATAAATTACACTATCACCTTATATTGGAATTCGTCGTGGCGAGTCGCAGGCGGCAGCTAGTTTAAAAACGTGTTTATCTATATTTCTTTTGCTGTCCAAAGGCATTAGATAGACGTATAAGAATAAAACAAATGCAATATTCGCGGAGAGCGGTGTAGTTCAAACGGCAGACGTTGTTAACTAAACTTTCCCACCTTAACAGAGGAAGCGTTAGCCATTACACAGTGCGGTGCTCGAGAAGAATACCTTTTTATATAATAACTTCCAACGCCAACTCGCTTCGCCGCCGCTACAGTTACAGATAGTGAAAGTTTTGCTTACAATGTACAACTTAATACGCTTAGAAATAATTTTTGGTTATACTTTTTGATATTAATCTTAAAAATAATCAACAAATGATAAATATTTGTATATTGATCTCAAAAAGTACTTATAGTTTAGAGCAGAAACTACTGTAAGAAAACATAATTGGTACCAAGAAAGCAAACACAATTAATGTTTAACAGAAGCTGGAGACACCAAAGTAGAACGACTTAAAATACAAGCAAGCAAGGAGTTTAGGGATTTAAATTAATTAGGATTGAATAAATAAAACAAGAGCAATACTACAATATTTTTTCTAATGTTCATTTGTTATTTTCTGTTGTCGAAAATTAATTGACGAGCATAAAGATCGATGACAGAGATATTCCACCTGAATCGAGTGATGTCAAACATGGTTCAAGAAGGTTTTCTTGCATATTGTCCGTTGTTAGCCAGACTGTGGGCACCCTCGTCAAAGTCACGCCTCATTGACCCTTCCCGACTATCGATTGGGAACCAATTTATTTTATATGAATCTTCGATCTTCGTATGATGCTGTCAAGACCTAAACTTATTGATGTTATTTAACTTACACTGCTTTAGTAAATTGCTGTAAATTTTATTTGGCACTGGTTAACGTAATTGACACAATATTTTATTTATAGGTGCTCATTCAAGTAAGAAACTCATTCAAGGAAGATGATAGGAATGATTTGATCAAGAAAGAGTTTGTTTATAATTCTTCTCTCGTAAATATCATTAAAAGGTGGTGGAGAACGTGGATAACTAAAATATTGAAGTCTGAAAAGTTATATTAAAAAAATTGGTATCCGTAATACAAGTTCTGTCCAAACAGACGATCAAAGTATTCCACGCACTATAGCTTCAAACTTTCCTTCTAAGATATATCGTCGAAACTGTTAAGTGGCATGCAAAATGTATATAATACTTTGTACTTCCTTATGCCGTTATGGCAAAGTTCCAAGTTAAACAATCTTCCGTGGGACGGCGATAACGGCAGACTATGTTTTTATTACTTGACACCGTCGTAAAAATTAAACAAACTGCATTCGCAGGCGAAGTAACAGCTGCCTTAATTAAATTAACGTCGAAATATGACGACTTAGTTTTAATTTATTTGAAATTTTATTGAAAGTGTTTAAATTTATTTATTTATTTTTTACATTGTGTACCATCTTTTCATATTCATTCCATAAGGATGAACAATATAATAAAAAAAAATGTTTCGATACTAATAATAACATTGAACTCTATTTGTAAGCTCCATTAGATAAAATGTATACGTACGATAAAAATTACATAAAATACAAGAAATCTGAGGTTGCAAGTGTAAACACAAAACATAAAAAAATCTCCCCTTCATGTAGATATTTTTTTTAATGACCACTTCTTAATAAAATTGGCAAAGGGTACTAATTTACCTGATGCAAAATGATTGGTGGTTGCTTTGAATCCATTGACACTAACTGAATGTTAAATTAAAAAACCTTCAGATCTTTTTGTATCACGTCATTTCTTATCCTATTATTAAGATAAATGTATACCCAGTCATTATCTGTCTTCTTATAAATTCTATCCCCCAATAATTTAAACTCATTCATGCAATAATGATCAATGGCCTCTTATTTATGTTGTGAACTTTGTTTAGGATTTATTTTATGTTGAAGTCTACGAATCTTTAAAAATAAGTAACTGCTGAAGACATGTGAAAGTAAATCAACTGTTACCTTTAATTAACACATGACCTTTTTCTTTTTTAATTACAGGTGTAAAATTATGCTGCAATTTGTATAAATCAGCTTTCCTTTAATGCGTATATGCGTCCTTCATGAATACTTGTAATATGAATGAAACAGAGTGGCAGATACACGAGTTACAAAGCAAGATAATAATGAGCTGTGAAAATGTTCTCTGTCGGCAGTAAGTTGACGTGATTGTGGCACTGCAGAGCAGGATACGGTAGAGTGCAACGTGCAAATGTGTGCACAATTTACTGACGCCAAAGTCGACGCTTTACACTGTTAAATTAGAGAACCCAGCGATGTTTCCACCTTATTTGCTCTGATCTGGAAGGATTGCTGTGACAAAACATTTGTTGCTTACGTTGAGTGTACGAATATACAACTAGTTTATTTTAGAATGGTACATAACCTACAAATGTATGATTTAATATGTTTTCATTTTGACATCGTATTAAAATTCCTAGAACGTAATTAACTGTTTTTAAATTTTATATTTAATAACTTATAAACACCAAAAAAATTACTCCCTACGTTCTTACAGGTTAGTCCTGTCTTATAACAATATTTAAAAATAGAATTAACGTACTATGCGCAATTCATGGAGAGGATTTCGTTAACTTCTTTCTTACTCGTCTTTGCACACAGCCAGCAGTGGTGGCGAAGCAGAGCGTAGGCCAAAGGTAACTTTGTATCTGGCTGCACGTGGGCACGTGAGCGCGGTGCCAACGCCATGTCGTGCTGCACTCGTTTGAATTCCTGCACCGTACGCTCCCTTCTGAACGTACGACGTTATTAGAGCTTTGCGCAGCGTCGTCACAGCGCTCGCTACAACTTAGCTAGTTTAAAATGAATTGCAGCAAAAACATGCTTCCCTACGTCCTATAAATTTTATCTTCTCGAGTTTATAATTAACGTTTTTATGGCAGTTAACTTGTTTCCGTTAGGAGATAAAATATTTTGTTAAGCTCTTTTAAATTAATTTCATAATTATACTGTTGTTATATGCCGAGTTGAATATGTGCGAAATTAAGTAGAAATGTACTGTTACATACTATTTAAATTTGGATGTTGAATAAATATAGTTTTGATACCAAGATCTTAATATATAGTTTGCTTGAGGGTTGACATAACAAGCCCAGCTTCTAGAAGCTGAAGGTTGAAGTTGCATGTCAACAGTTCCAGTACGTTCACGTTCCGATTCTTGTGCAACAATAAGTACATGGCTTGTCATTCATAATACAACCTATAAATATTTTAAAAGTGAATTTAAGAATTTTTCAAGTAACTTATGATAGTATTAAAAGTGTTCATCGTGTGTCGGTGTCGTCATCAGCGGCGGCGGCGGCGACGGCGGCGGCGGCGGGCGGCCGGCGCGACGGAGGCGTGCCCTGGCGGGCCAATGGGCGCCCCCGCCCGTCCTCCGCCCGCGCCGCTCTACACCCAGCTCGCCAGTAGGTTTGTGTCCTTTTGGCTGACCGCATGACTCCGTATCTCGCTTCGCTGTACTCGTCGTAAATCGTGTACGAGCATCGCGCTTTACCGTCCCTGCGCTACGCCGTAACTAGCTTCACAGCCGTTCCGACTCTCGGCCACCGAGTGCTCCGACCGCGTGAAACGGTTCCCGCTAAAGTTGCCGCTCGCTGTGACTTGGTGCGCTGTGACGACGGAGTGCCGCTGCCTGCAACCGGCGAGTGCCAGGTACTGTCCACGCGGCGATCGCCCGCGTCCCTCACCCCCCGCGCGCTCCTCGCGCCCTCGCCCTCGCCCTCGCCCGCGCGTCGCCGCCTCCTGCGAGCGGGACGCAGCGCGCCTATCTATGACTCATCTCGTATGCTTAACATCATATGCACATCGCTGTCACTTCATTACATACCTAAATAAATTTCATTCATCAGAAGCACTCGAATGTTGTTTTTATTTTATACACATTAGATATATTTCGTTCATTTAATTTTTTCTGCCTCATCATCTCAATCAGGTACAGTAAAATCATAGCATTTAAATCACAAAAGTCATTGCAAAACTCTCAACGACAAGTACAAAATAAACCTAAACAAAGACACGAAACAAAATGATCAAGCTATACAGAATACTTACTGATGTAGCGCTACGAAGGATCTACGAAAATCTAATCGCATTAAAACCATGAAAAAATAAAAGGGTAGCAAAGGATACAAGATTTTCTGAATAAACATAACAATTTCCGCTTCATCGCCTCAGAACGCGGCCAGACAAATTAAAGAACATTTTTCCCGTAGAGCTCTCGCTCCCACTTAGGGCCTCTGCCGGCTCCATAAAACTTAACTACGCGCCGTAACCGCGACTAATTATTAGGGTGGGTTTACATAACGTATTTATGAGCTTGAGATTTAACGCAAGCGTGCCGGGCTCTAGAGGTCTGTTATCGTGCTATTAAAAAGTTGTCCTCCGCAGACCACTAAATAGCATAATACGTACCAAGGCGCGCCTTTGAGGCTGCACAGACGCGACGCAGCGCGAGCGCACTTAATTCATTTACTTCATTTTACCATGTATAAACTTTGAAATATTTGTAAAATGTATTTAATATCTTCACAAATATGTATAAAACCAGAATTTCTGCAACATTCCCTACTATTTATTTTTAAAAGAACTATCCACAAAAGAGTAAAAGTAAGTCGACAAATAATGGAGAAGCAATTTTGTCTACGTTTTATTATATTAACACCGAATAATTTATTTTCTTTCGCTTTAAAAAGTACATAAAACTACAAAACACTTGAGCATATGTTTATAACCGCATAACGGTCAGAAATAACAATTTCTAAATCGTAGTTTTACGGGCTATTAACTTTGAAGAAGAGTAACCTCTGTCAAACTCTATACGATCCTCCTTACGTGATACAAATAACAAAATGATTTATCCTTTGTTGAAATTTTCTACAAAAGTTTCCTTATAATTGGGTAAAAAGAAAATATTGAACACGGAAAAATGATAAAATTACCGTAATTAATTGACTAATACAAATCTTAATTATCAGTTCACTTATCGTGGACAAATATGTCATGAGATTTGTGTACTCTATATTATTTATTACAAGTATGAAATACATAGCAGCCTACGTACAGTAACCTCGGGTGAAGCTTTTGCAGTCTTAGAAAAATTAATAATGACTTTTAAAATTGCTGTGGTGTGGCTCTCGTATCATTGTAGAATAAAATCTATGTAACCTGTCTTACATTTTGATGAAATTTGAAATATGTTTTAATAAACGTCCAAATATTTATTGCTAAAATATAACATAATGCGTTATATATAACTATCTTGGAATATTAATTAACATAAGGATTGAAGGGAAAATGTTTTTTAATGTTCGTATTCCACTGAAATTCAAGGAGTAGATTGTAAGTGCGTGCTTTTAAGTCGCCATTGAGGGGCGCAACACGTGTCGGTTAAGAGGGCAAAACAAAACGTACCACCTTATTAATATACCAGCCTGCATATTTCTTATTAAGTACGTGAAAAAAATTATCCATTTCAATAATGAATAGTATAGAAGACGCATAAATGGTTATTTTTATATGTATTTAAAAAAATAACAAATGGGAATTTAATTCTCTTTCATAACTTAACTTAACCTATGTTTATTATTAATATTATTTTTAGGCTAATTTGAAGGTCGTGATATTGTCAACAAAGCCCAATTTATAACTTTACCCTTATCGATTACTAACTAAAAGCTAATGGGTAAAAATTCAAACTTAAACCAACAAAGTTTAATAGCTCCCCAATTCGTGTGATCTGTTGTTTGCTTTGGCAAGTTATTTGATCAGAAATCTGATCGAGTATCATAGATATGATTTTAACACATCAAACAAAACTAATATAGCGTGAGTTAATATAGAGGAGTAATACTGAGGCAGTAAGTTGCAAGCAGCGGCGGGCCGACGAGATTGCTCGCCGGGACGGCGACGCGACGCCACTTTCAAACTTTAGATGTTTACACACGGCTCCGACGATGATACTCTCGCTAATTTCTGTATTTACGACAGTTCCTTTGATACTTAATAAGAAAAACTTTCTTATATCCCTTGATAAACTTCCACGATGCGACTCGTCTTATACTCACCTTTTTACTTTTGAATTTCTTCTCGTCTACATTACTTTTAACTTGTAAGAGAAATCGATTAAACGGATTTAAATATACCTTGAACGTTATTCTAACCACTATCGTTATAGGAAACTCTTAGCAGATTCTTAGAATTGATAAACAATAGGGATCGTGGTTGCACTTAGCGGGTAACTCTGAAACTGTGGTCAGGATCAGTGTACAAACTACAGCTACAGAAATGCTGTAATTGCCTTAATATTGAATAGCTAAGTGCTTACTTCAATATTTCTCAGATAATACATTATACAAGTATTGATTAAATAAAACAGCAAGCGGTTATACTTATTGATTAAATATTTTGCTAACATATCCACTGTTATAACTATATAAAGATTTTTTTTACAAAGAAATACATCAAAACCAACTAGTCTAGCGTCCACAAACGTCAATCAAGACTTTATTTCTTTTGATTTCATTTCCAACCCTTTAAAATACACTTTTATAGCAACCCTAATCACAATTACCTTCAAAGTTGTTTTCAGTGCAAATGTTTATATTTAATACCTGTAACACTGGAAATGGTAAACTAACTTAGTCCTAACTTAGTTATAATGTCCCGAACAAATTTCACCGTGGCTTAATTCAATTTCAACTAAATCAATTATAATTCGTCATTGACAAATTCTCTTAGTACAAATTGACTTCTAACATAAAGTTTTGGATTTCCTCAAAATAAGCTTCGCATTTTTGTTTGTATCGCTCTTCATTTATTGAATTACTTAAGAAAACTTCTATTGGAATACTTAATCAATTTAAATACAAAAAACGCAGGACTTTTGAATTATTTTTTATTAATCTACCAATTAGTAGAATTAAAGTGAAGGTCCATTTTTGTTTTTATTATTTAACGCGATGTAATTAAAAGCTTAGAGAAATTTAAAATTCAACACGGCAGTAAAAACATCTCAATATTTTTCCTTTTAAAACAGTAGACGCTATTAAACGGGCGGCAGCCGACTGCCGGAGACTTGGCGCCACTTTTACGTCCGTTAGTTGTGTTCCTCCCATAAACTGCGTCTAGCCGAAAATAAAAATTACTGATTACGTCATAATCCTTAAGAACTTCAGAATTGCCTTTCTCTTGAGACGAGGAAATTAAAATGTTATCAGTTTATTGTTCTGTATTAAAACTGTGGTCTTTTTTCTCTAGATTTACATACTTTTTTTTTATTACAATAATATATTTTGTCTTCACGTTACATCATCATTAGAAACTTGATCTTGTCCCTACGGAGGGTCGACACAATATATGCTGCTCTTCCATACATTTCAATCAGCCGTCATTTTGTCTTCCCGCTACATTTACAAGATAAAGTTATTAAAAAATTAAATGTTTCTTTTATATGCAGGTCTACTCTTGATTTAATTAAAAAAATACCATTCTATACCTATGTTTTTTTAATTTCTAATATATCCATAAATACCTTAAGATGTACTCAATCATTTTTACATCGCTTAGATTGGATATTTGTCTACATTGGCCTTTTACCGTCGCTTTTCCTCATAAATATTTGTATCCATTCCTTCATTCATCTTTTCTCCACAACTCCGCTATCAAAGTCAGTTGTATATTTATTACGTGCAATTTTCACTGCAATACTTTACATTAATATAGTAAACTTCCAACAGTTGTAGTGAAAGTCATAAATAATGCAACAAAATGTTAAACACATTGCTCATGTTACGCTCGTACCCATAAATAACTGTACGGAACATTTTCATTCGATGTAAACATTAATTTATGATTTAATCATCAGCCCGTGCGTTCGCAAATAACGTGAGTAAATATGACATAAGTTTGCCACCCATGTCATAAAACATTTACACTTTTAAATGGATATCTATCCACTAACCACCACAGTTTAATCTTAACTATAGATACTTTAATAACTTTCTAAAAAAACATAATAAAACAAAAGATTTTATTTATTACGCTGTCAACTATGAATCATGATAAATGATGAACTTATTACGAAAATTAGATAGATGTGTAAATTTTCACAATATTTGGATACACATAAAGAAGCTTTGGTCAACTTTTTTAGTTGAACTGAATATATGATAAAAAACGTATCTATTCAAAACATTAAAATACGGAAATATGGAAAGTACACAATAAGGAATATCCAAAAATAAAAAGTAACGTTAAGATCATATATTGATCCGCTCATACCTCATTGCCGCTTTTTTCTGGTCTATATTCGTATGAAAACCTAAATTTTCCGCCCGACGGAACGAGCGCGGCGCGGCGCCTGCCCGTCTGCCTAATATACATATCTGGCAAATAAGCTAATTTCTGTGAAATATGGAGCCAATAGTCTTCTCAAGCAGCATTTTGCTTGATCATTTGGGAATTACCCCAAATACATCGAAATCTATGCGTCTTTTATACAAGAACAAACTAGATATTTGAGGCTACCCAGTTATCGTTTATTATCCCATTCTAATATTAATACTTTCTACTACAAATTTCTATTGACATTATTGTCATATAAGTATTATAATTTAGAGAGTAGAATAATTTTAAAGTTTTAATAACACCAGTAATTGTAATTTTTTACAGCTTAATGTTCGGTTTCCCAGTTACGTTTAACCATTCATTACTGTTTTTGGATCCATAATTTCATGAAATGAGTTTCTAAGGTACGTAACTTGTATTTTACTTCTATAAAACATAGATCAACCGCTAATGAATCATTAGGTACTTATAAAGTAAATGAAAACTTCGGAAACCCAGCATTAATTGACTTTAAAAACATCCCACAGTCGTTGGAAATACTATAAGTAGTCAATAATTCCAATAAGCATTTCAGTTCGCAGTTGATTTCCGAGGCAGCGAACTGGACCGTGAACAAAGCTGTCCCATAGAGCATAACAATGTCCTTAATATAATTATTATAGATGTCACGTTTTCCATTTTTAAAGTCCATTGCCTTTTATAAGTCGGTGCTTTAAATAAAATTATTAAAGAATAAGTTCTAAGAAACGAGAGAGTTATTTTTTAAATGTAAATGAATTTATTTCTGTAGTGTATTTTAGTTACGTTCATTTAATTTCTTGTTTATTGATCATAAAATTCAGTACCATGATCAAAAAGGTAGTGGTGACTGAGATGACGTATGATAGAGTTATGTGGAGGACAAAAATCTGTTGTGCAGACCCTACGGGAGTAGGATAAGGAGAAATATGACGATGATGATTGACTTTGTACGTTTTAAAATCTTTTTAATGTCTCTTCTTAAAGTGAATAAGATTATTTAACAGCATAATTAGGTTCAACATGTTCACAAAAAACGCCACAGTACTGGCTTAACCTGCAGATTAACATAACGCTCTAAGAACTGAGTTAAATGGTTTATAATAAAAGCAAACTAAATTACGAAAATTCAAGAAGCGTCTAACATCAAAAGGCTCTTAAATACATCTGATGTTGCGCATTACTAAATTCAGCAATTGAAATGAATTGATTTTTTAAAAAACAGAAGCAAAATTTAAATGATTTTACGTTACCAGTGTTTTCGAAACAGTCATTTCTTTTTAAAATTCTGCAAAAAAAAGTCTTCGTTTATTTATGCCAAGTATTTTGGGAAAAACTTTGTAACATTAATAAAAGTTTTATTTTATTGTTAAATTTGTATTCCCTTTAGTTCAATATACGAATCAGAATTTCCATTGCAATTTTAAATATTTACTTTGCTGGTCTGATGCGTGACACGAACAAAAACCATTTTCGGTAGCGAGCTGAAGCCCGTGACGTCAGTTAATGGACGAATGGTGCTCTGTAGAACGGTTTATCACGATCACAATAAATCTGGGCTTAAATGTGAAGCACGCTCTCTGTTCTTACATTCGACAATTTCATAAGGAGTCTGCTAAACCTAACTCACCTAACTCAAACCACTTGAAGGTAAATTTTGCTAAAGTTAAAGTGGTAAATTCTCCAGTAATTTATCTTTCCCATGTTACACTTTCAGAACTTTTACTTTTATTTTTAAATCAAAATATCTAAATTCAGAAATAAAAATTAAAAAGCCCTGATATATTTTCCATTTAAGTAAACAGAGCACTCGCTCCCACACGGGATTACTCGGAAACGGTAAAAAAACAAAGTAATATTCCAATCTTTCTACTTTAATAGATTTTTAATTTCAATTTCACACATAGCGGCGCTCGCGGATTACGACACCGCTTTCGAGTCGAGTCGAGTGAATTTTTCCGATCGGCCCGACAACTCTAGCGTAGAAATTTTGATGGGCCATTATTACACAGTCCGTTTGAAACGTATTGTGTGCCAGTGTTCGCTGTAAACATCGTTTATGATCGCTTCGCTGAGCCGCTTTAAGTTATAGGAGAGCTATTATATTAACGTGTAAGCACATATGCGGCTTCTCGACGGTGCACGCTGTCGACCCATCAGCTGTCACTTCAACAAAACTCCCGCATTCCGCAGCAAGTTTAGGAGACGCGACGGTAACGAGACGCGCGTTACGTCGACTGCAGCTTGGATAATGGGGCCGCACTCACCTGGAAGCGCTCGCTCTGTTTTATATTTCATGGTTGTGCTGTGCCGCCGCCATGCCGTGGCCGGCGCATCCAATTAACTTCAGTTGTCCGCCGCACCGTTTGTAATGTACGGTGAAATATCGAGGGCTTGATGAGTGCCCGCCGCCGCTCTACGCTCAGACACACTCTCGTCCCCGGGCCGGTGCACATTATCAAATGTGTCATTTTATTTCTGCTTCGCTCTTCTTTGTTGATTAAACACTTTCATGACAGATATTAATAATTATTGCGTACAATGGTCATGTTCTCGCATATTTGTAGTAGAAAAATGTAATTAATCAAAGCAAATTACTTAAATAGCCAAGCAAATAAATTATCACATTTTAGTCGGTCGAACTATTTAAAGTATATTTACATTATCCAAGCATATTATATGCAGTTTATTATTGCATCACCGTATATCGCAGTATTTTAATTTAAAACTAGTAGGTTGATTTTTATTTCAGTTAAGTTATGACATTAAATCAATCATCAATATTCTTTTGTGCAAATGGAATGGCAAAGGTTGAACGGTTAGCAGCGCAAAGTATATCGAGTTGCATTGCCATCAATCCGTAAGTGAATCTCGGAGCGGGCACGTCGCAGCTGCAACTGATATCACCTGACGATGTCGTTTGTACCCGTCCCACTTGGATTAGGCCCCGGCTATGTGTGCTCAAATCGACAGAATAAATTTACGCTCACGGATTTTGCATTACGCCATTCGAGCGTCGGACATTAAAATATTGCTCGGCATCAAACTCACTTTAAATCTGTTTAAATTTATACAAATATTCACATAAATAACGATTTAAACTTGATACTTGATAGTTTTCACAAATCCGCAGTACGAAAAGCTGCAATAGTTGTCCAATCCTTAAGCTTGATGATCCAATTCTATCAAAGTTTCCCTTTGTCTCCGAATCGAAAGCGGATTGGAATCACATGGCGCTCGATTCAGCGTATAGTCTATCCGCTATTGTAGAAATATTATCTGTAACGGCAAAGTTATTCGGACGATTATATAAAATCTAATAAAAAATATTTTGTACACATGAAAACTAATGCTCTACACGGTCTAAAAAATTAAAAAATAAAAGTTGGAGTAAGATATGTTCATGTATAATCAGATATATTTTGTAATAAGTTAAGTAATTCGAATAAGTCTGCGTTTTCACAATACAGCATTATTGCTTGCAATTTTGTTAGTAGCCCTTAATATAAAATCTAGAGATATTCAGATTAAGAACGTCTAGTAATTTCACAAACAATGTTATAACTTCGACCGTATCGTAAGCGCGAACAATACGCGGCAAATTTTTTGGGTCTACACTCTGGATAATGTTAGAGGGATCTTATATTTTATGAGTTAGTGGGAAAGCAATAACATGTTAAACGAGCTAATGTATTAAAGGCTCAGTATATTTTGTATGAGCAAAGGCAGGTGGCGCGGGACGGCGAGGGACGGCGCGGGACGGCGGCGCGGACGGCGGCGCGGACGGCTTTCTGAGTATCCTTCAGGGATGCTCTAACGAAAACATTTTTCATAAAGCCTCTACACATACTTGATACGTAATTTATGGAGACACCGCCCGCCGCCGCCGTTCCTTGAATGTTGATTAGAAAATCTTCAAGGAGGAAAAGGCTTTTGAATCAAACGTGACTGCGTCAATATTTTTCACCGGCTCAGCACGTAAAGTTTTGGCTTCGATGCGACCGTTTTCAAAGGTTTTTCGCAGATAACGCTGCGGTGAATTCTTGACTAGTATCATAGTTCTTGTCAATGACTAGCGTTAAAAAAATCCATTTATGTGAAGACAAAATAGTTAGTAGTTATTATCGTATTCTCTCTCAATTAAAAAAAAATGATTTTTTCAATCCAAAGAAGAAATAAGCAGAGCCAAAGATAAGCATCTAATTACGTCATTTAATTCGTGTATTGTAAGGAATACAAACAGAATAAATTATCGATGAAATAAGGTTTACAGCTTGATGTAGAGGCAAAGTAATCTACTCGTGTAAACATGGGCTTATTGCATGCCAATGTCTACAAAAATGTTAGAGAAGGTCGTACATTTAAAATGTTACTAAAGCGTTATTAATTCTTCTTTAGCAATATTAATTCCAAGCTACACTACAATTACCAATTCAATTTAGTAATTCTAAGATCGTAGACAGGAATGTTCTCGAACAAAACTAATTATTAAGATTTAAATCTGTCTGTGAATATTTTCTTATACTCCTATTGTTAAGTTTTAATTACATGAAAGTAAAAATCTTTTTCATCTTCGGTACTCGTAATAATGAACTAAAATGCCAGTGGCGCGGTGCCAGCATTCCACTGGATACGTTTTTTTGGCTTTTAATTAAGATTCGAATGAATCATTTGTAGCTGAACATGTATGGTTGCCAAACTGTACTTCAGATACAAATTACAATAAAGTCACTCAAGTGCGAGTTCCGTTTTCACTGCACTTATTCACCCTAAAAACTAGTGCAATATAGATAAAAATAAAGAATTCAGAAGACAACGAGAAAAAATATTTAGAGCGGGCGCACACTTTCGTCTAAACTATCGCACAACTGTTATCTGTTATGCGATTATTGAATCGCGCCCAATTCAACTGTTTAGTTGTACAACTAAAAATCCAGTAGTGTGCGCCCATCCATCTACGCTCATAGGAATCCAAGCGACTAAACAGTTGTGCGATAGTTTAGTCATACGTGTGTGCACGCTCTTTTAGTCAATTAGTCTTTTAGTTAATCAAAATTGTGGAACATTATCCAAAGTAATCATCACTTGATTGTATAAAATTTAAAAGTAATTTTTCAATTTGTTTTTAACTAATTATGAACGCGTGTCGCAATCGAGAGTAATTGGCAATATAAGACAGGTAAAGTTTACCAAAAGTTATTTTATATACCGAAATTAGTCCATTATCGCGTAGGTGAGCGTCGGTATAACGTAATTGGGGAAAACTTAACGAGACTTTGTTTGGGAGCTAATTACAAACATGCATCGGAGGTTGCTACTAAACTTCCTTAATTGTGAACAGTTAAGTACAACAACGTAAACTTTAGACGTCTACCACATTAAATTAATTTAATTTTTATAGAAACGATAATTATTAGCATTTTTACCGCAAAAAAATTAGATGTTTTTTTTTGCAATCAATCGATAGGATAATATCCATCAGTTTTATTTAAAGTTTTCTTAGACAAATCTAGAAAGCGAATGTAGCAAATATAGTCTTATAAATCTATTTAAATAAACTTTACGTATTCAAATAAACTAATTATGTTGTTGTTTATCAGTTTTTCATAAATTTTGTGATCATAAAATTTTTTTCGACTGCAATGTGAAAACTCACAAGTACACATATTTAATGGCGACAAGCAATAAGAGAGAAAAGAGAAAACAAGTCTTTTGTCCTCAGCCGCACTTTTACACACAATTTATGGTTCTCCATATTTAGGCCACATTACAAATAGTTTTGTATGCCTTTTTGTTTACACAAAGTCTGTGGAAACCGCATTTACACTTACACGTTTGTGAAATTATTATAAAACCAACATGTGTCTTGTCCCTATATCATACCAATGTTGACTTGACTTTTTTTAAATCCATTGAACCCATGATCAACAATAAATAAACAACGAAAATCCTTCAACACAAAAAGAAGCATTATACACTTTTTTCTCCGTAATAAATGAGCCTGTATTTATCAGAGACGTAAACAAATGAAAAAAGTCTAATTTCTTAACAAACGATTTCTGTTACACAAAATACTTCTTGATTTGAAGAAAAGTGATTCAAAAGGTAAAAAGAAAAATAATAAAAGAGGCGACATTGATTGTGATCTTTTTGAGAGACTTGTTTAAATAAGTACCTCGGAGTAATTTAGCCTTAATGGCTTCATTTAGTCAGCAGACCTTAGTACGTAATGGTAATTAGATAATTTCATTCTAAAATTCAGAGGAAAGCTCCAACGAAGATTTATTCTCTATACGCTTCTGGATAACGTTAAATATAAATTAAAAACTCTTTGCTATTAGCAGCTTTTACGAGCTTCGTTTAAGCCATAGTATATGTAATGCTTACTTTAAAGCATTTTGGACAAAGCTGAATAAATAGCGCTACTATTTAGCTTTGACAATTTTGTTTACGCTGAGATTTTGTTTCGGTTTAGATAGTGTAAAGTTATTTACCTAATCTAGGAAAATGCACGGATATCCGGTGATGTTAAGATTTATAAATCTTGTTTATTTTCTGAACATTTATTATATATACCACTGTATTTTGTTAAACATCAAAAGTTACACCTTAGTATTAGTACGCAATTTTAATTACTCTAATGTTTTTACGCATTGATATTAATATATAAAATAACTGTATATGTGATTGTTAACTCCGAAAACGCGTTAATACAATTTACTCCATATAAGGGGCACCATCATCGAATGACATTTTTGTCACTTTCCCATCAATCTTATACACGCCGGTGACTTCCAGCACCCGAGAGGAAAAAATTAAATTCAATATTGTCGGTGATGGATACCATATAAACATTTTCCTTTAACTACTACTCGTATATTAAATAAAAAGAGAATGAATTAAGTTTGTTAACATTTTAAATAAACATAAATAATGCCTTAAAGTTTTGTCATACTAATATAATATACACACACTTCTTTGTTGCCTAAGATGTCAGCACTTACAGCTTATTTTTGAATAGTTCTTTTTTAATGAAAAGTCCTACATTTACGTTATGCTTTAGGCTATATATTTTAACGCCATTAAACCTAGGGGGTAAATATTTTGGATAAAAACCCTAATGTGAGAAAGAAACCATAAGTTGCTGCCAACATCAAAAAAGCAAGGTTGTCATCATGTCATGTCATTTTGACATTTGTAATTGATATTTTATTGTTTACAATAAAATAAAATTTTCATAATTCCATGCGGATGAAGTCGCAAGGGAACAGCTAGTAACTTAATAATGCAAGTCACATAGATATTATCTATTACAAATGACTGTTAAGAAATAAAAATACATATTTATAGATATTTAGGTGTGTTAATTTGACAATAACAAGTGTATCAAGCGCATAGATTGAATACACGGATCCAATGATTAAAATGCGATGTCAAGTGGTAATAGGGCGTGAGCATGATAAACGTCCGCGATACGCCTCGCACGCTGATAACTAATAAATTACTCAGTACTAATACACTGCACCTTTCTATCAATACATACATTCATAAAACTAACCAAACAACATTTTAATAGCAATGAAACCAAAAAATAAGAGCGACGTATTTAAAGACAAACAGGGTCTAAAATCCAAATTGTTTTGCATTAAGAACTATTAAACGTTTATGAAAACAATTTAATTCGAGTATATACCGATTTACAAAGTCCTTCGGTAAAAAAAACTGTCACATAGAAGTCTGTAAAGTCAAATATCATTATGTATAGTTATTCTTTAAGTGTAATGCCTCTTTGAGTAAATAAGCTTGTCTGGAAAGCTCGCTACCACAGTATAACCTTATTACTAAAAAAGTCAACTTCTATTTATTATTTGTAGTATCAAGGTATATTTTAGAATGTTCTTATGAATGTTATAAAATTTCACATGGAGTCCTTAGAGATTTTTCTCTATAAAATTTGGCACAGATATAGATTTTTAGTCAGGAAGAACACATACTTTTAGTTTTTTATTCCACGCGGTTGGAGTTGCGAGCAAAAGCTTAAATTATTTCTTTTTTTAATATAAATTATTTCTTTTAATAATATTGTAAGAAAGTTCGTTTAAAAACAATAAAAAAAATTTGAAATTGTGCGGTGACTTAAATATTTGAACTTTATGTTTTGTTTCCAACTTTCATTTAATATTAACATTTGCATTAAAATTTCAGTTCCGTATATAGTGTTCCCCTGGGATCCGTATCTGACTTTACTCGCGTGGAAAAATGTACATTCAATGTTGGTCGGTTGGTGCGATGTCGGTCATAGCTACGGAACATGTTCCGTGTTGTGACGCTTTGTTCCGGAACTTTTGTTCCACAGTGAGTACTCGACTTTAATAAACTCATTGTCGGAGGACTCTTTCACTTTTATCGTAAATATATTTCAGAAAATATTTGTTAATATAGCCCCATAGAGTTCAATGTGCAAGCGATGGAACTTCAAGATTGCTTCGCTGTAATAAACATAGTTTTACAACGTGTAACGTGCGATACCTACCGCTCCTTAAATTATTGTAATATGTAGCGCCAAAAATAATAAAGTGTATATATACTATACAAAATTAAGTGTTAAACTTGTAAACAGTTCGGATTTACGCAACTTGTAAGGCAGCAATCTGTAGTCCTTTAGGGTTGTGAAAAATCAAGGGCACTAGAGATATCTGAATATTAAAAGATGTGCTACTTCCGTATCTATTAAAATGTTAGTAAAACTCTTTAAAGGACATATTTAAAATGCACAAAACGTAGTCAGTTAATTAACAAAATTTTCACGGTTCTCTTTACTCGATCCATTTTCTACAGCGCGCTCTATGTTGTACTTTTTGATTAAAAGAAATGAAGCACACTTTATTCCTACTATAAACATATATTACTGAGGGATTTTAACGCAGTAACTTTGCCCTGCATGCATCGCAGTTGAGCTGGCTACTTCGCATAAAGACGCTTTATGTCCTACTTTAAGCAAACAATGGATGCCAGTATTCCATCAAATCTGCGCATTCTATCGCATCTAATACTTCCATGTTTACATAATGAAAAGGAATGGTTTTTGTAATATTCAAATCATTATATTGCATTTCCTTTATTTATGGAAGTACTTTAAACCCTACATACTACAGAAATTCATAAATAAAGTACGTGAAGGTCACATCGACCGTGAAATACCGCGATAACTCGGAAATTGCCATCCAAAACTGGCATTTTCCGTGTAGTCACGGAAGGTAAATATGCATATGCCTGCTTTGTAAGAAAATGTAAAAGTATATAGTATTTGTTTACAAAATTAAAAAAAATCCGATGTGATCGTGTGTCTCGGAAAATTTTCATTTGTATCTCACTGCTACATAGGTTGACAATGGCCACACATTACGCATTATGAGCCGTTCATACGTAAACACAAACAAAATTAACATTTAACTTTATTATTTTTGGGTAAATGTAATTCTATAATAATGTTAAGCGTTAAGCTAATACAAATTTATATTTTAGGTCAAAGCCGGGTCAGAATTCAAGTATTGTAGGGCTGATGAACTTGTTTGGTTCGGAACTACGAATTACGGCTATGAATAAACCACAAACGACTTAATTGGTATATATTCAATTTATAATTAATAAAATAATGATTATAAGATAACCATTAATTTCTCGTAAAGTAATGTAATGTTTAATTTCAATTTGTAGTAAATTACGTGAGTAGAGTAAAGCGTAAGCTGTGTGTAACGCTTTCGCTCAACCTATTAATTACAGTTAACACGTGTTCCAAACGGTGTTTACGTCCATGTTTTTCCTCATTCGCTAATTAACACACAGAATTCACAGAGTCTCTATTAATTTTGTTGACATGATAATTTAAGATCCACGGCACAATTAGACAAGAGAGGAGACGGCAGCGCGGCCGTTCTTGATTTAAGCGAACACCAGCTACACTAATTAACACGGAGATTAATTAGTATTGCAAGCCTTAAGTCGGGCTAAGCTGTAACACGCCCTCTTCAA
The DNA here is from genome assembly GCF_000836215.1 of Papilio polytes. NCBI lineage: Eukaryota > Metazoa > Arthropoda > Insecta > Lepidoptera > Papilionidae > Papilio > Papilio polytes. The sequence goes on from NW_013525102.1 coordinate 4,095,994, forward strand.
TTTTGCCTTCGCTCTGTCCATCTCGTTCGCTTCAGTCATCACTTACAGTTTGACGACTCCTCATTTGCCTAATAGGCGACTCCTGTTTACTAAACGTTTTGTTTTCGTTTACATTTACATACGTACGCATTTTAGGGGCTTTATTCGCATAATCTTAATTTCGGTGGGTGAATATTTTTTAGCTTTACTTCGTTATTTCTTTTTTTATGTTATTAGAGTAACGAAAAATGTTGAGCTGATGAAAACTATTGCCTCAGATCGGTTAATAACAAATTGCATGTTTGTTTTTCTTATTTGAATTAGTTCAATGAAAGTGTAGTATCAACTATATATTTCTTATTAAAGAAAACCACATTTTAACTTATAAGGACTTAATTAAGAACATAAATACCAAATACAGTTAGAACTATACTCAGTAATTACCGCTTTATCACAACAAAGGGAGCTCAATAGAGTACCACATGATCACTGTGAACGTTATGCCATTGTACTTTGTTTGTTCATTATGAAGGAACTGTCATCTTTATAAAAACTCGTAAAAGCTAGAGTAAAGTATATATGTTCCTGAGTATTCAATGAATAAAAGTTTACAACAATTAACATATGTATTAATGACATATCTTCGTTAATAATTTAACTACGCAATACATTTACGAACAATGTCGCGTTCTATGGTAAGTGTCATATTGTTTTCCTACCTAAAAAGCTAAAAAAACATAATACTCAGGAATGTAAAATAAAAGCGTTAACTTCATCATTAAATTTTCTTTCGAAGAATCAATATTGATTACGAATTAAAATAGAATTAATTCCCTTCACGGAAATCAAAATTGACTTATTATACCAATGCTAATTTGTTACGTAAAATATCTTTCGACATTACTAAGTCATCAGGTTAATTTTAGAAAGGTTCATTTCAATTTAGAATAGTAATGGACGGTTCAATAATGATGACACAAGTCCCCCTTTATTTATACCAGACCTAATGTTGGTCGTTAACATAATAGCAAATGAAATCTAATTTAGTAATGGGCGGATAAATAAACACGGCTGCGATACTTAGCTATGTTCCGTGTATACATGTGACGTTAAACATGGCACTCAGAGGCTTAATTATTTCGCTTCATCCAGCAATTGACTCAAGCCGTGGATTACAAGCAGCGCCGCCTGTTTATCAACAACCGAAGCGATCGGCTTTCGCATCATATAACAGATTCACGGCCGGCGTCGATAATAGAGAACACAGTCACCTGGAAATATCCCAATATATTCTGCGGAGTACGTAAATATTTTGGAGCCGATGGTCGCGTGGTCAGTGCATCCAATTAATATGGGCTCGACGTAAAATCGTTGCGCTTGTAAAAATCGACGTTGTTTTCATACAGGATGAGGTCATTATTCCAAGGGAGATGAGTTATAATTTTGTCGATCACTTAATAAAAATACCTGGCACGTACCGATCACCTGACTTGTGATTGATGTTTTATTTCCGTTTAAAATATTGACCAGTATTATTTTCTGTAGTATCAATAAAATAGGTAAACATATTTACAAATAGATATATTTTGCTATTTATGTTAAGTAAATCAGAAATAGTCACATAAAGCAGCACATCCCCTGAGTCGATAAAATCTTTTTAATCTCGTAACATAGATTGATTTCTGTAACAAAGATATTTATGAAGATTTATTGAAATAATATTTGTTGGTCGCTGGACGGTTTTTCCCCACCGGCGTGCGTGTTTGAGTAGGCGGGCAATATTTACACGGCGTCCTCCGAACTCCGAACGTCCGTCGAAGCCCTCGCACGACCACTAATCATATTTTATGGTGGTCGCTTAATTCCGCTTTTCGATTTAGATAAAACAGCAAACGAAAAAACAATGTGCATTTTTTAAACTCCGTTGTCATGGTAATATTGAAACATCATAATCCCCTTACGAAAATTTAATTGGTACTCAAGTTTTGTCGAGTTTCGAGAGGCTATCGGCGCTATTACACGTTAATTGTTTTTCAACATTTCAATCGCGGGAAGAACCTTAACAAAATTAAGGAATTTAAGGATTATTTCAAACACTTTCAAGTTGCCTCTGATGTAGAGGCAACTTGAAATTGCTGTTTTGTTGTAAAATATCAAAATAAGAAGCGAAGAGATTTACTATGAAAACGATTAATATTTTAAACTCAAATAACCATATTGTAGTAATTAACAAAGATTTTAACGTATCATATAGTTAGAATGACCACTGAAAACTGAGCTTGTATCTTCGTGAGATACTTGGAAATGTACTAACATTTCGTTTCGTAATTTTTAACAGAACTGTTGTTTATAATGTGTTAGTGAATAAATTAATAAAGATGAAAATGTTTCCATTTCAGTATTGTAGTAACTGGCATTTAAATATCTCGCTAGAATAACTTGCAGTGCGGAAATTATTCCGCTCAAACGCCTCCACACCTACTCCCCGTGCCCCCGCCCCCATCCCTACATACCGTAATATAATTAAAAGCACAGCAGAGGCAACTAATTAAACGAAAATTCCTATTAGTAAAGAGTATCTAAATGAAAAACTTTCCATGGAACAGGAATTTTTGAATTAAAACACGTCATGAGATTAACTTTCCAATGAAATTACGTTGATACGTGTTGGTAAATAAATTCCTGGTCGGAACTTTAATAATTTTATGAATATCAAAATATAAAATAAATGTTTTTAAAATAAACATGTGCATTTTCGTTACTAGATTATTAAATAAGAAATTCAAACAAAAATAATGAAAACAAGTATAAAATGTGATAATTATTTCAGACAACTTGTAAGTAAGTCGATCAGTTCTTTATAGTTATGTTATTGAGCTTCATAAGTCATGCAAATACGTAATTGTCGCAACAATAGGGCAACAATTTACGTTTGATTTGCGAGCGGGACGCGTGACGCGGCGCGGGCTTGTCATGCGCCACGTGACTGATAGCTTTAATATAGTCCCGTTGATTATCCAGCCGAGCGGAAACGCCAAACGGTAATCTAGATTTAATACCACGGCTCATTGCGGCGCTCTCCACCTCGCGCTGTCCTTACATACGTGCTCGCATTATATCTAACAACCGACGGTATCAAGTAATGCTTTCAAAACGATTACAATTAACATTTCAATGGAGTCTGTTTGCACTAGTCTAATACCATGTTAAACAGTCTGCTGTAATTACTCAGTTATTTTCATTCAAATATTATTAGTTAAAGGTTATTTTATGTCTAAACTCGTTACACAATATAATTTTGTGATATCAGAAGTGTCATACTGTCGCTACGTTATCCATTGGTGAGTAACGGAACTCATGTTCGTGGAATAATCGAGCTGTATCCCGGATTTTTCGATCGCAGAGACATCTGATGGCAAGTAGCGATATTAACGCCCATTAAATAATCAAGCTGTTTCCAGAATGTTCTATCACAACGCCATCTGTTAACGAGTAGCGGAAAAGGCATTCGCGAAAAGATGTCGAACATTTTAAGTGGCATCGAGAAGAGAATATACTTGAAAAATGACAAATGAATAACGAAAAGACGATCAAAATTCGGCGTATATAAGGGGAGTCAGATCCGAGGAGTCTTACAGTGGAAAGTGAGTTGTGAAGAAGTCTTGATTAAATGGAGAAGAAGATAAAGTGACCGTGAAGTGAAAGTGCTAGTGTTATAGTGTCATTGGTGTCTTATATGTTAAGTGCTTAATGCGCTAGTTACTCTATGTTTTCGTGTATCGCCTGGGGTTAAAGGACAATTTCGGGAGTGCACTGACTGATTCCCTGTTACTTTAAGTCAAGAATAAATTAAAGAAAAATGATCAAAGTGTTTTAACTCTATCCCCACGCTCGTAACAATAGTGAAGGTAATTTTTTCTTTACATAATAGCATAGCAAACCAAAACAATTAAATAATAAATTTGAAACCAAATATTTAAATTGATCTGTCTAGAAATATCACTGACAATCTGTGAGGAAATGGTAATGGCTGTAGGTCGCACTGCCAAAGACAGTTTGCGGGGATAACATGGCCAATATTCAGACATTCGCTAGTAGAAGTTGCAAAGGGCTTTACTAGAGAATTTTAAATGACCTTTTGGCTAATCGTCTATTATTTCTTTGATGTATGATTATTTGAACTTTAAACTAAACATTTATTCGATATGCGCAAAAGAAATAAAAACAAACTGGCTTAATCTCTGTACGCCAGATCAGCAATCTAAATCACAGCATTACGATCTGATTCGGAAAAAACCCTGAAGCCAGTTTCGTTGGCTCTGGAAAACATTACGTCAGGTATAATAAACCTGGAAATAGCATTCTAATGAATGATATTGGTCCTCCTGTGGGATTACAAGTTAATCCTCTTGAAAGGGAAACGAAGGGCGTGAGGGGCCGGGCGGGAATGGGGGGCGTCACAGTGGGTAATAAAATTCTTACGTCATCGCTGGACCCGGCTGAGCTCAACGTATTACAGGCTTCATCTACTTTTTTAATTCCTCCACTATATTGTGGGAGCTAGCTTCCAAAGTTTTATACATCCTATGTAAATAACGTATATTTGTACCAGGTAATTTTATTATTAACAGGGATTAGTTAACTATTATTTGAAAGCATGAGCTCTACTATCACGAGTGTAATTTAATTGTTTTATGTTGTCTAATATTTGTAAATTTTCATGCTCTATAAACAATTATAAACATTAACAAAAAGTCACTTAAATCAATATTCTTGTTGATCCCATAAACTAAAGTTCAACATCTAATTCAATTTTATTTTAAAATTTGGAAAGCGTTCAGTGCAAAGATCACGTATGCTGGTGTTTTTTTTTCGTCATCGCGACTATTTGGCACGAGGAATTGCAACTCAAGAACTTTAATTGGATGCAGTGAGCAATATCAACAGCTTCCTAACCCGAGATACGAGTCCGTGTGACTGTTGGCGTGTTGCCAAGCACAAAATGCCACTTCAAAGAAAGAGATTTTGGTGCGCACAAGACGTGGAAGACATCATTGTGAATAACAAAGAAACTACGAATACTCTCAAACGTGTCACTGAATTTTGCATTCAAGGAATAAAGCGAGCCATAAAAACGTATGTTTATACAATGGGAGTTCTTTTTCGTTATCGATATTGCACTTTTATCACAGTTTTATTAAATTTATATAACTGTTTTATGGTGACGATGGTGTAGTGTTTTCACTAATTTAATTTTCTGAAAGAAGAAGACATAAAATGTACTTATCAATACTAAAACTACATAAATTATTATAATAATACATACATTTAATATGGTAATCAAATTATTGAAAACATCTGATAATACTAAAAACGTAGAACTTTTTTTATTTGAGTTCTGAAATATTGTTATGTTTATATAACACTTTTCTTGTTTGTGTTAAACATTTCAACTTACTCAGTTCTTTAAGTCCACAGACTGGAGGTGTTGTTTCTAGTTTATTTTTTGTGTTTACGTTTGAGAGCTCCTTTAATTTTCTCAACAATAAATTTTTAATATTGGAACTACAATTCGTTCCATAAAGTGTATATGAATATTGGTATCAATAGCAATCATAAGAAATATAAACAACATATAAATAAAACTTGCTACGAAGTTTATATGCAAAGGCCAAATATATTGCTATTTTATTTTATGTTTACAAATCTCAACATATTTCCAAAGCATGTAAAAAGATTTATTTCTGTTAAGCCAAAGCAAAAACAGTGAAACGTTGTAATGGATTGCTTAAATTTCATCAGTGTGTAGTTCTTTGTCTCCGCATCTATACAATGACATTACTTGAAACCGTAAAAAGTCACTGTAATAGTTGACACCACTAAAAGCTTTCGAGGTCGTGGGGAATAAAAAGAAAACAATATTAGTGTCGTGGTTCGGGGGGCACATTAATATACATTTGGTCGCCGGAGAGGTGGGTGGATAATTCGGATTTTCCTTCCGAATTGAGCTACAAAATAAATTAACCTTTATTTATTTTCATTTCACCCGACTTTTGTGGCATCAAAATTATTATCAAAGCGACATCTATATTAAATAATATTAAAATACAAATTAATCACTAAATAGGTAAACACACAATTTACAACAACGACGCAGATGCAGGAATTGTACGCAGCTTTTGTTGCGCGGCGGATATAATCTTTTCATTAACTTCCAGTCCCATCAGAACGCTCGCAATACTCGGTTAATTAGTGTAAATACCAGTGTTTCGCCAGACGCGCAAACAGAGGCCGTTAATTGTAATGAAGGCAACCAATTCCCGACACCGAACCGAAAGGCTCTTTCATTTGAGACGGAGTCGGAGGGCGGTGCAATACGCAAGTCAGTTTGCCAAAAACAAGCTCAATAACGGCCTGGTAAACAGTACGAATGATACTTTAGTAATAAAACGAATCGTAGCCATCCTTTTCTCCATCTAACAGAAAGAAAGGGAAGTGAAACGCTTGACGCAAAAAGACAGCAGGACAGGTTATTATCTCCCTAAGAGCCCAAAGACGCCTCAATGCCTCTAATATTTTCCACACGTTCGCGCGTATTCACAGGAGACTAGAAACGAAAATTAGTTACCGAAGAATCTTTTTTGGCAGAATGCAATGCGTGATTTTCTTTGTTAGAGAATAACAAACGCCATCTCTGGAATTGAAGTTCGCGCTTTGAATATCAAACAGGTTGCACTTTCGGCTTAGATGTGGTTTTGTTCTTTTGAAATCTAAAAAGAATGTTACATTTCGACGAATCGACGATGAAATCGTAAAGTTTATTTTACTAATGCATCTCATATTACCAGCAAGTAAACGACCGAGTCGTTGTAAAAAAGTAATGAAAGAGCGACAAAGTCGGGTTTAGTACCTCTTTAGTGAACGTACAGAATAGGGTGTTATGGTGTCCTCTGTCGCAAATTTGGGAACAGACCGTTGTTCCCGTGCGGCGAGGCTTTGTATTCTTTTGGTTAATTTTTTGTGGGATTAATTTGTCTGCGTATTCAAATTGCAAATTACGGGATAAAAGGATGACCTTTTTACGGTTCTTTCTACAAAACTCATTATAATTCGCGAAGACTTACATAAAAATAATAGGAACATCAACAAACGCTTTTAAGTTCCGTGAAACTGTTTTAGTTTAAAAACCCAAGTTTCTTATGAATAGTACATGAAATTATATATTTTCATGTTTTATCACCAACTTCTCAATGAGGGGCCCGGACCCTATCCTGTAGTTAAGGTGGTTTGCACGTTTACTTGTTATGTTTTTATTAAAACATATTCTGTATAAAAGGTACTAGATAAAACATTTAATTTTACAACACATTTAAGAAATATGTTTTAAATAATTAAAATTTATCAGTAACATTTTATTGTTGTTTTTGCAAATGATTTGTAGTCCCCGGGCCGCGCGAGGTGACCGCGTCGTGGCAGCCGACGCGTGTCGCCCTTCTTGTATTTTCCTGTATATTTTCCCCCTCTCTATGAAGAAGTCATAAATCACGCGAATGTAAATCTGTAGCATCCAGTAGCGGATGAGTGACGTGCCATTATCGCGGCGCGCGGGCCCGCAGCCGCATCGGCCTAAAACTTCGCCGCTCCACAAACAAACTTCCTCACTTTTAATGTCTACCAGCTTACATACTTTACTTTTTATAGTGTGCTTTGTATTTGAATTCACTTCCTCCTACAAATAAATAATGGTGATTTAAAAATCCGTATCGTTTTCATCCTTAGAATGTTGGACCTATATCAAAAAACATGAAACAGAAACATTCAAGTTTACGTTCAATGCCTCATCCCTTTAATGTTCTGTGCGGATACCCGTTAAACATTTTTAGTAGGGTTGTAACGGAGGACATTTTAACGAAAGCGGATGCGGATGCGGAGGTGAAAGGCTTCACCTCTGCAGAAACAGATGTTAACGGAAGCGGAAGCGGAGGTAATAAAATACTAATTGCAATTTATTGAAGAAATAAAAACTAAAACTATGTTAATTCAAAATACAGATTGGTACATAATTACAAGATACAGTTTATTATGCAAATAAAATGTATAACAATGATAGTTAGTTGACCATGCCCGCGCGGGCGTTATAAACTATACCTAATCGCCCCACTCGCGTTAAAGATGTAAATAAACCTCCGTTATAACTCCGTATAAGAAATAACGGAAGCGGAAGTGGATGCGGAGTTATTGTTTCTTGCGGACGTTCCAGACTTGCGGATGCGAAAGCGGAGTTCCGTTACGATAATTACCCAAATTTATAGATACCTATAAACAACTAAGACTTTTTTGCTATCTATAGATTTTTCTATTCCATATCTTTTTCATTCGCAAGTCATAAAGTTCATACTTTCCAAACTACCATTTAGCTCATACATCTGACTTAAAATGAGTTAATATTTTAACCCTCATAAAGTTGTCACGTGCGCGTGGGACGATCACTTAGCGCCTACAATAACATTTACGATTCAGAGAGTATATTACTAGAGCTCGGTAATTATAAATCTTGCCCAAGGCTTAAAAGGACGATCCACTCTCGATGAAAATATCGGAATTCCAATTTAGTTTACAAAGCCCTCGGATAACATTTTAAGGCTTTCGATTTGAGTTACAATACAGTTACAACAATTATTTGACAGTTAAAGTAACAATATCAAAACTTTTATTGATTTCCTAAGTAAAAATTATAATGTCGACCACAATTCGATCATAAGACGAATATATCTATTACTAGCTGTTGCTCGCGACTTCGTCCACGTAAAATTTAAAAATACAGCCTATGTTATTCAGCGATTAAATAGCTTTTTAGTAGTTAAAGAATTATTATCCAGTAGTTTTCGAGTTGTTTTAATGAATACAAAAATCCAAAAATACAAACCTTTTCTCTTTAAAACATTAGTAGATTTAGTCAATCTTTACGAAATTACCTTTCTGTATTATACTCTTACATCTAAGTCTTCTTTCCAATATAAAAGGTTTTCCCTTTAATGCTCGGTCAATGAAAACATACAAAGTAATATAATTCAAGCGGAATATTGTAGCAAATTGAAGAGATCATTTCTCAATCTTAATGTATTTAAATTGCTCCTTTCAGCGGGTACAAAACACTGTGAAATTAATAGCCCTGCATTTATAAATTCACTTCGCGGAGCTGAACGCCGTCGCTTTGTGCTGCTGCCTTCAAATCTTCCGAACCTGAGTAATTCATACCCTTGATCCACTGTGTTTTTACACGAATAAAGGTAGCGAGATCTTTTAAAGTTCGTGAATTAAAGTTTTAAAAGATATTTTTGGATCTTTAACGTTATTTAAAATACTACTTTATTAATTTAAAGCCAATTAAGTTTTATGTAATACTAGCTTTCGACCGCGTCTCTGTCCGGGCGGAATTTAAACAAACAAAAAGAAGTAGCCTATATGTCCTTCCAGACTATCCTCCACATCTTTGCCAGATTTCATCGAGATCCGTTCAGCAGTTGAACCTACAAACTCTAATAAACATCCATCTAAATTTTAAACTTTCATACTATAAATAAGATATCAACCATACATTTTTATCAATTAATCATCGATATACTTTTGTAACAATAAACAATAAGTTTTCAAAAATATTTATTAGAACATATCTGGCTGAATACAATCTACACTTTTCTTGTCATGCCATATGTCAGACATGAATAAAATGCATTCACTAAAAACTAAAAAATTACTTCACTTAAAAGTATTGCCTATGACACTGGGGAATAGTTATATATGAAGCACTCTGTGCAATAAACGGCTATTGAAGTGACAGCGCTGTAACAAGCTCAAAACTTCATTTTTCAAACGTCACAACACATAGCAAACAAGATAATTAATATTAAGAAAGACTATAACAAGTGTATCTCTAGCCGGAATCGATATAAAAATTCCGTTAAGTATACGAATGATATTAAAGTCACGGCCCATGGTTTCATATTTATCAGTATGCAATGTAATTCATTTTGAGATATATTACCGTAGAACACGAAAAAGATACTAGCGCATTAGGCAAGTTTTATATCCACGGACCGTTTCACTGCATCAACATTTATCTCGGAAAATAATGGAACGTCAAAAATATACGAAGGCGATTTTTGTTTGGGGAATGTAACTGTTAGTAATAAGCCAACACGTCTTCTAAATTCTCTCATCCATCACTCAGATCCGAGACTCTCTGCTATCCATCAGTTTTCTTCATGACCTTCCACCCTTTCACATTGTTTTGACATATAATCATAACATTATATCTATTGCTTTTCTTTTACAGGTAACAATGACTACACTATCTCTACAACATCGAAAAGGTAAAACAAAACTGTATTTACCAATTACACAGATTTCATTATAATAAAATGCATTCTAAAACTATTTCTCAAAGACCAAACTGAATTAGCTCAAATTCGTTGAAGTTTTACGACTCATAAATTCACTTCTGAATAAGTGCCGTTCAAGAGTTGCCAGAATTTAACTTAATCAGAGTTCCGTGGTCGCCGTTAAATCTATTTTCTTAACAGACTTCACCTTTGTTAACGAAGTTATTAGTTGCCGCGTAATTGAACAACTGCTAACAATCTACGCTGCGCTTAATTGGCCAAATTAAATTCATCTTAGATCAATTAAAATTTACTCAAGATAGAGACTGTAGACACGAAATAAAAAAAAAGGTTACCAGCACGTTTTTAGCCAACAATAGCGTAGAACTTACTTCGTCGTCCACTTTTATAATATTAATATCTTTTTTAATAAAAAGAACTGAAAATATACCGTGGAGCTCCGCCGCACCTAATGTTAAGGATTTGCTTGTCAGCTTGTCTTAACTAATGATTTACTTTAACCGTAGAAAAGAAACTATTTGTTTCTTAATAAAAGAACAGTATACAGTTACTTTACCTTAGCTTTCTTATAATTTATCTGAGAGATTTTAAAAATGACAAAGAAAAACAAGAAATAAAAGAATAAATGAACGATAATGTCACTGGGTTTATTGATGGTTTGTAGGAAAGTTTAAAGTAAGTAGTAACCAGATTCTATTTTTATACAATTTTAAGAAATGAAATACCTTGTGATAAAAATATTCAATCCCTTTCGATGATCATAAAACCTATTACCTGCAACCCTGAAAAGGGATAAACTTTAAAGGGGTTAATGATATTTCTTGGCAGCAATAAATAACTTACAAATTGTTAAAGGTGTCCCGAGGGCACAGACTCGGCCGCCTCAGACTCAGGATTTGCGGGAACGAATAAGTTTTTCCACTCAAACTTTATTTGCACCTCAAGTTGCGCCATCTGTCTGTTACTCGCAACTTATATTCTTGCTCAAATGATTTAGTTTGGGAGTACTCTTTCAGAAAATATTTTCTTTTTAAGTTCCCCAGACGTATGAATGTACAATGGCTGGCTCGACTACTGTTATTTCAATAGCGGTCCGACTTCGAACAACCTCTATTGAATCGGACTCTAATTGTGTAGGAAAACACAAACTATTACAGTATTTTTTATTGGCTTCAGGATAAAATGAAAACTAAAATGATTATAATTTTATGTTTTGTCTTTTGTTAAAACCGTAAAAGGACGTTTTACAACCAAAGAATATATTTTAAAAACAATAATAGAAGTATGTAAATCCCCAGATCCACAAATGAATCACAAAAGTAATTCGACCTTATAGAAACACGGCATAAACAAAATGTTTGCTTCCCTAAATTTTATACGGGTCCCAATAAATTTAACCGCAAGATAAGATTCAATAAAGTCGCCGGTAGCTCAGGTCTGTCATAATTTTAAGAGCGGCCATAAATCCATCAATATTTAAGCTCTCCGGCCACAATATTTTCTTGGTGGGCCGGAACAAGCGCGAGGTGCGTCACACACGTGCCACATAAATTCCGATAATCCCCGGCCTGTGCACATCGTGTCCCTAGTTTACTATATTCATGGCTATTATTCATGAGTTTGCTTTGCGGGTGAACGCCGCCAAGATTTAATAATTCTAGTGCAATATCGTTGTAAACAAGAGCTGTAAGCGCGTACCGCGTGTCCTACACTGTTCGACGCTTTATCATTTACAGCCTGGACTTCTGAATAATGTGCTGTACATTAGCAATATTCCTACTCGACAAAATAAATGAATCAAACAAATAACTTACTTTACTGAAGTAGTTTCAGTCTTTTAGTGCAAACACGACTTAGTAATAGATATTTGTTCATATAAATTGTTCAGTGCAACATCCAATCTCTTTGGCTAACAAATAGTTCATACACAGTCAAAGAGTCGGCACACTGGCCACTAAGAATTTTGGCCCATTCAATTATTAAAAAAAAATGAACATAATAAAAAATAGGAGAAGTGCAAGAAGTAAAAAACGTACAAGATATAATTGTAATACACTAAATTTAATTTTGTTAACAACGTTTGTAATAAGTTAAACACAATTTACTTTTCCTATGTTCACCGTATGTTTAGTAGATTTAAGGTTATAATGTCTTATGTAATAATGTTGGCTTGTTTGCATTCCGCGGCCGAAGCACGTCTCCAACAAATTGTATTAGACGCAGGCAATACGTGACCCCGCGGAGAATTCTCCCAGCGACATGTGTACGAACGACAGTTCGCCTCTAATGCGAAAATTGGGAGCCTTCCACGACCTCGTCAGACTTGCAACTAAATGAATTTTTGCCGTCTTGAATATAAAACTTGTACCCCGCCCGACTTAAACTACGTTAACTTGCTAAATTGAATTGTTCCGTTTTCATTTTTCTAAGCAGCCGTTTTCAACTTTAAATACGTGTCGCCAGTTTTATTTTCCAACTATTATTTTCAATATATCTATATGTTTACTTAGTTAAAATAGTGTGTGGTTAATATGTTTCTGACCATGAAATGAACGCGTACTGGCGTTGAGACCTTTTTAAGAGTAATAAACGTGTTAAAACTCTTAGTTTTATGTTGCATAGTATTTTATAAACTAAGTGAGGTCGTGTCACGCACGCAAAAATAAAACATAGAGAAGGTAATAAAAGCTAGTAAGATAGCATAAACACGTAGAGCGTCGCAGGCGGCTCTAGATAGGGGAATATTTATCGTTGCGAGGGCCTGCCGTTATTGAACTAGTCTTTTCGTCGTTTAAGGCGAACGCTGATGTGTTTATTCAATTTGTTGGCGTGGGAAATATTGTTACCTGCCTCCGTGTCGCTCGTATATCGTCGACGCGGCGACACTTGTCTCGCGATAGCTTACCGACGTTGGCTTACAGGCTTTATTGCTGAAATTCGTGCGGTGGTGGAAATTTGTCGCTTAAGCGAAAACCGCATTCGGTGTGAGGTCACCTTTATATTGTTATCTTGCTAAATTATTTTAATTTAACTCAATCACAATTATATTCAGACAACAATTAAGGACGATTGAAGGTTTAAATTAGAAAATAGTTATTATTGAATCCTTATAAGTTGACTTTTAAGAATGATTCGAAGTGAATATTCCATTTGTAGAACAATGCTACCTTATTTTGATTTATCTTTATTTTTTACAAACAAATGCTAGCGCTTGATTAATGTTATACAAGCAATAACGACTTTCAATTTTGTATATCCTAAAAACAATTGTCAATGTGTGACGATACGTCATGAAATATAAATGAACAGTGAACAATATAGCGCTCTGTATCTGTTAACTGCGTCAACAAACATTTTCATGATGGATGCTGTGCATTTGTAAACAATATTCATCAGCAGCACTGGGTGGCGGCGCGGCCGCGCGGTCGCCCGGGGAAGTCTTTCATTTGTACACATTCATGTTTGCATGCCACGCCAATCAGAATGATTGGTTTGTTAGTTTATTTGCAAAAAAATCTTTATTTAAATATCTATCTTAGAACAAAGGAATACCTTTAATTATTTTTCGTATTCATTTTAATCAAACGTCATATTGAATGCCGAATTCATTCCCGATGTATTAGTTCGTTACTATTCTGTTTCAAATAAAAATTATTAATATTAAACGACGTATGCGATGTGAGGTTATAACATCAATTACATCGAAAACATTTGTAGCCCGCGCGAAGACTGACATAACGTGTGATGACTGTAAAATATCGTACTTTATTGACTTTCCATACAAAAAAGGACGTTTTCATTTTCAATGTAATTTAGAACATTGTCGATACAATTTCAAAGTCTCCAAATTAAAAAAGATTAACGAGACTTTTTCCCGTAAAGAATCTAAAACATCCAACCGAATGATCCATTATCTCCTCACGAAGACAAGTTAGCGATCTCCTTCCGTCTATTTTCACAAGTAATAACTAAATTTATCGTCAGACTTTCGGTCGACGCGGTAGTCTTCCAATATCAAGGGTAGTTGCGGAGTCGGGTCACGCGCCGGGCGGGCGGCGGGCGGCGGGCGGCGGGCGGCGCGACCCGGCAACGCGGGTGTCGCTCCGCGCGGAGCGGGCCACGCGTCATTAAAATTAACCATCATTACTCTTGTAAAGCGAGTCCTGATGTACGGAAGGCTTATTGGAAAGTTTGCCGACTCGAACATCCTCGCGCCTGCTAATCTAGCGTTATGTTATACCCGTAACGAACGACTCGACCCCGCAACGTTGCATGCCGCGACGTATCGCGTTCCACCACTCATATGCTAATCTCATGTGCCCGTTAAACTCCCAAGAATTATACGCTCTCTGTACACGTAAGTATCCTTTACGACTTCACTGCGGACTTAAGTGAACACAAATATTCCCTGCAATTTAACACGTACGAATAAACGATATTTGCTTCAAAAAGGAATACTTCTTGATTTAAAAAAATAAACAATGTATTTCTAAAAAAATAATTTATCTAATATTAATAAAAAGAAGTATGGCCTTCCAACTTTTAAAATTCTAAGGAATGTCAAAGAAATTTAATTTAAGAAAAGTGTGCCCTTAAAAACTTCTGCCGGTGTTGGCTTTGAGGTGAATAATGTTAAGAGATGTATAAATATTCATTCCGGAAAAGGAGCCACGCACAGTAAATATAAACTTTTATTTCAGTCCACCATTAGCCCGACGGCGAAGAAACGCATTGAAAATTCGACTCGCGACTTCTAATTAGTGAGGACACCGCCTTTCTTACGGACTTTCTTTAATGGAAAAGTCGGTTCCAATTGATTTCATATTTTACATCCTGTTCGAGTTGCAAAGTACTGGAAGAAAGAAAGAGGATATAATAAGAGTTGCATTATTTTGCACTTAATTCTTTAAATGTATTTATTCGGTAGAGGAGTGGTGTGGTGCAGATGGTCGGGCTCGGGTGGGAGATTACATTTGGAATGCGCCGGGCTGCGGACATGAATTACGCATGAAAGCGGCAATAAGCGCGCAATGTACCGTGACGCCGACATTGTCTCTGGAACAAATATCTTGCAACAAATACGTTAAAGATACTAGATACTTCAAAATTCACGAACAAACCGTTCAATTCCTTTACACATTGAAGATTATGTACTGTAGAACACGTCTGATGGATATATTGTTAAGTATTAAATAGTTGTTTAAAAATCTGTAAACCGTCGAATTTTTACAAACAAAATCCTCAAAAGTTACTAAGGTTTAATTTAAAAATGCATTCTATCTACTTGGAAAATACGGCGTTAGTTTCGGTGAAATTTCGTAGAACAATTTCTGACAGGTCATACAATAGTGCAGCGGCATTGTTCTAGTTGCAAAACGTAAATCGATACTGGGTTTTTCTGTTACAAAACTATGACATATTAATTGGAATATCTCACAAAAGGGCAAGCTGGAGACAAAGCGAGGCCCCGCAGTGCAACTACGGCCGTCATGTTGTGCGAATGACGTGCGGTGTCATCGGCTACCTGTGCAAATGAATTTTATTCACAAACATCTGTTCCTTCTTACAGAAACAGTCTACGGTTTTAAATTTAAATGTATAACATTTTAGACGCTTAAATCGTAGTCGCAAAGATATAAATTTGTAATTAATTATTAGACTACATAGCCCGAATCAATGTATCATATCAGAAACTTATTGTGTGTAGTATTTTAATACTATTAACTGTATAGTAAGCAGTTTACGTCAAAATAAGGCAACAATGTTTCACCAGAGATAACTTCCGAATAAGTAATTAGTTCGCGCCATCCAGTATTCCGGAATGCGTGCGCCCGACCACCCGACTGTTGTTTCTACGTCTGTGTATTAAATTAAATTCATATTTAATGTACGGGAACAAAAGCAAAACAGGTCGGGAATATTGCTTGGTTTAAGACATGATTCATACACGCCATCGTGAAAGTTACGGGGCTGCGTCACGCCTGCATACATTTATTACTATGATTTTCATATTAATATTTACTTTGTCCGTACACTCGATTATTTAAATGATTATACATACTTTGCGGTTTATTTTACAGAGTTGCAATACTTTTAATATTACAGATTTCTTAAGTTGGTACACAAAAAGAAACTATTCGATAAAGTGTTGATGTTTAATGAACGACAGAACATTATTTTAGTTGTCTAACTATTTAGTTGTATACGCATTGCGCAAATCTAATATGTGTAATTCTAATTTACCGATTACAGCGGGACTATTTAAATAAAGGCCAATATGTACCGACTCGACCCACAATAATAAAGGCTTTCAGCTTATACGCATCTCCGATTATATTAACTGTTTAACATATCCAATTTTCTTATATTATTACGTTTGCTACAGTGGTCTTGCGGGACAAATAACTTGAAAAAAATACAGTCAACGTAAGGGAAACGGGGCCCCGGACACGGAGAGGGCGGGCGCGGGCATTTCTCCCCGAAACGTTTCCTTGTATGAAAACAACAATATCGGATATGAAGGTCAACTGTCTGGTATAAAGCAAATTTATTCTGTTCGTTCGGTGTATTGGCTCATATAACTGGTGATACGCGCGGCGACAGCGGCGGAATGATAACGGTCTAATTTCGTAGGTTACCGCTCGCCTATGCGGCTTAAATTACATTGCGGCTTCGCATCTTCCCTGAAAGGTTTTATTCATAAATCTACTAAAACATTTTCATAAGTTTGAGAAAAATGTTCCTTTTACGGCCAATAGCAACTTCAAGCGTTTTTATTTTCATATCAAGTTTAAAATTTTGGATCTCTAAAGTATTGATGTCTAAAGATAATAGACTACCATATACATTCAAATTTTTATTACTTTATACACTTAAATGAGATTTACTCTAGTTGTCGCTTTACAACGCACACATTTGAGTAAACTATTGAACAACTGTTTAGTCGCTTTGATTCCTATGTGC
Source organism: Papilio polytes (assembly GCF_000836215.1). Lineage (NCBI taxonomy): Eukaryota > Metazoa > Arthropoda > Insecta > Lepidoptera > Papilionidae > Papilio > Papilio polytes. The sequence continues at coordinate 4,113,339 of NW_013525102.1, forward strand.
TTATTTGTTAGTGTGCACCCTACTAGATTTTTAGTTGTGCAACTAAACAGTTGAATGGGCCGCAAAACAATCGACAATCGCACTTCGATACACATCGATAGTTTAAAAGTCAAAGGTCCGCCCGCTCTTAAAGTGCAAAGACAAGTGACAGATGACAGGAGTTAAAATAAAGTAAGTGACGCGTTGATCTCGATCGGATCCTCAAACATTGACTGTACTAATTGGATACGCTAACGGCAGCCGATTTGCCTAATGACGACCGATCCGAGCCGACTCTCGCTACAGCATTATGCAAACTTCTGTTTGACTTCTACATTAGCTCCCGGCTTTCTTAATCACAGATACAACACTCGTTATGGGGTATCATATTCCAGTTATGTTAATTCTGAAACATTTCCTTTATATTAAACTGAAGTTAATACTTTGAATGTTTGTACGAAACCATTCGGCAAAATTAAATGAAACGTTTGATAACCGGGCGCTTAATTTAGTTTGATTTTTAACCTCAAATAACTTGTTTTATAAAAAAATATTGGTATCATTAAAAAGACGTCTTAAACATTTTCGTTTGTTTTTTTTTATAAGAGATATTTCACAAAATAATTAGGCATATACAGCATTACGTATAAATAAAATGAACCAACCTTCTAGAAAGTTCGTCGAGAAAGCATATATTGAAACAGTCGCAGTAACTCTCTAGTTTCGGAACTAATGAATTCCGAAGGCGTTTCGGTTCGTTAGAAATAATACAAAAAGTCGCTTTCCGTTAAGTTTTAAAGTTTAAGCGAAGCAGTTTCACTTACCGAACATTAATCTAGTTATAATTCTGCGCCTCTAGTATTTTACTTCACTGCGGATAACTTAACGATCGTTAACTTACATTACATAATGCTATGCAACAAAAATTTATATTGATTTTAACACATTTGAAAAAACACCTTCTATATTATGTCCTTTCTTTTTTCTTCTTAAGGTGCCTCTCCGACTAACGAAGGTTGGCGGTCAGTTCTCCAATTTTGACTTTATCCCTTTATCTAGAAACAGTTGTTTCGCCTCGCAAGAGATTTCCTTCTCTCTTTATTGAGCTTAAAAACTCATAAAGTATCTAAGATTCAATTAACTTCATTATATCATTTGCATTATAGAAAACTAGTTGTTCCCGTGCGGCTTCATTCGCGTGGAATTATAAAAACTTATTTTATTGTTCACATTTGTCAAATTATCAAATGTAAATGTCAAAATTCAAATGCACAAAAGACAACGAAGCCTCTGACATTTACCGTTACCATAAAAACCTTGCTTCTTAGTTAGCTTGTAGTTTATGGTCTCTTTCCCACACGAAGGTTTTTTGCCAAGTTATATTCCTTCAAGTTTATTAGCGTGAAAATAAATAGTCTAAAATTTGTCGTAAGTGTATGGCTTTTTGTTAAAGAAAGCATTATTCAAAAATATGCTGTGATTGCTGACATCTTACCGCCACAAAGTAGTGTGTGTTTACGCTTTATTATAATAGTATAGATAACTTAGTATTAGTTTAATTACATTCAGAACAGCCTTAAAAATACTGCTGTTTTTTATTGTTTGTCCACCAATTATTCTATGCTATTTCAATTGTTTTCATAAGAGTTTTTTAAAATTGATTCATTAACCGAAATAGTGAAAATATTCGTAGTACAGTAGTAAATATTCCAAGAAGCATCGTATATACGCTGGTATTCGTTATGAATGCATATTTCGTTTAGAAGTCGAATGTCTTAAGGTAACTATAGTAACTATATAGAACATTTCTCGTTGGATGCATCAAAGGGGTCCAATATAGTGGAAGGCGGGCATAGACTAACTGTATAACGTGAGACCAGTGCTCTTAGACTTACAGCTTACAAATTGCCTACCGAATGCACTGCGCTACGAGATAAAGCAATTCAACACACATACGAATATATTCATTGCCAGGTACATTAGGGGATTAATTGTTGCCACAACTGGTAGATAATCGAAACATGTTAATGGATTTAAAACTATGAAGAAAACCAGGGCTATTACGTTCAATCAATGATGTGCAAATTAGATATAAAGTCGTTCAAGTAATGTTGAGAGCGTGCACACACTTGAAAATAAAATATCGCATAACTGTTTAGTCTCGCTTTGATTCCTATGAGCTTATTAGAGAAGGACACTACTAGATTTTTATTTGTGCAACTAAACAGTTTAATTGGCTGCGAAACAATTGACAATCGCATAACAGCTGTGCCATAGTTTAGTCAAAGGTGTGCTGCCGCTCTAAGTAAAATTTACAAAAGTCCCACTCTAATTCTATCTACCTATAAAATTCTATGTCAAATGTTTCTCTAGTGAATTCAACATATGTGTGAAGCAATCACTTAGACTAGAAGTTGGTGGTTTGCTGTTTATTACACAACGCTTACACGGTATCGTAAGTGTAAAGAATAAAGGTCCACAGCGCTGGTCCGGCGGAGGCGGCGGCAGGCACGTTCCGCCTTATCTAAGCTTCCGAAAACACTCACGGCCAACGCTGAATCAATATGACAAGCGCGCACTTACATCCGATTGCTTAAGCTCTGTATTGAAATCAATGGAGTTTTATGTTCTTCACTTGTACATGTGATAATTTTTTGTTTGTGACATACTTTTGCATCATCGATGGTACGGTGTGATATCAAAGACTCCAAAGATTTCAACTATAGTCAAGACTTTATTGAAGTAATCTAATGGAGTTCTTCTTTAATATCAAGAATACAGGTTACAATTTCATTAAAAAAAAGACTTACCTTTAGAGCTTAGTTTAAGAGATAGCGCCGTATCTTCTGCTCTCAAATCGAATGAACACAAAATTAGCATTTTATCTGAAGTTATTAGTAGCCCCATAAATGCCATCGGCGCCTCCCTGGCGTCCCCTCTCCTACCTGCCCTCCCCTGCTGGCCCACAGGCAGCCTGGTCCAGAGCGAGTTCTCGGGGATCGCTGATTGAATCGCTCCGATTATGACGTTAATCTGTTCAATGCAAATTGGACGAGTAGTCATTTACATCCCTTTATCAGAATTCGGCGATAAAATATTCAAATATTTATCGTTCGCTAGTCGAATAGACACCTCCGTACTCGAATGATTCTCGTCGAGATTATCTAAATGTATCCTTTGCCTGTTTTCTACGTCGTCTCGACGCTTAAAAGGGTTTCTGAGCAGATGAAAATACGCTTAAAGTTGAAACTGAAACGCGACGCTACACTCCGACAACGAACACAAAGAATACCATTAAAAGTTTAACATAAATACAATGCTGATATTTTAGTTACAATTAAGCTAGATAATAATGAATACGTAAAACTTTGTAGGCCAGTACATGAATAGAAAGACACACAATTCAAATATAAAATTCACTGTTAATAAATTAATTGTTTACAAAATGCCTTAAACGCACTCTCAAAATTACAGAACGAAAACCGACTGATAAAACAAATAATAAACATGTCAAGTCGATTGAACATTTTGTTACAAAATATTTTAAGTGTTGTTTTGCGAGCGAAATGCCCCAGGTGAATAACGGAGATGAAAATACATCCGTACAACTTGCTTCGGATCGAAGCGCTCTTTCATTCTATCGGCACGATTTGAAGTAACAAATCGCTGATGTCTGAAGTGGGTACACAAGTTAATGAGCGGATATTTTAGAATCTGAAAAGATTAAAAGCAAGGAGTTACTCAAACGGTCAGGTCGTATGAAGTGGGAGCAGCGATCTTTGCAGAGAATCTTATCAGCCGAGAAATACTCGAAGAGAAATAATTTATAGTCACTGTTTAAAGAAACTGTTTTACCTAAATCTAATACTGCAATAATGTCTTAATATTTTCTTAAAAATACTAATAATAATACAGTAAACTGTTAAACAATTTTATTTCAAACTAAAAGAGAATGAATACAAAGTGTTAGGAAGGCAGAAAGAGGGCGCCGCAGAATTAACGGGCCGAGATGTTATCAATCGCCTATTTAGACTGATTCATGCTAGACGTTTTTAAAACATTTAGATTGTATAAAACTTTCTCCTCGCTGCGAGTGAAGTGATTCGTAGTGCAGCCGGAGTTAGGCTAAGTGAGTAAAAGAGTAAAAGTCTAAAGTCAATGTTTGCTGCCGTGATTTCTCCTTCCCTCGGTCGTCGGTGACGCACACTTTCATCCCTCCATTTTGCTTTGGAAAAATGTGAATACCATTTTTACTATTCCAAAGCGAGTAATAAAGTTCATATAATAGGTATTATGTATTCACTAGTTTCGCTCGGCGGAGCTTTAAAATTTTAACACGTAACTAAATTGCACATTTTGTTGATTCGAATCGTTGTTTTACTAGTTTTATGGCCACGATTTTACTGATACAAATTTTGTTTAAAACTCTTGTGATAATTTTACAATTTACTAATATACTGAATCTAATTGTATTAAGTGACAATACATATTAAATGTTTATAAAAAATATGCCAACTAATGGCTGTTCACGAAGGAACTTTGGCCTAAGATATTACAACAAATCAAATCACTGTGCCCCAACTTAAAATACCATATTCAATAAATAGACTATTTTAAAACATAATTTATTACACAATTAAAGTTATGCAGGTAATTAGCATAAAGTAAAATAAAGCAGCTTCGTGAATGAGATAAACTAACTCTCTTTATTTAACGTTAATATTCATCTACCAACAATACCGTGGAGCATGCTTATGCATAATTTTAAAAACTCATAAGCTTCATCTGAGAGATGTTTCTTTGAAAATTTCGTATAGACTTGCATAGTGGAGCTCTAAAGAGTGGAATGAAATAAAGGAGAGCATGTCATTTCCCGGCCGCCTCGGGGGTGAAATCGCATGAGCAAATGTTGACATCCGGCTTCGCTCGGATCGGGTCCGCCGCGCTGTGCCCAGCCGTTCACCACCACTGTACCTTTTTTACTTTCATATTAAACGTACAATTTATAAATCTATGTAGAATTTTTAAAATAAAACTATGAAACTAAGTCCTTCCCTTCTTTCAGTATCTTATTGTGTTTGTTTTCTGGGTTTGCCAAAGTCTTTAAGGTTCTTATAGGCCCTGAGCCTGAAAATAGGGTCAACTGAGCCAAAAGACGGGAACAAAGTTCACATATTCTGTTAATGAAATTTATAGAATTTATACCTTCGTACGTTTTCCATAAGTATTTCCTATCATATAGTGTAATTTTCATTACATTAATGCACAAATGCTCTCAGAGAAATTACTCCCTAAAATTGTAATTACAATATTCAGGGAACATGACAAAGGAGCATTAAATAATGCACCGTAGAGAATTTCAACCGGCTGAAATGAGACCGTCGTTAAATAATTGTTTTCATTAAACGTCCCAAAATAGAATACGATAAAAGAACCGATAACCGCCCCACATATTTCGACGAGCACTATTTTATAATTTCTGTAATATCTGAACGATCAATTTGCATGGTAATTAGGAATTTGCTGGCTGTTTTAACACAAATTAGCTTCAATCAAACATTCAACCATGTTCCTGAAGTACGTATGCAGTTTACATCGCTTCAAACCATTGTTTGTTTTTTGAGTTTGCCAAATATTAAATTTTAAATTGCACGAGTCATTGAATAGATGCACTAATAGTCTTTTAGTGGAGACGATTTATTTTATTTTGTAGAAATTTAATTCATGTAAATATTATCATTCTGCAAGTAGGTACGGAATCAATATCTACCTCGGCACGTCTTAAGGCTCATGAGCTATACAAAGAAGTGATAGTTAGGTAGAGCAGCACTTGTTAGTGGAACACAAACGTGCCCCGGAGTGGCAATCGCGTACAAACTGCGACTGCCGCAAAATGCACCTCTCTGCTCTGAGCTTTCATTACAAATTCATGCCTCATGCGGATATACCAACAAGTCCACTCTATTTTAATAATGAACTACAACTAGTTCTCCTTCATCTTACCTTCGTAATTTTAGACAACTTATTTAATTGATACTGTCGCGTCGCTTTAAACATGCAATACTTCTCGTCAGGACTCAGGATGCGCGCCAATATCCATCCTTCTAGTGACATTGACAGCTGTCAGCTAGGGACGTGACGTTTATGCCGATAATCTAGAGTTGCGCCAATTCTACAGCATGGTACTTATTTTGTTCTTAACAGTAAATATCTCTAAGTTGCATAACTATAAAAGTAAAACATGATACATTTATTTAACACATAACATCATGCATTCGTTTTTTAAGAAGTAATTATTTAATAATAAAAAACCAGTATAACACTGTCACGTATCTGTTAGTAAAATTAAATCAAGCCATCCATTTCCGCTTTAACCAAAATGTCTTGACCAAACTGAATCACCTAAAACAATTTTCAAATGGAAAATACTCTAAAATGTTTGGAAATAAAGAAGGTAACGTTTCATGCGAAGTATATTTTGGAGTAAAGTTAATTCAACAAGTATAACGAGTGTAAACTTGTACCCGTAGCACGCGATTTGCAAATAAAGCTAGAAAGATATCAAACAACGAAAGCTTTGCTACAATATGCGATAAAAGACCTGTATCATTTCAAATGGAAATAACATTGTCGGATTTTTTATTCTGTTGCTGCAATTTCAACGTAACTTTGATCAAATTTAATATTTCTTTCAAGCGTACAACGTAGAATTTTCTTTTATAAATTATGTTATCGTTTTAGTTCTCTTTGCATGTCATAAATAAATATTGTTTACAGTAAGATAGGAAATTATAAGCTGAAATAATAAATGCACTTTTGCGCTATACCCTATTTTAATTTAATAACATGACTAACATAGAAAGCCCTGTCGTGTTGAGAAAACTCTACCAGTTGAATTAATCGGTTGACCTTTGTATCGAAGTTGATCTCTGACCTTACTGCTTGCCGCATGTACACACTTGTAGATAGCGTCGACGGTATCACTGCCAATCTAACGATTGATACTAGATATGTCTATATTGAACAAGGATAATTTTATCTAGATTATTTTGTCTTAAGTCATGAACTGTCACATCAGTTTATAAAAGTCATGGTCTCTAATGTATCAATCTCGTGCAAATAATTGTCAGTGTGCAAACATTATAATCGTTAACATGGGTATTTTTTTCAATTTTATCGAATTATTTAGTTCAGCGAATCGAAATCCCGATTGGTCATTTGCCACCTTATAATATAAAAAAAAAACATAACACGAAATGTACATAGACTTATACTATCCAAACTTACAAAAAATGTATATTGTAGTATGAGAATACGTTGTAATGAAAGCTTTTTCGATATACACTTTTTATCTCACCCTACATAAACACCCAAAGCTTACTACCATATTAAGGCATCCTTTAAACGCGTTGGAAGAACCAACACATTTGATAACAAAGGAAAAACACCCAACGACCGACAAGATGTTCTAAAAATACTTTCGCAATCTAGCTACCTGTTCACCTGGGCTGGCCATTCCGGCCTTCCCATAAAGAAGAGTAGACGGGAAGCGGCGGGAAGGGTTTATCGTCCCTGAGGGAGCGGCCGCCAGCCCGGCACTATATCATTGCCGCCTCTATCTCGCTACGTATTCCCACTTCTTTGTACTACTCCTACCTACGTTATGTTTTACAAAAACATGTTAATTTGTGTCGTTTGATGTTACATTTTACATTAAGCTTAAGAAAGAAATTCAAATTACTTTAAATATAAAACATTAAAGAAATCGATTTGATTAAACTAAAACACAAATAATTCTGTGAGTATAATGTTTTACTTCGTCAAAGAGTTGTGGCATCATTTTAATTTGAATAATTAACCTGTTTTTCGTTCAACATCAATCGAATAATAAAGGGAGATTTTCAACGTCATGATTTACCTCGAATAAAAGAGAAACCGCAATTGAAATTTATAATTAAACTGATGTACAATAAATTACCCGATGTACGATGTCGTACCACGATTGTGAATTATTGTAATCATTATTTGCGGAATATGATAAAGAATCACCTGCGAATCCACATCACGAACGGTAATCAGCGGAATTTAATCTACAATATTCAGTAAATGACACAATAATTGTGAAATAACGCCGTGTTTTTGTGCATTATTGCTGAATATTAATCGGCAATGCGTTGCTTGTCAATGTATACGTAATGAAATGCCGCACGCATTTTGCGGTTCGCGCCCCGACACCAACCACTCTAAATAAATATTCATTTATTTAAGGATTTTATTTGTCATTCATATTAATAAAAACGAAACAGCAACGTTATAAAACATTTCATTTACTAATCAATTTTATGTGTTAATAGAAACGATTTAAATTTGTGTTAAAACAAAGTATAAAGTAATAATTTCAATATGAAAACTTAGTCCGTAGATTGCAGCAACCGCGCGGTGAAGTGGATCGAATGGGAATTATGTTAAAGTTTATGAGATATTATAAAGTTGTGGTAGAACGAATTTTATTTATTTATTAACGTTGAAATTAAACATCCTTTTGCGCTAAAGGTATAGATCAACATTATTTAAAATTAAACTTCGATACGACATCATTATTATTTTCTCTTATACAATTTTACTATTACACTACATTATTGAAAAATTAAAAACATTTATGTAAAATACAAAGAAACATATTAAATTTATTTATCCTTAAAAATACTCATAATTTATTTTGTAAATTCAGAACTTAATAAGATAGCTGGAGTGCATATAACATGGGCACTCTTATTACTGCGTGCTCACCGCAAGGCGGAGACTTTACTGTGCCCCCGGGACCCGGCGAACACCTGAACTGAGCACATTGATTCTACACGATTACAACTACATATATACTATCTATATACTTCTGTATATCACAATTTAAACATTGCTTACTAAAGAAAAGTGAATTAAGACTCATCTATTTTGGAATATAAATACAATGATTGTAAAACATTTAATGGAAGGTTAACTTAATTAAAAAGGGTTCTAAATTTCCCTTTAATAGTATTGTACTTATTAACGCAATCCAATTTAGACACCGCATACGTTTGTATAACTCATAAATAAAAGTGAACGTAGCAAATCTACATAATAATATATTTATTCTGGTTCATGCGAGTAGAAGTAGCTCGGTACCTCGCAAGGGTCCGCCGCGAGTGCGCGAGGGTGAAGTGCTGAGAAAAGTTTTGGGTCTTTATTTATTGTTATTGCCTCATTAAGGTACCTAGCAAGCTATATCCTACAAATTGCAAATAAATAAACCACCGCCGCCACGCTCACAGAATGAGCAAACCGGACCACTTTTAGATTTACGTTGATCAAGCAACTCTCCCCGCAGTTACATTACATAGCTTATTTTCTAACTCTTAAAGTTAGCTTTCCTCTAAGGTTTGTTCTGTGAAATGTAACAAGTTTTGTTTTCAATTTAATTTTAAATTCTTCGTCGGATTTACCGGTACTTCTAAGCCAGGTAACAATTGCACGGCTTATATTTTGGTTCCGTAATAAAAGTCACTCACTTCACCCTAACTTTACCATGCCTCGTATAATTGTGAAAATTCAAAATATTTCAACATTCCACTCTAACCGAAAAAAATAATACTTACCAATTTAAATATAGTGTAATTAAGTAAATGAACTTATCTGAGTCATTTTTAGCGCATCCGTACGTGTCATTAGATCTTTTTAATGTTTAAAAACGACTTTTGATTATTGTAAAGCTAAAGAAAAAATGTATTGAGCACAGTGGGTATGAAATTCTAACTGAAATGTTTATAAATAATTCATCGTTGAAGATGAGATACTAAATTTTTAGGGCCATAATAAAACACATTCCATCTCATCGGTTTTAGCATAGGTATTTTGGACTTATTGAGCGCAAATTTTGAAGACTGCAACCCTTTGAATAGTCAATGTCGCGTACCCTTATCTCGCCACAGAAAGGCGACACCACATTACCGGTATTACGGCACTGCTCCACGCTGTAGCCCATCGCAGTAAAAAGCGACCTCATGTTTTGTATTAGAGTTGCAAATTGTTTACACGGCTTGTTGTACAGGGCATTTTCAAAGTGCAATTTATATTGTATTGGAAGTTAGAGCGGCGCGTTTACCCTGGCTGCACAATATTTTGTGTGGGGCCAATGTGCCGCGCGGCTGAGCCTTGTTGCATGTCCTCTGTGAAAACTAGCTTTACATTTTCTTGTCTCCGTACAGAGAAAATTTAATAAGCATAAGTGAAATTCCCGCACACTATTGCATTTTGTAAGGTGATTATAAACTTTGAACGTTTGCTACAATTAACTTGCGAAACAACTTGCTATCGTGATTTATTGTTTCTTTTCAATATTTAAATATTAAGAGATTTGTAATTTATTTAACTTTCATATCTATCATTCTGGGCTAGTTTTCTTAATGATTCTTAGTCCTAAAGTGCAGCGTCAATTGTTTTGATAATGCACGAACGTACAAGTTGGCGTTTGTTTTTTTTCTAAAGTCTCTACTTTCCATATTTTATTGATAGCATGGCTCCATTGTCCGCCCCGATCCGTTATCGAACATTAGTTTTTAGGGTCATTGCTGTTTATGTTATACTCACGATTCAAGGCTTTTGTTTACTTATTTTTTGGGTCAAACAATCTTAATGTTGTTCAGCTGTATAGATAATTTATTTAGTTTTTTGGTTAACATTGTACAAAATAAGACCTAAAAATATACAGATACGAGTATCAAATAGGAGTTGTTAGTTTTGCATGCAGAAATATGCGCCAGGTCCGCCGGGAGACATTAAATGAAGAAGTGCAGACCACTCTCTCAGTCTGAACTGCAGGATTAGTATATATCACAAAAAAATTCAAAAAAGAAAAAGGATAACAGGTATTTTTACCCATTTTGGTATACACTAGAGATAACAAAATAAAATATGATATTAAAAGTTCTAAGATAACGATAGCAGTACTATATTACAGTTTTTTTATAGTTTTTATCTCTAAAAATCCTATTAAGATTCAATTGTCATTTGACATTTTATTCATAACCAAACAACTATGTGAATTTGTTGAAACCTATATAAAAATAGAACCAATTTAAATGTTGAAACACAAAATATCCGAAACTAAATTTGCACGACTGGGTAAACAAAACGGAAAGCGTTTTAAAAGACAAAAGCAACAAATACGAAATCCGATAAACGTACAGAAACTTACAATTCGCAATTGGAAATTCATTCATTTTAATCAAAATAGAAGACTCAATGAGAAATGTAAACTACTTTTACCTTTAGGCAACGATTACTTGAAATTGCTGCTATTCGATTAGGCTGAAAATTGGATCTAGGAATTTAGTACCTCGATCTAAAAGATACTAAAAATATGTTACAAATATAAATTCCAACTTTGTTTTAACGATTGCAATTTTTAATTTGAAAAAAATCTTACCAGGTTTATCATTTATCACCTAGATGTTTTGCGTTACGTAACTTAAAATCATTGGATAAACAAGTAACTCAAATTTAATAAATCGTACTTAATTATTGATTAAAGTAAAAGCACAGCCCCAAGTATTTGTTCATACTTGTGTGCAAACATTACTTTCCTTCAGAGTTAGCCAATCATCTTGCTAATAAAGCATATGCTCAAAGTTTTACAATAAATGGAAATATACCTTTGTGGACATGACACATTACAAGTTACACTAACGTTGTCTACCAGCATATTTATTAAAATTTTAATTAAATATACCAGCGTCAGTATTTCAGACATCTGCTAAATCAGATAATTACATGATTTCCGACTGGCAAATGAAATATTTTGTATGAATCTGTCATACATATACAAGGTATGTTGTGTTCCGTCCGAGCTGTGGCGTAATGACACACAGGTGTACACAAGCCCGTGGTCGATATCGCAATTCGCAAACACAGCCAGTCAGTTTACTGTACCCACGGGATACGAGCTCCTATATAATTATCAATGCCCACCCTCTTACGTTGCACCCTTCCCGTATAGACTGATATAATTTATTGCGAGTATTTGTTCGCGCTTTTGTACCGTTCTCATATCAACTTTATTTATTTCCTCGGAACTTATCTTGACACATTAAGTAGTTCTGTAAGTCTATAAGAAGCCAAGTATCTCTTTCGTGCAGTATGAGAGGTAAGGGGAGCGCCGGTGTATGCTTTTTGCGCCCATATAGACGTGACGTATTAAAATAAAAAAAAACTGCAAATAATTCGAAAAAAAATTATTCCGCAGTGTCGCTCGTGCGCGCTCAAAGCATTTTCTCTGTGACAGTCGATTTTTAGTCCGTGCATTGTTTACCACCTGGAACTACTATGTCGTTCTATAGGAAAATCTAACATGAATAAAAAATCGGAACAATTCCAATACTATATACTTTTATTTCGCACCCACATCGGGGAAAGCAGAGATAGGTTATGCTGTCTACTTTTTAGAAAACTAAGACATCAACGCAAAAACGTTATAGGTCACGACTTTGTAATTAGTTGTCTTTGGTATATATTTTTACGTAGGTATTTGAATTCTTTTCAGTTTAAGAGACTTCATACCCAAACATTCGACACAACTTGAGCCTATTCATAAAGGGCATTTTAAAAACATAATTTGAATAAAACAGGTGGTCCATTGTTATACAGTGCCCGAAGAATACTTTTAATCAGGGCTTTTATTTTTCCAACAATAAGTGAGAGCATTTAAAAAAGCAATTGTTCGGAGTACGGGTCGACTTTCCTTTGAAGCAACGTACCGAGAGTTGACTAGGGCGGATCAAGGCGAGCGGCCCTGTATTTATTTACATGTAATTAGGTCGGTGTCAGTGATCGACGGCGGCGGCGGACGTCCGCGCGCAGCTAAACAATCCATTACACTGCTGTCAAGCCGGCCGGCTAAAGTCCCCTGCCCACTGCCAGCCGCTACGCTCTACGCTCTACGCTCTACGACTTCTCACGGTTCGTAGCGCCGTTTAAGCATCGGACGGTATTCATCTGCTCAGTCCGACACACTCACTTATTTCATGCTTCTCTACTGTCTACGGAATGAAGGTGTAAATTTACACAAATTACAATAGCTCTTTGCCGCTTTACTGTTAATTACTGTTTTAAAATAAAAAATATTATTTTATAAACTTAAAAGATAAATAACATGAATATACGTTACTTCGTGAAAACATACTCGTAGCTCGAATTATCGTTAAAGCATCTAGTTACGTGGTTTAGATTAGATAGCACGCAGAAAGGGTTTTTGAACATTTATCGTTAACATTATCTAGTTTAAGTACAAGGCATTGTGACCCAACACTATCAAATTGTTTTAACCTTGCGGTGACGCCCTGGTAATTATAAAATGGCTTTCAAGGTAGTCTGATTTAGCTAAAAAAATAGACTAGACATAACTTCACCTACGATTTCTTAGAAGACTTTATGTATCTTGCGGTTGTACTTTTATTTCACTTTAATTAAATTGTAAATGTTAAGTAAAGTTTTCAGGTAAATGTTTTTAAGCATTGAAAAAATGTAGAACCAAATGTTAATAAAATAGAAAGGCATGTAGATACACGAATCGTTGCCGGCTCCAAATTGTGTTATTTACCTTTCTATTAACTTGTACGAAATTACGAATTCAAATGGGAAAATTGAAACAAATTATCGAATGGCCGAGACCCAGTGTAAACGGGTCGCAATAAAGCCGTCGGCTCATGCATACAGCGTCCCAATATGGACGGACAAATACAAAATTCTAGTCCTGCTCTATCTCAACTGAAAAAGGTCTAAACGACATTTTTATCAAGTTAAATTAATGTAATTAATGTTATGTCATGGAATTTTTAGATTATCACAATAAATATCGGAGAAAAAAATAACTTATAACTAATAATGGCTATCATCATTAACTCAGCAAAACTTGAAAATTAGTAAGCAATAAATATCATATAAACATCATCATCATCATCATCATCTTGCCCTTATCCCTTATGGAGGGTCGGTACAGTATTTGCTCTTCCATACATCTCTATCAGCCGTCATATCATATAAACACACGAAATATTTTAAACTCAAAGTTCTTTCATGTATCGTACGTGAACTACAAGCCGCTAAACGTATTTATGTATTTTAACTTTATTAATTTCGTTGAAGTTTGTGTTTATGTGATGTTATCATTTCCATAATTTTTCTTAAAAAAAACTCCAAATTTCATTGAAATTGATGATTAGAACCATTTATATATTTAAGTAGTAAATAATTCATTAAATTGTATATTTATAAAGATTTAATAAAAGAATTGTTGCATTTAACTTAGTCTACGAAGGCAAATAAAACAAACCACAGCATAGTAATCCATTCAATGTATCACTATACAAGTTGTATCCTTATCTTACGGTGGAGAGCCGCGCCAATCCGTTACCAATATTTAGGGAAAATACAAATTCTATAAAGTTGCAATCGAAAATAAACACTATTCCTTTTACACTGGATCTATTTTCGAAAAATGCTCGTTTAATTTTACAACATTTTACAGTGGATAATCCGCATGATATTGGAAAGCTCGTAGTTGCATTCACTGGGCTGCACAAAATTTTCTATAAGAATAAAAGCAAACAAGATAGCCATCGAACTAATGCTGAACCCCGGCCGTGATACTGTAGCCTTCTATGTGCTCGCTCAAACGATAGACATTGAAAAACCTACGTAATAAAAGATGTTCGAGATTTAATCCTTACTTTCAAAACCTTTGAAAACATCGATAAAGCTCAACAAATTGGTTAAACAGAAAACTGATGAAAACGTCTTAAAAATGAACCTTTAAAATAGAATTTTAACATCCATACTTTTAAGTGTTATTATGTGACATGGTTTGAATTCTAACTTGTGTCAATCGGTAAACGTATTTTTCATTCATTTTTACTCAAGCTATCGCCTGCGACTCTGCGTGGAATTAAAAAGTGAGTAGCCCATATGTTCTTCCAGACTATCCTTAACGTCTATGCCAAATTTCAAAAAGAACCGTTCACCCGTTTAGGCTATAAACTCTATTAAACATCCATCCATCCACCTCAGCTTATGCATTTCTAACATTAGTAAGATTAAATTATTTCACATTCGTTGTTGTTTCTATGTTTATATTAATCATTGCCATTTAAATAGTGTAAGGTGATGTTTACTAACTGTGTCAATTGTAGTTGCCAGATAATGTTTTATGTACCACAAAGTCGACCGCATCGATTTGTCACAGACCACGAGCTTAATTTCATTCCACGCTGTTGCAATCCCTTTAGCCTCTTACGCAATAACGCTATGTCAGCTATCTTCCGATTTCACAGAACAGACATCGGGTTACCATTTACTTAAATGTGACCTACTTCAAACGACACCGATACCATTGTGTGAACTAAGCCTTATCATTATTATGTAGTGTTTTGTTACAAAACTATACATCTCTAAAGTAAAACTAAATAAAGTGATTAACGAGGACAAGAGATCGTGATAATACAATCTGATCAAGACTTGCATTAATACACTTAATTAAACTAGCTTTCGTCTATGACTCCTTCAAAGCTGAATTAAAAAAAAAGTAAGTCGCCTATGTGTTCTTCCAATCTATTCTATATATCATAGCCATCATCGAGATCCATTCAGCAGTTTAGGATACTAACTCAAACAAACATCCATCCATTCATACATCCATCCATCCATCTAAACTTTCGCATTTATATTACAGTAACAATACGAATTAATATACTCGTAGATTTAACGGTGGCAGTGCCCGCTTTAACATCTTAGCACGAATGGGCCGGCACGCCCGGTGTAATACCACGACCACATAGAAGACAGGCGTGAAATGGAAACAATTCCGTGTTTCGTCTGATGAGTGTGGTGCCGGAGGCCTAATTTAAGTCCATTTCTCTTTACCACCCTTTTCTTATAAAAAGAGGATGGGAAGAGGAAGTGGATTTGACAGTGGAGGAGATACATAAGAAGGGGAAATATTCTCTTTATGTGCGTCTCCTCCTCCGTCTGATAAGGGTAGGCAACGCAGCTGCAATTGCGGATGTCTATGGGCAGCGGTCACTTCGCCATTTTGGCGATTTCAGGTGGCCGTTTGCTCGTTTGCCACCTTATGTTATAAAAAAAAATATATCTAGTACTAGAATTGTAGCACATCTAGTACCAGAATTTTATGTTTCTTAAACGCAACTTACAATTAAACTTCATTCTTCTAAAAACTAAGACAAATTCTACTTAAAATATTCAATTAACGGCAATTATTTATTTCATTTCGAAGTAACAATGTGATTAATGGTTTAAAGTTTGTAACTATTCGAAATGACTGGAGTGATTACAGCTGCGGCTGTCAAAATATCCGCGTCGAGCATTTCTGCGGAAATTAGGTCCGATCCACCTGCATTGCCAATTTTAGCTGATACCACTGTACGCTAACTTTAGCGGGCGATAGCTAATCGATATTCATATGAAGGAATAATGGTAGTATCGGCTTTCACGGTAGCGATGTAACCTATGTTGCAACACACTATTTTATATCATAAATCTTGAAGCCAATTTAAAGTTAAAATTATCTTACAATTTACATTTTGAAACAACATATTCAAATAGGAATATTAAAATGTATGAAAAACCTTCTCAATATTTTTTACGCGATTGTATTGTAGAATCCAAATATGAGAGGAAAATCTCAAGTGTGTTCTTACAAATGTGTAGTATGTACAAAACCTTCTCGACCCTCACGTCTTCGACGTAAGTTGAAGATATCAAAACAAAACTCAAGACTTTTAAATGTTAAAAAGTATTCATAGTTAACATACGTCTGTTCATATTAACATTATTCTTTCGATTAATTGCCATTATTTCCTTTGGCTATCTTGGAACCGATGGTTTAGTCATTTTACTGGTCGTTTATTTCTAGGGTAGTTTTGTTGTTATCTATACTAATAATATAAATGCGAAAGTTAAGATGGATGGATATTTGTTAGAGTTTGTATCCTAAATGGCTGAACGGCTCTCGATTAAATTCTGCATAGACGTAGGGGATACTATAGAAGAACACATAGGATAATAGCTTTTTTTTTTAATTCCACGCGGATGGAGTCCCGGGAGAAAGCTAGTAATAAATAAATAATTACGAAATTAGCCAATATAATAGATACAGGGAGAGTTTATTCGTGACATATTTCTTTCGACTTACAAAAGACACCAAAAGACGAAGTTTGACAAGCGCGCTTTAGCGGACGCATTTATTTAAGTAGGTTATTATTAATGTGGCGTGACAGTGGCGGCGTTTTTTGGCAAATAATACAGCAAGCGCGGACACAATACGGCCGGCAGTACGGCGGCGGAGCGGCGGACGTTAAAATGTTTCCGTTTTTGGCGTTCTCTCAACTTAGTTAATGTTTCCAAAACAACGACGCGGACATTGTGATACCTATTTGCGGCTCGAACTTCGGACAAGGCCTTCCCGGGTATGCGAAATTAGCAAAACGCTTCTGTATTTATAGCAGCTACAGGAAATAAGCATTAATTTGTAAACCCTTGTGGTATTTGTATCTTTATTTTATTGTACATACATTTTAAATCCATCGATCCAATGCGAATTAATAACATATAGTAAATTTATGTAATTTAAATAATAAAAATCTAAACTCAAATGTCAATAACACAAGAGTGATAAAACATCCGTAGAAAATAATGACAGCTTTAAGCACACCCAAAAACTTCGCTATTTACCTCCTTTTGTGAAGACTTCGTTTGATTATTTCGGTTTGTTTAGTTCTTCAAACATCCCAAATTTAATTTCGAATACAATATCTGAGAGAGGCGGAGAAGTCCCGGCATTGTAAAGCAGCCGTAAATTATTATTCAATTTTTTTTCGCACCGCAACAACAGTACTGCACTTCTTTTAACACCGCTGTGTGCATTTTGTTATTTCCATAACATTTAGTTTCGGCCACGAACAGCGTCCCCCGAATCTACTAAATGAAAAAGAATTCCAGTTAACCGTGCAGTATATGAACAAACAGATAAAACGAATTTACGGTATTTAGGTACCGGCGTTAATAAACTAGGTAGTTTACATTTGTAATTGTAATTTAAACGTATAATAATTGTAAAGATAATCTGAAACTGTTGTCTCTACCGTGCGTTTTGTATTTATTTTTCCGTAGGTCATGTAATACAGTTTAAAACAAATAACGATTTAAGTATCAAATATCAGAAGAAAAATGTTAAAAATTAACGTTATATAAATAATTAAATGGAGCAGAATGGCAAAGTAGAGCCAACACTAACATAAAGACCTATTTTCTTCGTTTATTGTTACATATTGTAATTTGCTTTCTATTCCATGAAACAAAGTAATAGTGCTTTTACGACATATGACAGAACGACAGTGGGCTATTCTCTACAAGTGTAGTCGAGCACCACGCCCTTCATTCTATTAAATATATGCAAATAGGTAATGAAACGGACACATGAAAGTTTATGCTTTGCGATTCTGCTTGTAACGTGCTAGTTCGTAGCACCGATAAACGTTAGTGGAGAAAGCTTTTCGAGTGGCGATGCACTAACGAACGTTGTGTAAAACGAAATCGAAACCTCCGCTTCAGGGCACATTTACAACATACTGTAAGAGATTATGGACTGCATTCATATGAGATTACTAATAGTATTATTAAAACATTAAGAACTGTTTATTTTTTAATGTTAACTAGATTTTTAATATCACACCTTGTTTTATAGTAGGCTGTGTTTGCGTATCACGGAAAGTAAACGGTTTGGGGCTTGGTGGCATTGTGCTGCGCATGGCGTCGGCCGTCGCAGCGTCAGCGATCGGCGACAATTAACGCGGCCGGCGAGCCATAACTCACGCTCGCCGACACCGACGCCGACGCACCGTATCGCGAGCTCGCATCCCACCTCGCCGAATACTCTACTTTTAAACACCACCCACCGTCGCACCACACCACCGTCACCGGACGACCTCTTTGTAATTTAAATTTCGTATTTACATAGTTTATTGCAACTTAAGAACGCAATTTGTTAACTTGGCTCTCACCGCTGTCTTGAATTTATTATAGCGACATGCGGCCTGGGGTTTTTTACAAATCAATACATAAAATATAGAGATAACATAAAAAAAATAGAAAAAAAATTATTATTATAACGTAAGTAGAAATCAATTCATGTAAATATCACAGAGTTTTCGTGACCATTGAAACTTGACAAAAGTTTATAGTCAAGCGAGACAAATATTAATCTATCTATAGCAAGTCGTGTCTGCCATTAGCAATCATTAAATTGAACATGTGTGTATTTCTTAATATAAAACAAATGCACAATACATACATTGATTCGATTTAGTTAAAACTTGAAACTGATGAAAAGAGTAAAGTGTAGGGGATTTACAATAAAAAGATAAATCCCGCTGTTCTTCTGTTCAATTTATAAAAACTGAACGTTAAAGCGCCACTTTTACTGACTCATCCACCTCAATAGTTTCATGAAAGGTAACAATTAATTCGTTCAGTCTAGTCACGAAAATTTTTCATTTTAATTAAAGCCCCAACCGGAGGATCGCCGGCTAATTAACCCATTAAAACACAGGCTCTCTTCTCATTCTGTATTTTTTTCCTTAGCGTTCACTTTCTTCTGATTTTAGACATGATAATGAAAAAAGGGGGATAAAGGGCGGCTAAAATTGGTTGCTGTCTCGTAATTTAATATACAATTCTTTAAAAATACTTTGAATTGTTATTTGTAGACGAGATGCATGTGGAAAATGTAACCATATCGATGGTTTGGTTAGTTTAGAAAAGTGAAAGTTTGAAAATTATCTGTTAACTTTTTTTCTAAATGTTATAAATCGAGTTCGATACATACTTCTAAATCAAATGTTCTAGACAAAGTAGGTGTCGATAGGCTCATCAAAACAAGACATTTTGCAAGGCTTTGCCAGTTAATTATGAAATTAATTAAAATGCAGCATTTCCAAACTTTGACAATGTGAATTAAAATCAATGCAAATAATACGTAATGGCAACAAGCTAACATTAAAATATATATTATAAAGGGTTTTGTTCTCTACGTCAGCTGAAACTTGTTGCCGTCATAAAGCGGGCGGCGAAACTCCATAGACAATGGCACATGTCAGGCGATGTAAGGCCGCGTTTACAAAGCGAGTGCCTACGAGTACAGTCAACAAGACAAGCGAGTAAAGCTGCGATCATCTGAATGACGAAGCAATTACGTGCATTCAGCCCCGAGCGCAGTCAGACGAGGCAAGTGGTGAGATTGGTTTCAATAAAAGCGCAATCCCTCCCCCATGTTTTTCTTTCATCACTCAACCTTGAATGGCGTTATTCACTAGATACTATTCAGCAAGCACGATGTTAATACATTATTGTTGTTTATTGTGCTAAAATATGATCTCTTGCTGCATGCTACCATAACTTGCAATTCAAATCCATTTGATAAATGTTATAGAGTATTTCTGTGTAAAATCATTAAATAGCAATGTAAAAAATTGAATCGTTATGTGCAATATTTGTTCCAATACTTAAATTATTGCCATGATACCAATCTATAAATCGCGCTCGAGTTCATTCGTGACATTTATAATTGTTTTAATCTGTCATCAAAGCCGTGAATTTTTCATCACAAAAAGCTGCTTAAAGCCGTCCGCGGCACGTGCCAACAGAAGAAACAGTAGCATCCGACAAACGGATCATTAAAGTCTGCTTTAAATGTGCCCGCGGCTGCGCTGATTAATCATCGCTCAGTGATTAATTAATGGATCGTAAAGAGCAGAGAGAGACGGCGACCCGCCGGTCTGCAACCACCCTTAGATGAAATTAAAAACATAGCCCGTACCGGACACTGTACTATTTTTGCGGATAATGTTCGCATGCTGTAAGCATTTTCTGATTTACGTGCGTGCTGTTTTAATTGTTACGATGAACGACCGACTATGCATAAATATTGTATAGCCTCTCCTCTCTTTATAATTCTATCGAATTATTGAAAAACTCTAGCCGTTAGTATTAACAAAATTCAGATAATGACGCTTTCATTTCTCTTAACTGAACTTAATAAGCAAGTTAATCAATATTTTCTGCACATTTGTAGTTTACAGTAAGAAGACTGTCGTGAGATGCTGCGAAGGTATAATTAGAATATAGTGGCAATTAGATTTGATCGGCTTTCGTATGCAAGTGAAGTGTCGTGCTTGTTAAGCGGGCACATACTCTAACTGATTGCGTCACCCATCGAAGTATGACGTACGAGCGCTTCTCTACGATTTATAACCAAATAAGCTGTTATATATTACTGGGGGAGATTTAAATGTCGCTTTTATAAGATGAATTTACAACACGCGCATGTCGAGAGTTTTAATACTATACATAAGTGCACTTATTTTATACGATACCCAATAATATTCCTCTCGTTGTACAAAAGTATCTACATCTTATCAAAATGAGAGAGTAATGAGGGTGAACTTTAACATTTAATACAGTATACAGATAATATATTATTGGCTACTGTAATATGAACAAGAATAGGAGTATTCCGATGATATTTTGTGATGTTAACATTCAACACCAGAAATCCTATTTCTCTACATTTGTTAAATAAATTGATTTTATGAGCTTTAGCAAGCTATAACTTTGCTTTACGATCTGACAGTCATTAATTTGGAGTAAATAAACATTTTCGCTGGTTACAGAGATTTTAGGATGAACAAAAAGATCTGTTGATATCTTATTTCCCTTAGCGGATTGCATTGTACTTTTTGGCCAGTGTATTGAAAATATACTAACGACTTGTGAATTTACTATCTGCAATATAATGACTTTATTAGTAGAGATGCTTAATAATAAAGAAAGAATTGTTAATTTGAATACTCCGAACATATTTTTGAGCATGCAATAAATCAAAAACTTCACAAATAGATGTATTTACAACGTTGTCGGAAACTCAGTGCGATTAAGTAGGAAATATGACGAGACTGGATGTTTCTCGGTCGACTAATAATTACAATAATTGCAAAAGTTTCGCTCCACAGGCTTAACTGTGGTGCTTTAGTGCCATTCATTTGTATTTATGCAGCATAAA
Source organism: Papilio polytes (assembly GCF_000836215.1). Taxonomy (NCBI): domain Eukaryota; kingdom Metazoa; phylum Arthropoda; class Insecta; order Lepidoptera; family Papilionidae; genus Papilio; species Papilio polytes. The sequence goes on from NW_013525102.1 coordinate 4,135,483, forward strand.
TATAAAATGGCAAAGTTGCGCGTCCTTTTGTAATCTGTGTACCGAGGAATATATTTTGACGAGTTTGTTCGTGGAAGTTTCGCGGGATCTTAAAGTGTTGCATAGTTTTTTTAGTGTCGGGTTTCGTAAAGTTTTATTATTTCTCTGCAAACAGAACGTCTATGAGAACGAGAGATACGTCCAGTGCTGTAAAATATTCTGGTACTCGCCAAAAAATAACCTAGTATCGCGTAAAAATACCACCTTGTTTACGACGAGCACTAACTTGCAGCCCCACGATATTCTCACAGTTTACTTGTTCTTTCATAAAATTTCTCAAGATATTTTCGGACGTACGTGCACGTTACTTGATACATACACGACACTTTGTAAACACGGTTTGTTCAGATATGTAGATGTTACGAATTTTAAACAATCACGTCTTTTTTTTAATTTTACAGTGCGAGTATTATCATAGTTTGATACAAAGATACAAATACTGGTATCAGAATTCATGTTACATTAAGGGTTTGACTTATCGCAAGATGTATGCATTCGTATTTAGAAACTACCACGAAACACATCTACAAACTTCACTCGTTATACGACGAGGTAAGGTAATAAAATTCGTATAATAAAATTATTCTGAGCGCCCAAATAAGTTTGGGCATCGCTTTGCATTACCATGTCGTGTCGGAGGCGGCGCTGTGAACCGTAATGCGAGCCATGTTGACACCAGATCCGCGAAATTAACTAGAAAATGTAATGCGGTACGAGTGGCCGCGCTTCTTAGCTACAAAATATACATAATTAGAAAAGTTTTTACGAGCGGAGCTCCGCCAAGGCGACGCTTGTCACCGCCTGACACCGCTCCCTTATGTTCCGATGCGGATTATAATTTCAACCGAAGAATTACTTACGAATTGTTGTTTATGCCGTACTTTTCTGTTTTTCGTGATATTTTCCTTGAACTCTAAAACTAATTATGGATGGTAATTACTAAAAAAAAACTCCTACAAGAAGTAACAAGTTGACATGTACGCTCTTCTTGACTCAAATCATAAATAAAAGAAAGAATTTTAAGTTATAATGTTTAAATGAGTATGAGTATGAGAAGTAAGTTATTGTATCCTTGAAAACAACAAGGCAATTACTTTAATTATATGTAAAAGTTCTGCGAAAGATAAACATATTTGAAAATATAATAATATCTAGCAAGTCGTTAAAAATATATATTTAGATCGCATTTAAACCTAATTGTCGTTTTTGGCACGACATCGTGTCAATGTCGGGTTTCTTGCCTTAAATGAGTGTAATTACAAAAGTTTTTATTGCTAACTGTGCGCCAAAACCGCCTTCTGCGAACATCGCTATGATACATAGCCGGCCATAGCAAGGTACCGCGCCGACGTCGTCTCACTTTAACGTTTGAGAAACTCTAACAACTACAATGCTATTAGGTGGTTAGGAGTGCTATAGTAAAATAAAAAGGCCGGCAGCGTTTGTTAGCGAAATTAAATTTTCATTTATCTATCGGTGAGGGCGGAGGGTTGCGGGCGAAGGGCGGAATGAGGTCAGAGTGCAGCCCCTGCACAATGAGCCGATTAGTTCCTTAACGAAGCCTGGAAGTGATTCGGGGCGAGGAGGGAAAACGGAGCTGGAAATAAAAAGGAAGGCGTGTAAAGTTAGAAAATCTCGAACGCATCGCTGAGAATAATAGAATGGATTTTTTAATGGATAATACTGCAGTGCTAATATAATGGAAGCTTATTCCATTACAATCGTGCTTGTTATCGGAAAATAGTTTAACGTTTGAATAGAAAAAACAATCAGCGCTGGTGTCAATTTACGCTGTAATCTGATTAAAGTGCTAAGTCTCTACCAATTTTGTCTAGACAATGAAAATTTTAATGTTCAATAATAGAAGCATTGTATACGCTTCGGCAAAAAGCTATTTACACATTTAAGAAGCATAATGCCACAAACGCAACACAAATGTTTGCGAGCGCCGCGAGGCCGGGCGCAGCGCGAAGTGCGGGGCGGGGACGCAGCGCCTGCGGCTTCCATATGCAATGTCGTCGCGATATGCCACGTCCTGCGTGATGTATGCGACGCTAACTCGCATGTTCTCCTTCTTGCTTAACACTGTGAACACTCGCACCGCATAAATTTCAACTTAAACCTACAACTTCAACTCGGAAATGTGTGGAATTCTAAGAATTAAAAGTTTTCAGAACTCCAACAACATTTTTACCAGGTAACTCTCGAAATTATTGCGTCTCGGGGCACCTTTTCCGTAAATATACATAACTCTAAAAAGTTTTAACCTCAACGTAAACTAATCTTAAATTTTTCGTTGACTACCAAAACAAAATTGCTTTCTACAATTTTGCTATAGTGGAAATAAAAGATTGAGGGAGATTTTAATAGAAGATATTATAGGTGACAGAAAAATAAGAGGGCAAAGGGGGCATTGAGTAGGGAGAGGGGGCATCGAGAAACGAAGGCGCAATATCGAGAGCGGCGGAGCGTGGCCGGCGCAGAGACATTTGCATCCTTCTAAATGAAACCATGTTATCGATGTTGCTTCGCGAAGTGAACGAGTTATTGTGACAGCGGAGCCGTATCTACTTATTGATAACATCGGAGCGGACTCGTAAACACAACTTATTGTTTTTTCTTCTTAGCGTTTGATATATAAATATTGCATTGCTGGTTTTTTTGAAAAGATAGCACATTAACTATGCTAGTAAAACACAATATCTAAAACTGATATTATGTTTAATGCGTTTAGAACATTTTTTGTTCAATGTTAAGTTAATTCTGGCATATAACATCGGTAACATTGATATATTCAAAATTTAGATCAGAGTTAAGTGTAATTACTCCTTTAGACTTGATAATTTACTAAAATAAAGTTACGGTCCAGCTTAAACCTCGTATTTTTTGTTATACATTTATTGTTAAATCTACCTAGTTTATTTCAGATGTTTAATATTTAAAATTCCACTGATAAATAGCTTAGAATAATGTGTAATCCAAGTGGTACCTTCAGCACTAATGATCGCTATTCAACAGAACGACATCTACAGGTTAGGAAAAATTCTTAACACGTATTCGATTCTTGATTTCGTTCAGGAAGAAAGACGCGTTCTCCGCGAGATTCGGTGCCCGTTCCCGGCCGCAATATGTATGATAAATAAATTGCTATCCAATATCAAATGGAAGCTACACCGGTGAAATGTACCGAGCGTTCGCTCATCTTACATATAATATCGGATCGTATCTAACTCTTACGCTGTATCGATGTATCAAAAACCACTCCGTGGAGTGCTCAACCTCCGTTTTTACTAACAGACTTGAAGACATGAAGTATAATGACGAGGATTAGACTAAACCAGTTACGTTTGATTGCTATCAGTGATAATGAATACTTATTACAGCGCATCTTTATAACAATGAAAAAAAGATCCGCTGTATGGATTGGAAAATCTAAACAATCGAATATAATTCAATCCAGTAGAAACATACGGTCATAAAATTGTATAAGACGACTAAGACGTAAGTAAAAAATCCGCGTCTGGAAATTGCAAGGAAAAAACAAGGCGATACTGGCTTGATGTCATTCTGAGTCGAGGACAAATGAGACAAAGGAAATAAGAAATATTAAACGTGACTCGAATGTCAAGACGCTTTCCATACATGATACGGGTTTGTGCCATCACACGTCGGGTTTATGTAAACCATTGTACTTTTATGGAAATACTCGTTATTATAACATAGAAACGAGATACCGTTACACGAGGGATTTGTAAGAAAACCATTATCATTGTTCGGATGTTATTGCGACCTACTGTTTTGATTCTGGAAACATTTTGATATAGTTTGGTTTGTGGTCCCTATTATTTGAATCAAAAACGTTTTTCCTCTTTCGAGTAGATTTTTCTGATTTTTTTTAGCAGCTCTCGAGATGCAGTGACCTTCAGAGTAAAGCAAAAATATGTTTATAAAGCTCTTCACAGTAGGATTAATTATTATACCTTAACTATTATAACTCTAAAGGTGAGTCTGCAACGCTCTTCTCTAGAAGGTCTATAAAAAACAAAAAGCCCTAAGAAAAGCTTTTCCTAGAAACGGATAAGACGAGTAATGAAATAATGAGATGAACTTAAACGAGCTGTAAAATTTATGTTTCGTGCAGCTTAAAAACAGAGCTACTCTCCGGAGATTTTCAGTTACAGAATTGAGTTAACATTTCGCTTTAAAGTTAGAGTTAAAATTTATCTTTATTTAGTAAAAACTTGGGTCCTTTCATTAAAAAAAATGCACTAAGGATTCACTAATTTCATACTGTTAGTTATACTATCACATTTAATTATTCGTGTGTGCAGCTCACTCCATTGTTTAATAATTTAGTAGCATACAAAAAAAAACATTTTAAATAAATAAGGGGATACAAATATTAACAACTTATAAATTTCTTTGAAACTACGCATTTATAAAAATAAAGCTTTGAAATGAATTTATAAAATCCACTTAATATCTAACTAGACCAGTACACGTTGACCCGACTATAGGAGAAACAAAAGAAATAACGATAGCATAGAAAGGGATATAATGTAGACAAGCTAGGAAGCTGATTAACGTCGAGTGCGGAGTAACTAGCGGGGAGGACCGACAAACAACTGGATTTATTGTTAATGACCCTTTGTTAGACGTTAAACGCGATGAATTCCTTACACAAACAAGGTTACTACTGGTTATATACGAATGATACGGGAGATGTTGGTATAATACGATACTTCTGGGATTTATCACGTCATTAACAGTTCAAAATAAACAAGAACAGACATATAATCGTATAACATGTGATAATTTGAGGGAAAATTATTCTGATAAATAGTAAACAGATATTAATTTACATTTTTGCTATTACAATACTAAATAACAGACATAAACAGTAATAAACGTCGTACCTATACTCGAGGGAGCCGAAAAACAAATGAATAGTCTGCAAAGCATTATCTGATTGTGAATGTTCAATCGTTCCTTTTTTCCCCTTCGATCCAGTTCGTCGAAGATTAGAAAACACGTAGCGGAGAGCTCTCGAACAATTTTCCGTTTACGTAGCGGTAATTGTCTTAGAACAGGTAAGAACTATCTCCTAGGCGGTCGGCGAAGCGCACTGCGGTAGCGGCCGCCGCAGCGCCGGCTTTCTCCGCCGAAACCTCCGATACGATACGTGCGCTGAATTTTATATTTGTACTGATTTTATTTTTGCCTCCCTCATTCTTGATTCAACTATCTAATAGTTACCCCCGGACGTCCAAGGATCGCCTCCGCAGAGCACAGTCTGTCTGAACAAAAGTGCTTATTCATTTATTGTGAAGGCGTTTTTAGACTTTTTTGTGGCATTATTTGTTTCAACGAAAACTACGCTTTTAATTTTATTTAATACTTCGCTCAATAAAGCAAATGAAGATACATCATAGTAATTAAATCTTCCTTGATTACCAACATTTAGCAGATTAAGTTCCACTTTATTACAACGGTTACGAAATGGCTGCTTAAATTATGCAAAAATCAATCCGGTAACAGTGAAACGGGCCCCGGTAAATAATTCAAGGCTGATTGTAACGAGGGTCCGGCTGCGCACTAAGCGACCGCACTATGTTTCCTTTATCTTCCATAAGGATCTCTTACGCTGCGTTTTCATCTCGACTCGGTCTCTAAAAACTTTTATCTTCTTCAGATCTTACAAATTTATACGAACTATTTTAACAAGCTAATTGACCGAACTACTTCTCTCTTAGTGGTCGCGTAATAACTGTTTATAATATTATAGAATGATATGAACTAAATAATTTTTAAATAAAAGTTTAATAGATATTAGGTGTGTTATTTTTAACTGAAGTTTAAGCGGAGTTAAAATTTTCTTTTTTTTAGTTCCATACATAGGCGTTTCATGCATTTCTCATTACAATACAAATATTCCTTAAATTTAATGGTTCTCCGCAAAGATTTTTCCATGAAAAGTTTTCCACTTCAAACTTTGCCACTTCGCCGAAGCCAAGTCGCGTTTAACAAAGCTTTTTCATACTTACATTTTTATATCAGGAATGGAACGTCACGCTCGGTTTCATCGCCGCCGCAGTCCGCCCGACTGCGAAAAGAACGCGCATAGACCGGTAATAGGTGGCGCCTCAGTCGATATGCCAGTCACGTATAGAATTCCTTATATTTCATCTTTTTCTACGGCACCGAAAAAATGTCATCGAATTCACATTTTCGTGTAATCCTTATAAGTCTCGAGTCCTTGGAAGCGTCTGGGATATAAACTACTCATGACGCGTTGTCTCCCCTCGGTCGTCCTCTCCCGCGAAACATCTCGGTATGCAGAACGTCGTGATCCAAATTACGAAGATGGTAATATTTTATACGTAAGAACATAATTTAGCGGATTCTATTTCGAGTAAAATAGCGAAATAAGTCGTACTTAAATTCGAATAATGTAAGTAGCAACCTCAAGGAAAATATTTCCGTAGTGAAACTTTTAATTGAGTGTGGGGTAACTGCATGAGCGTTGCTAACGCAGACTGGAGGGGTGCGTGTTAGGATTTAGGAGCGAATCCACCTCCTTATCGGGAACAAGTCGGAACATGCACCTTGCACCGAGCAGCGTCGGAAGTTTCCGACAACAGCACAACTAGTTTGGAAGCTTCGAAACTCTATCAGATACGTGCGCGAGAAGCGATTACCTGCTCCTGGACCTTGCACAAGCTGCTTGACATGTTTCACTTAACGTTTACATTTGTTACATTCAATTTTTATATCTTTCTTGACTACAATTTTTACTATATTAAATTAAATCTAAAGTTATACACAGTTCAATCCATGTTAAAATACTGACATTTACGTACATTGCTTTTTTACTTAAGACAATCAGTTTACAAACTTACCAATCAATTGTTGTTCTTAAAATTATAAATTCTAATAATGTATTGCTGCTCACCGAAGCTTAGAAACATGCGGTTACAATGTGTATTTAGCTTTTCACATATTAACGTGCAATGTAACGTGCTCGGAGGGCAATATTTCAACACAGGGCGTGTCGTGCGGGCACTAACTAGCGAACGCAGCTGGAGTTGCGGTGCAGGACAATGTTTGGCCGTGGTATCGGGCCCGTGCCGCCGCCGCCACCGCTACCGGCGTGCCCTGCATTCGCGATCACACCCATTACTAGCAATTAAAGACTTTTATTTCTTGGTAAATTCGCAAAAGTATTTCCACGTAAAACATAACACACGATAATGAAGCTCTTTATTAACGTTAATTCGGGATACTGTGTACACGACAATGATAAATGCGTTGTCTGAAAATACCTCTAAAGTCAGTGGACGGTGTCGAGACATGCGACAATTTATTGCAGCACTAATTAACCACAATAATCTAACTCAACACCCTCCTTGCGACCAAATCCCTGAAGCGTACCGATGCTTAGCTTGTTAAAACTTTAAAAAATGGTTTTGGGAAATAATGTAAAACACAAATTAGACTTCGAAGCCTTGTTATACATAATTAAAAGGTTCACGAACCATTTCAGACTTTACAGTTAATTAATATGCGCAAAGTGTAATAAATTGAATGCTAGGAAAAGTTATGTTATTTATGAAACTTTTGCTAATAATTTATATTCATCAAGCGCATTTAATTATTATGTTAACGAAACCTGCTTTTGAATAAAATATTAGAGGCGGTCTGTCAAAGAAAATCAAGCCTTCATTATTTCTAAAGTCAGCGAACCAGAATCAAAGAATAAATTTCTTATGCCTTGGTTACTACACGAAATTAAAAAAGTGAAAAGGTAAGGAATAAAAAAAACATTTACTCACTTGGGCAAAAGCAGTAAAAACAAACGAATACATTGTTTTTATTACAACACGAGGGTCTCTGGAAGGTGTTTTCGTTGTTAAATTATGCACAAATCAATTCTTTTATCCGGACAGACCTTCTTGTTGTCTCGCGGTAAATAAATAATATATTTGTAATTGTGTTGAGCTCCAGAAACAACAAAAAATACTTTTCTGAAAAAATTACAAGCATTAACAAAAAAAAAGTGACAACATTAAAGTGTTAACATTCTGTTTTATCGTTGTTAATTATATTATACAACTTAACATATGATATTTTCAACGCTACATACATACTACATAGTTTATTTATTTGTCGGGATGATAAACAGCTATCTGAATTTAATTCCGAAGGTAGTTTATAGACTCTGTAACTTATCCTCCATTGTGGCCGTGCATTTGTCGGAGATAACGAAATAACATACGCTTAATATCAAAAACACCATCCTGTAAACGTTGACAAACATTGATGTTTAAATGCATATATTATCCTTATGCTACAGTATCCTTAGTACTAGAAGTTAGCTTTAGTACCAGATCTCTTTGTTTTTCAGTCGGTATTAATCCGGTTCTAGAAATAGATCTCCAAATACGAATCCTTTGTTTAATTAAAAAGTACGTTTTTTTGTGGAGAGCGTCTCAATTTGTTTGTATTTTCCAGGGCTGCATAACGTGTAGTGATGTCGGTATTGGTGCCAATATCGAAATCCAATCAGCGTTCTGTGATTGACAGCCGAATCCGTGCACTACTACCGGACACATCCGACCTTTTTACTTGACGATATCGCGCTACGAATGAACAGCCTTCAATGTGACACAAATAAATCATTTACCTCAATTTTACCTGTATATTTTGGTTGTAACATTAACAAATTGTTAGATATTTCCAAACAAACAAATGACAAATGACTTCCTTTAAAATATAGACGGACGGCCATATTAACAATACTTGTAAATTACTTTAAAACACACACAACACACAAACTGAACTTCACTGCGACAAAGCAAATATATCGAACGTTCGGTTGTGACGACTAGTCAAACACTGAGCTTGTTGGCGACTGAGCGCCGAGACTGCAACTGAGCCCGAGCCACTCCTTGCCATATATTTTATAAAACTACCCCCACTATTCCTTCCGTTTCCTAATATTTTCCTAACGATATTGTTGTTTTAAATAAAGATAAATGTACTGATAAATAGCACAGATTAACAAATAACTTTTAAGAATACAGAATACATTAAAAAATAGTTAAAAAGCTAACAAAAAGTCATTAAAAACGATAAATAGACTGTATTAATGTTGCTGTTGCCACTTTTTATTTCTAATACAAAATATAAAATAAAATTGGGGAATATTTCGACAACCATCTTAAATTTCCCGACGAAATTATTATCTCGTAAAGAAATATTGATATTATAGTCGGTAATAAACTTGAGATGGCTTATTGTAAAATTTTACTCAGAAAATTACCTAATTCCGTGTAATTAGAGTTCGAGCTAAAAATTAAATTGTTATTCTCTTGAAACTAGATGAAAGAAATACAACGATGATAACAGAAAATATTAATAAAAGTTAATAGGAACTGGCAATTCGCCTTGATATCGCTCGAATATACAAATAAATGACAAATAAGAGATTACCCCAAAACACAAAATCAATTCTTTCTCTATAACATAGTTCCAATAAAAACATTCGTAAATCCTATTTGAATATATTCGCAGAATCAATTTTTTCTACTTAAATAAATTACAAGTTAATATATTTGGTAAATAACAGGAAGCTCAGTCATATCCCGTCGCTACGCACGGATTGAAATAAAATTTGCCAATATGCGAAGTTGTCTGTATTCAGCTCTTGTATGCAGAGCTCGTATCCGATATAACTAAATAACGCCACGCCGAGGAGTGTAACGAACTATCAATTAAACTCGTGTTTGTGCTTCTGCAAATGAAATTATTACTTGCTTTTTAAAATTCCTCTCGTGTACCAGTATCATTATACTAAATGAAACACGCTTTTCACTATAAAGAGAACTTCAAACTACTCGCTAAACTTCAGTAAAAAGGAGTAAAATGTTTTGACTAATCAAATCTATCTCTGGAGTTATTGCGTAAAAGGTAACAATATATTTTATTGTAATTACTCTATAATTCTATTAATTATATTTCCAATTGTTTCAAGTTACTTTAGATCGATATTAAATGACTTATTACGTGTTTAGACAAAATAAACATTGCATAAAGTACTTCTACAGATGTAATATCGACGGTCTTTATAATTTTACGAGCAAACGATTTTTCCAATAAAGTTGATGGAACGCTAGAGTTTCTCGACGGAGCTGGAATTTGTAGGGCAGTTCAAACAAGTTGAGGGCAGCCGCGTCCGCGCCGGCAATATCGGCAAGTTTGCCGGCCACAGCTGGCGCGCCGCCGCCACGCCGATGTCTCAATAATCCTCAAGGTACCCTTCTAATCGACTCTTCCTTAGTTTGGCGCAAGTGCGACTAACTGATTAATTCTGCGACTCGCTATACGTGACCGACCCTTCCCTATCTATTGTTATTTGGTCCACACATTCGGCCGCATTTGGACCATTATTGGACGATATTTGTACATTATTGGTACCTACGTAGTTTTCCTATTTTTATGTGTTCTCGAAGGACGACTATTAAGGACTACGCGACTAGTTTGGGATTGTAATTGCTGCTATTTCGTTGGATTGAATCCGAAGTCTTTAGTTCAGCTGGCAGTTTATCTACTTAAGTAAGAAATGACTTGTTTTCTCACGTAGGCACAATTTATAATAAACTATTTAACGCGCATAATTTATACAACTTAAATTATCTGATATCTTTGTTTGTTCAGTACCATTTGTAAAATGTAACTATGTACCATCTTTCATACTCTTCAACAAGTTCGATATCGAATAAAGATATCGTTTGTTTTACATATGTCGATAATTAAATTGAAATTAGAACACTAATGCCCGTACAAATAGTGCACTTGGTCCGTTGCCAAATCAATAGCAATCAGTAGATCAAAATTGCACAAGCATTCATTTGTGTCCCCTTTTATTAATTGAATACAAACATGGGCTAATTTATATAACAGAATGTGTTATTATTTGTCATCAAATCACAGCGCCGGTGGGATGGTGGGATGGAGCGATAACATTAACTCGATATTCTCTCAATTAATAAACGCGCCGCGTTAATAATTCATGCACTAACACACTGCATTTATGCACACGATTTGTGATTTTTCCTACAAAAATGGTAAAGAATGGCCACAGGATGAATTAAATAACCAGGATATATACAAATGAAAATGTATTCGTCAGTCTGTTCACATTCTTTTTACTTTTGACATATAAAAAAGGAACATGTCACAATCAAATCATAAAATGTAAAAACGTTCGATACCTCTCACATATACAACCTCGTTTCTCAACACCCTTTTATTGCACAATTTATGTTATATTATGTAGACAGTTTATTACAATTTTAAATCATATTAATTTTTCGCTATTAAGCTTATGAATGGCTACAATTTGTCACAATCTACAAAGTAACATATAAAAAAACAAGATGTTCTAGATAATAAACGATAATATATGCATCGTGTGATTGCGTATAAAACATGAATTTATCCTTGTTAGAAAAACATGTCAGCCTCAGAAGCATAAAAGAAATAGACCAATTTGTTAGAACTATAGAAAAACCTTATCTACTAGTAAAATAACTTTGAAGATTATTGGAAAGATCTTGATATAGGCCACATCTAGTCTAGACGTAAACGGTCAGAGAGTTTTCGATAACTATCACAAGAAACAATAAAATTAGTAGTGTTCCCATAACAGAAAGAAAACATTTTCGAAAAAAACAAGGGAAACATAACCTAAAAATTAAGACAAATAATAATAGCCAATAGACTTGAATGTATTGTTAATGGTAGAAGCGATGAAGAATTTAAAAATAAAAACCCTGAGTCTTAAAAATTAAACAATATATCCTCTAATAATTATATCAATAAATTCATAGGTACTGATGCTATAAATAATCAAATCATATATTGAAAAGGTTCATAAATAAATATAATTCATACATAAGCCACTCCGAAGACTTACACAACATGGAATTAGGTATACGCTTTTCTGTTTGCAATATATCTTGTTTATGTCGCATACGCCGCTCGGTAATATTTTACCCCGCCGTTTCATCTTAGGCTTGGCAACACACGAATAAAACGAAAAGATAAAACAATATTTTAATTTTATATAAATGACTGCACTCTCTACATTTAAGTATAACATTATTATGGATATTCTTGACCTGAACAAAGGCATTTTTTACATAAAAATGTATTAAATGTGAATCAAAATTTATCACCTTACTTTTAAATTAAGTTAATTTATTATACCCAATGTTTTTTGAAAAGCTAATAAGTTTACTAAATAAATTACCTGAGAAATTTTGTTAAAAGAACAGCGAATTTAAATTTTAATTACAGCTGTTAATACTGTCTAATTAAATATTTGAAGATCAAAAGAATATTTCATCAATTGCCGAGATTGGAAGCTATTTACCGATCATCGTCACTTTGCCCTAACTCTTTAACCCCTGCTTGTGTTAATTGGTGTATTCTTCGGCGTGAGCTTTTTCCGATAAAGATTGCTCCATCTATTGAGGTGCTGGGGGGACATTCGTGGGAGAGGGTGGAATCGCCAGATAAAACGAGGGTAGATCGTCAATAACTTGCTCCATTGTTTGTTGGCGGCTGACTTAATAAGTTCGCCAAATTTATTATGATTTGTTTCCTCCCTTGTCGTCTTCATATGAGCCTTTTAACAACAATCGATACGAACAGAATACGTCTAATTATTTCTTGTTAAATATAAACTGATCGTTTTGGTTTATGATTATATTCTTTACTCTTATTATTTTTACATTACAATTATGAAATGTATACATTTGTTTATGTTTTTATCTTTGACTACAGTGATCGTCTAAAATCAACTTGCCGTCTACGTCAAACAGAAACTAAAGTAATGTAATGCTAAGAACAATGATTCCTAAAAAATAATCTGTTCTTTTTTTATTTTAATGTCATAGCAATGCTGATTTAAACGTAACCAATTATTTGTAAGTTTTTACGCTAATAACTTACATGATGAAAGGATCCTTTATCGTAATAATTTGCACAATCCTTTTCGTGCTAGATTGGACATGTACATCATACTAATCATACTTCATACTAATTTTATAAATGCGAAAGTTTAGATGTATGGATGGATGGATGGATGGATAGATGGATGTTTGTTAGAGTTTGTAGCCTAAACGGCTGATCGGATTTCGATGAAATTTGGTATAGATGTAGAAGATAGTCTGGAAGAACACATAGGCTATTCACTTTTGTTTTTTTAATACCACGCGGACGGAGTCGGGAGCGAAAGCTAGTATAAAATAAGGTAAATCTAATTAATTACATTGTCAAGTAATCAACAATCTCCTTTTTGGCTATAATTAAAGCTAATAAAGAGAATGTAGTGCAGTTTATCGAGTACGTCATTAGGGGCCGGTGACAAAACGAAGGCGTCGCTCATAAATCATCAGTCCCCCCCCCTAGCCTACCATCGCCGTGCCCATTATAAACTGCGAGATTTGCACGCCGACCGATTTGTTATAATTACCCGCTAAAGTAAACAAAATGCTACGAACCATTTAACACTGTCGTTACAAATTACCGACGCAGCAATCTTAACTATAAAGATTATATTCCTGAAAGTGCAGATTTATGTAACACCTGGTTTCTTAAATCAACTCGCCCGCTGGGACATTGGGAGCGTTACAAAAATATACCTTCTGGAATTGTGCTCGCCGAGCGCTTCGCAATAAACTCTGCAGATGAAAATATGTATTTTCCTTTTGTATTAACGTATTGATTGTCTTAAATTTTTTTGCAATTTCAATTGTAAAAAAAATTAAACTGGTTGTTTTAACTTGCCAGCTATTGTCTTTACTTTTAAGTTTTTGATTTGTACAAACCAAGTGACTTTGGCTACTGTATTTATCTATAAAAATAGTTAAGCAAACATGGTAGGCGCAAAAATTACAAGAAAATATTCAAATTCTACCACAAAACTAAAATACTCTATCAACGGTAGAACTGCTACTAATGTTTATACTTTAATTCAATAAAGTTGCAACAAATTGCAGTGCACTGCTTGATTACAATGTTAAAGCAAGTAGGTTATATCTTAAAGTAATTAACAATTACTGTTATCCTGGTGCGCGGAACGAAGATAATTTGCTAGTATACAGAGATCCGGCGAGCGTTGTCTCAGCCTAATTGAATTTCCAACATCGAGAATTAGCTGAGGCTGCACCGAGACTCTTTCTTACGGAATATCAAAACAAAAATGCACCTTTTTAATATTAAAGCTTTCCAAAATAAATAATCACGTGTATAGAGACTTATCTTTTAAATTTGAGTTGCTGGTGGTTTTTTACAGGTAATAGAAAAATTTAAATGGTATACAGAGTGCTGACAATCGCAGAATAGATTCTCTAATTCCCTTTTCAATTGAATTCAATTAAGAATCGACTATACAGCAATATTTAAATTAAAAGATAGTCTACCACATAGATTTGTGGTAATAAGTGCAAAGCAATAGTTTGCCTCCGACGGCACAATGCTCCACCACTCCATTCGCACTGTTCTGCGCCCGCCAAGGAACGCCTGCAATTTCCCGCGTTCGTATCGCAGGCGACGTACAAAAATTGCTTTTCTGAACGTGAAAATGTAAAGAAAAAAAAGTTCATGCCATGCAAATTTTTGTAAAGTCATTCGGAGGCGTGCGTTTGTATTTCTCGGGTGAGGGTAAGAGGGTAAAGAAGGCGAACAATTGTCGTCGCGAAGAATTCCTTTATTTTGCAGAAGGGATATTGCGCGTCGGGTGCAGGCGTGCAGCTGCCGCCGAACGTAAGCGGTGTTTGCCGGCGGCGGGCGGCGGCGACAAGCTGCAGTAGATAGCTCGTCTTCCAATACTCCACCTCTAAACGAATATTTTCATGTTTACCGAACCCGATTTAATCAAACGAACCTATCGTCGTGCCGCTATGTTTAGTCATTTTCTCCTTGCGAATATACGAGTATCGGCTTGTCCTGACCTCGAATCGCGCGCTATTTGATCGTAAATATAAATAAATAGGTTTTCGTCTGTCTCTCTGTTAGATTCTTATCATATTTTATGATTCCGTCGGCAGGGGACGGTCACGCTAATTGGGGTATTTGACTGCTTCTATTACAATGTCGCGAAATATTATTCCTATCCTAGCTAATAATGTTTTCTCTACTTTTGTTTTGTAGCTTCCTTAAATGATTTAGATCAGCTTTCATTAAAGGTTTATATTTAATTATTTATAACAATAGAAACTGTGTGTCTGTGTGTTCTCTTAGACCAAAATAAAATTTGGCACAACTTGCTCATATATAAAAGTAGATGACTATTTAATATGGCAAGCAAAAATAAACACTTTTAGGCTTGTCTCGGCACCTAAATTAAAACTCATTTTCTATGCGAGTAGACAATGATGAGTACTAATTTAGTAGTCTTCATAATAAGATTTTCTTTTCTAAAAACTGAATAAGACATTTGAAAAATCTTGTTTTCAGGTAACGTCGCCGCATTGTAGCAGCATAATACGCAAAAAGGTAGGCGAGGCCTCGTAAGCGTCAATTTGTATTCACAGGCATGGGAACTGTGCTAATGGCTGTCTTAGATCAGAGGTGTTATATCCTTTAAATCCCATATTCACTTATTTGTGCAGATCAAATATATAGAAAATCTTAATAAAACATATTTTGCTACGATAGTATTCACGACGAGCATTTAATAAATTCAAGTAATAAAATAGTAAAACAGATCAAAAAAAGCAACACAACAATGTTACAGTATCGATATCTGAGGATTTTCATCTTAGTGCGACGATCGCAGTTTCGATTCTCGGCTTACGGTTGGCGTGCTGTAGCGAGGCGGCCGGCGTCTCCGCATTTTGTGGAACAGTCCTAATAACATGCCACAACTCATTCTGATTTATTCGGCCTCGTTATAATTGTGCGCTTCGCTGGCGCGCCGCTATTGCCCGCTGTTGCAATTTTCATGCAACCGATCCGCGAGAATGGATTTATTCTTTCTGGCAATTTAATCGTAATTTCCTTCTTCATTATAATAAATACAGATAGAACAAGCTTTTAGTATATTTATGATACCAGACATACAATCAAAACTGTTAAAATAACGAGCACTAAAAACCCACCACCGAAGGTATATAATTTTTTTGGTCGAAAATATGACTAATAGTATGCTTCTAGGTAATCTTTAAAGTCACACTCAGTACCAAACACTATTACAAATATTATATCAACATGATTCAGTAATGTAATGATTTAATGCTTCACGAAATATTGTGTAAAGCGGCCACTCGGTTAATATGAGCACGGCCAATATCCAGACGCGTTAATAGCGGCATGTAACAGTTCGAAGGACGTCTTAAAATAATGCAACTATTTATTCCAGCGTGAATCATCGCCTCACATAAACGTTGGAATCTTGTTATTTACCGACGCCAACGCCAACGCCCAGGTCATTTGGAAGAAGTACTCTCCACTAACCTTCCTTTTACGATAACAGAGATGCGACATAATTGACCTTAAAGTGATGCCACATATATTCATACTACGCGACATTTACCAATTAAAAAGTAAAACTAAAGTACAATTAGTGAATTAAAAATCCTAACAGATCTTCTAATATAAATAGTGCGAAGGTAAAAAGTTTCAAGCTTAACGTTTGGAAGCCACTCGAATTACACAGAGTTACATTAATTGCATTGTAACTCTAGCAATTGTGTTCGTTAACCAGCGATGGGCAGACCGTAAACTAAGTTTCGGTTTAACGCATCGCGTCCTCCCCCTGTCTTTGTGATTACGAGCTCCGAACAATACAATCAATCGTCAACTTTTATTTGAGTTATCTAGGAAATAAAAAAGCAAGCAAACAATCGTCGGGGCTCGGATTACGTGAAACGCAAAGTTTGAAGGTGAGCCGGCGACCGTCTCCCTAATAGACAAGAAAAATACGTTAATGTACTCTCGGATCCCGAAGACAAATAAACCGAAATAAACCGGACGAAATAAAGCGGGGAGGCAGTGAGATAAATAACAATGATGTTGCGGAACGAGTCAACGGCATCGCCCGCGTGTTCAGTGCCAGGTCCGCCTCGTATCCAGCTCGTCTCGTCCTCGCAGGGGTCAGCGTCATTTAACAACTTTGCATATCTCCTCCATCTAATGCACCTCATGCCTTTTCGTAACAAAAATCCAAAGAGACAATTACATTGAATCACCAACACGGACCCGACATAAAACAACTTTGCACATTGACTTAAAACTGGCTTTTGTTATTTTGTTAGCAAACCTTTCCGCCTCAAAGCATTTACATACGCCCACACAACTATATAACATTGTTTGCAAGTTTATGGTGTTTTTACTAATGTTTTTACATCTTGCGATTTTATCAAATCACGAACACGTTTACAGCTTTTATAAGCAAATGTCATCTAATGTTCACTTTAATAAAATTCTGTAAAAATTAAATGTTAAATTAACTTAGACAAGTGCAACAAATAATGTACCTAGTTCCATTTCTAACAAAGTATTTTTAATTAGATTAAAACTTTACCTGCGACAAAAAGATTCATCTTGTCAGTAAAATTATTTTAAAATCAAGTAGATTACATGTTGCATCTCCTCGTCTTTATTACATTCTAACGTGTAAAAATCTTAGCACACTCTTATATTTTTTTCTTTTAATTTTAATTAACTGGTTTACGACTTTGAAATAATTCTCGCAACTTGCTAACATTTAAAACCGCATAATCAGAATACTGATATGACACAAAGGCATTTCGCTAGGAAAATATTTAACGCTATTCGCAACTAAATGAATGGAACAAACTCTATGCTGGAATGAATAGCTAAAGAAACAATGTCCCTTCGCTCGTAACCGCCGGATGCGTTCTAATGCTTCAGGGTTGACAAATTTGTTTAACACATTCTAAGAACAAAAACATTAACACTGACTGATTTAGCTAAATAAAACACTTGAAGTGAATAGAATTTACAGTTTTCTTTTCATTCTCCAAAAATAAATGTCTATCCAAAAGACGTGACAGGCACAAGATTTAATAATTGTAACAAATTGAATACTTTGACTTCATTACAAATTAACAACGTTAAAAATTCCGACCCTTCACCTAAACTTATCTTTTAACCCTTTCCAACCCTGAGCTTGACTTTAACGCAACGCTTTCTGCGAGACATTTTGTCTACGTCAGCACAACGGATTGTCATAATTTTCTCTCAAAACAATTTCATTTTTAATTAGGATATTTTAAAATTAAAAACTTAAAGAAGTCTTTTGTAATTAGTGCCTTTTGGTTAATAAAACCTTGAGTTAAGAAGACAGAGTTGGTTTTAGAAAAGTGAATGTTACAATGAAAACCAAATCTATTTAGAACTAAAACAATGTAATTTCAAAGAAATGTTAATATTGCGAAAGGTGAAAACGTTGAACAATTTACGTTGATCGCTTTATGGTTTATTACAGCATTTCTGTACGAAAACAAAGCTAGGGGTGTTATTTATCGTGCAAAATAAGCGAAACTCCAAAAAAGCTAAAGTTAGTAGGTACGCGTGGAAATATAACAAGTGGAGCTTGCAACACAAATCTTTCACTGCATTCTGTAAACAAATAAATTTACAAATTTTCGACCGTTTCCATTTTAAAGTTCAGGTAGTACGGCACGAAATCGGATCAGTGTTAACGAGCACATTGCAATTAAGTCGTGCCGCATGTCCCTCTCGACGTTTTTGCGAGCACCGAAGCTGCGCACAATTGTCTCTTATGAATTGTTTGTTTGTTGGCAAATGCTCATGTTTTATTAAATACTGCTTTATGTTTTGTGACTCGACTAATTCTTTTAACATTATCTTTTGTTTGTGAAGCTGCTTTATTTTGTTCATTACGCTGCTGATCGAGAAATATCTTTATTGTAAAATGTTTCTCTTTGGTTTAAGTTTATTTAATTTCAACACCGAACACATACAAATTTTATAATGATGACGATATAACGTGTATAGTGAAAATATTAATAAAACCGCAATAACCTAGAGTCGTTCCAAAGTCGATGGTGCAAAGTTGCTAAGTGCTTACGTAAGGTCCAATCCGGTGCCGGTGCCGGTGCCTCGGCGAACTTTTCCTACAAATGTTAACCACCGTAATAGGAAAAAGGCTTTGGCTTCAATGAACGTTATTACTTCACAATATTAAATTTGAAACAAGTGTTACCAACCAATAGCAGAATACTTTGTCTTTGTTATAGTGACTTTCTAATAGACAATATCCTTTTCCATTGAAAATATATGCTTCTATATTTAACTTTTATATATGTCGAAGTGACGAGCGGTTTGTGGAATTAATTCCGAAGGCAGATGATATGCACGGTAACTATACGCAATTATAGACTTGCGTATGTCGGAGTCAATGAAATAACGATCGCGTAGCACTATCCTTAGTTGACCACCATCTTAATTGATAACTTCACGACACACTCTAATCGAATTGCAAATAATTATAGACATTAACCAATTGATTTTATAATAACAAATCGCATCATTCCAACATTCAAAGACAACTGTCAACAGTCACTCGATCGACATCAGTCAACGCCGATGCAATTCAGCCAGTACTCAAAATTATTAGTTGCTAGTTACTTTAATCGTTCAAAAAGTATCAATAATTTCGCCCCGTAATAGATATTTTTAAGTATTCTAGTAAGACAAAAGTATTCTTATAAAATTATCTGAAGAAGATACAGAATTTGGATTCTCGATACAGAAATTGGAATTATCAATTTAAAGAATAATATTAAAGCTTTAATTTCTAAAATAAAAAACATATCCTTCAAAGGCAGTCTAATATATTATTAATCACACAAGATTACATCGAACAAGTTATTAACAAAGTAAAAGCTAAGTGAGTTAGCAAAGTATCGTGAAAACACAAACACATATACAAACTCACATACAATATCCTGGTAAAGACTGATCGATAAGATCGGAAAAGTTTAGATGGAGACAGTTCGATAGATGTGATCCCGTATCTGGAACCAATGATTTGTTTTGCTTGAAATTTATTCGGGAACTTCGAAGTACTATAGATTAGCAGTATTTAAAATATCTAATCTCGCAAATCTAGCTTTATTAAAAGAATTTTTGTGATCTTTATTATAAAGGTATATTTATAGTAATAGTTGCGTAAAGAAGCATTTAAACACCATCCTTTGACCACAATATGTTAAAAGCCAAACATTAACCTACATATCGTGAGAAAGTAAAGAGGTCATGTGTCAGTAATTACGGCCTCGACTCGCTGCACTACGCAAAACATAGTCGCGTTAAACCGCTATTGACCGTCGGTTTGTCAAAGACAATTAGGCCTTTTGGATACCACGTAACACTGAAATACTCTTCAATATGAATAGATGAAATTAATTTTACCAGTCACACATTTATCATTAACCACAATCCATCAAATTAACCACAAAAGTACATTTCGATCCGATGAGACCACTTCATCGGAAATTTGATATTGGGCTAAACTAAATATAAAACCGTACTGTTAAATATAGCATTATAAATCGTTTGACTACCACGCACGTCCCTTAACAGCCGCAAATGTGGCTCAGTTCGGGTGTCATGCTAATGATAACGGGCCACGCCGCCGCACGAGTCACTTATGCGACGTTATTAACTCCTCGTTACAGTTTAACTGCTTGATTAAATTTTTATGCACAGCGTCACTTCAGTCGATCATCAAATTTACAAACCGGAACAAATCTCACTACAAAACGCTTTAGTTTTAATAGGCTTGATTTTAATATTCAGACTGTCCTTCTCTGATTAATTTCAAAATAACTCATAAGAGCTCATGTATCTATGCGAAAAGATATAAAGTATATTTGCAATGTCTTAAAAAATATTAGATCAGAAAAAAATAACTCTAGACAAGATAACTAAAACGTCAAAATTTTTAAATCATCACAATCCTACACGTAACTAATTTCGAGCAATTCTAATAAATTCACACAAATGTATTCTATTTCGCTAATATTTTATCGAGATTTGTTTCGTTACAATCTCGTACGACACTGCACGAGCCTGAACTCCCGCCTTATGCCTATACAGGAGAATCGCATCTCCAACTTATGGTGACCTCCCATGAGCTCCGCATCACATCTTAAATGCAGCGAAAAAGTACAAGCTACGTACACGATGACGGGCCTTTTGAAATTGGACACATTGTAATAGCAAAAGCGTGTCCCATAAAGAACATTCCATGTTTTGTACATCTGGCTTGTTTCATTACGCGACTCTATTCCTAAGCGGATTCAATATGAACAATATATAATACGATTGTTTATGCAAAGTTTCGTTGTGTATGTTATTACTTATGAGTTTGTGAACTCAAGTTAGTTAAACTATTGCTGATAAATTGATGTTAATGGTAATTTAGTGGCCTCTAGAGCTCAGATACAAGTTTATGAATGTTGGATCGAATAGTCTATTGAAGATTAGTAGACACTGACAAAGAAAGAGAAACAAACGAATTAAAGATAAAAAAAAACCTTTTAATTGTTTGGGAAATTCTACATAAATTCTTATGCTTGAATTATTTGGTTTATGTTTTATGACATCCTGCGAAACTATCAGAATATGTTGTGAATATTAAAAAATTGTTATGTCAGCTAAATCAGTCATTCCCTTGATTTCTTTATTGTTGCGGTCAAATATTAGCAAATTTACATTGTTCGTGTGCGCTAACAATGTACAAAATTGTGAACGGAAGCAACAGCTCGGCTCGCTCCCTCCACTACCATTTGTCACATGAAACACAAACAAGTTGTCAAATGGAAACTATTGAGGTCTTTTGGCAGCGACCGAAGCCAGCACGACTTGATCCACTGACTCTCCGCCTGATACTGTTTCAACAAGAAACTGTAACTGTCTCCTTTTATATCACATTTTAATTGTTATACTTAAAATCTTTATGTAGCACAAAAAGATTGAAATCACGAACATAAAACGATATAGGACTTTGAAATAAAATATCTCCTTTCCACTTTATCAAATATTTCATTGGTTTTAGTGAAAAATTCAAAACTTTTTCGTAATGTTACTCTTTGATAGCGAGTTGCGACTAATCTTTTAACGCGTCACAGGCGCACGCACATAAATTGATGGTGAATTACGATCTGCCCCAAACGGAGTCGATGTTACAAACTCACCTTCCACCTTCCACCACCCCACTGTAAATTTAAACTTCACTCGAGTCGAGTGGTCGCTCGCATATATTCCATTTTCAATCATATGATTGAACTTTTTTCAAACTTTAATATTTGAAATAGTATCTAATTTTTGTTAAAACGTTTTCAGTTTTAGGTATTGTAAATTGAAAACTAAAAGAAAAGAAAAAACGTAGTAGCGTAGACGGTTCTTTGAGCTAGTTAGTTATTCATTATTACATTTCTACGTTTCCGGTCGGTGGATTTTGATTTATGGTTTTAATTTGGCGAGGTTGGCGACGACAGGCCGAGACATGTCGGAGTGTTTTCAAGGAGCCATCGTGCAATTGTTTAATTAATCTTTAGCTACAGAAGCGTCGGGCGGCGCGGCAGGCGGCAGGCGGCGGGCGGCGCGGCACACTCGCGGTGCGGGTGCACTACACTCGGCCCAACTTTAAACTCGTTAAAAGTTCCTTTGAAACATTTGGCGCCAGATAAGCCGCAGTCAGACTTGCTCTTTGGATTGTTAACTTATCAAGTGTTATAATTAAACAGCCTTTCATGTTCAATTTTGCCTCGTTAGGTTTCAATTGTTACTCTCGACGAATGTATTGAGACCTCGCGTATCTAAGTGCAGACCTAATTACTTATTCACGTTGCATACAATCGTCCGAGAAATTGAGGCGTTGTGTAGTGTTTCTGTATTCACGCAAACCATGTACACGGCTACAGAGCTACACGACGGCGGATGAGGCCGGCATTGAGGGAACAAGGCTCATTCCACGCACACAAGATGGCCGACAATAGCCCTTAGCGGATAATTACTCAAATAGATTGCCCATTGGGGCATTGTCTCCGTGTGCCTCGGCAATAACATACGAACGTCTCCAACTCGCACGCTATAAAATAAAACAAACTGCCAAATGTAACAAAATGGATTTTCAGGATATAATTCGATTAAAATAATCGGTCAAACTAACTCAATTTCAGTCCGGGCGACATGAAATGACTATTTAGTCAATTTTATTACACACATTTGTCACGGAATATGGAGGCTGCCAACAAACAAGCGCAGTAAATGGACATCTGATTTTAACCAGCTCATAATGGGCCTGTAAATTTTTTTTCTCTGCTCGCATCGGGGGCTTTTAATCAGACATTTTGATCAACACGTCCTCGCTCGGTAATATAATTACAGTTAACAGCAGTACGGCGACGTTATCGCGCATATAAATTAGAGCGATTTACATTTAGCGTCGCGACACGGACCCGGCCATTATCGTGAGTGATGCGGGACTAGGTGCGGGGTACCGCGCGGGGTGCGGGGAGAGACCTGATCATCACACGTCGCTGACGTCATCAATTGTTTCATCAGCATCTTAAACTTCTAAATGTTCTACCCTTTATTTACTGCAAAGTTAACATAAAAACAAACATTGTATTATTTGACCATTAAAGTAGTCGCTTTTAAGTATTTTGAATTTACTCTTAAAAACGATAATATTCATAGAGAATATAAACATATCGAATGAGACTGAGATGACGTATGATAGAGTTATGTGGAGGACAAAAACCTGTTGCGCCGACCTTACGGGAGTAGGATAAGGAGATGATGATGATGATAGGGTGAAGGCATACTTAAAATGTGAATATTGTATTCGTAGTTGCATGAAACCTTATAGTAAATTATTACCAAACTTTTGATTCAAAAGTAAAGCTTGTCCAATTCAAATCTCGAACGCGCGTTAATCTAATTAGAATCATTCATTAAACATTCACTCAAATTATTTCCGTCACACCGTTCATAAATTAAATTGCCATATTTCGTGGCAAAACCTCTGCAAATTGGTCTTAATTTACTCGAAACGTATAGCCTTAATGGTAAGCGTATAAGTAATATCACTTTATACATTGCAGGGGATGGGAGGGCGTCGCGAACGTAGCGCCTGAATAAGGGTTGCTTCCACACAATAATTTCTCCCTTATAATATTATTTATTACACCGCACATTGGGCTGTACCCAGTTGCTCCATAGACAACTTTATCTGATGTTTGAAATGTCTCTTTTTTTTGCTTGAATGTGCTTTGTATCAGTAAATGCATACCTTATAACGTAATATTTATCTTGTATCGATGTTTTTGGCGCAATTAGAACGTTTTCTCTGAAAATTTGTATGGAGTCGCCCTCAAAATTGGTGATAACTCAGCTATCGCACAATTGCGCCTTATTTCCTCAGAGATAACGTTTGTACAACTAGTAAAGATTTTTTTGGTATACTATTGGACATGGGCACGGGTGCGATTTTTGACTTATTCAAGGTCAAAGGTCATAAAAATTACTTTGTCGCGTATTTCAGCGGAATGGTTAGCTTTATCAAAAAGTTGACTAGGACGAAGTTGTAGATCATGAAATTGCCTATAAAATATCCATACATACTTTTTTCATAAGAGCCATAGTTTCAGAGATATAGCGATTTGCACATCCAAATTGTTCCGATTAATATACCCGATACTTTAATAACTAATAATACCTAACCACTGGAACCAGAGCTCTGAAATTTTGCGTAAAAGTTTCTATTACTGTTTTTGATGAGCGCTAAGAAAGGATTTTACGAAAATCGTCCCGTAAATGTCCAACGTGGGGGTTGAAATTTGCATGGAAAGATTTTCAAGCAAAGTGACTTGTCAAAACATAACTACAATTTTAAAAATAAAAAAGATAAATTAAAAGCAGGACAGAAAAAGTTAATAACGAATGATACCATACCATATTGTTCCACAAACTTCTCAGCCGTCTCTAATGAATATTTTTTAAGCTTTTCTACATTTATATGCTCACCAGACGTTATAGCTTGTAAAAGTACGGCGAATCTGCAGATAAGGTCTTCATTAAGCCCTGTTATGTCAACAGTTTTTTTCGGATTTTCATAAAATCTTCTTCTTGCTTCTTGGTATGGTATCATTCGTTATTAACTTTTTCTGTCCTACTTTTGATTTATCTTTTTTATTTTTTAAATTGTAGTTATGTTTTGACAAGTCACTTTGCTTGAAAATCTTTCCATGCAAATTTCAACCCCCACGTTGGACATTTACGGGACGATTTTCGTAAAATCCTTTCTTAGCGCTCATCAAAAACAGTAATAGAAACTTTTACGCAAAATTTCAAAGCTCTGGTTCCAGTGGTTAGGTATTATTAGTTATTAAAGTATCGGGTATATTAATCGGAACAATTTGGATGTGCAAATCGCTATATCTCTGAAACTATGGCTCTTATGAAAAAAGTATGAATGAATATTTTATAGGCAATTTCATGATCTACAACTTCGTCCTAGTCAACTTTTTCATAAAGCTAACCATTCCGCTGAAATACGCGAAAAAGTAATTTTTATGACCTTTGACCTTGAATAAGTCAAAAATCGCACCCGTGCCCATGTCCAATAGTATACCAAAAAAATCGTTACAAGTTGTACAAACGTTATCTCTGAGGAAATAAGGCGCAATTGTGCGATAGCTGAGTTATCACCAATTTTGAGGGCGACTCCATACAAATTTTCAGAGAAAACGTTCTAATTGCGCCAAAAACATCGATACAAGATAAATATTACGTTATAAGGTATGCATTTACTGATACAAAGCACATTCAAGCAAAAAAAAGAGACATTTCAAACATCAGATAAAGTTGTCTATGGAGCAACTGGATACAGCCCAATGTGCACCGCCACCGCCTTCGAGACGATCCCCCGCGATACAGCGTGCGTGACATACACGCTGGCTCCAGCCTAAGCTTCAACCTCATATATACTAACAAATAATAATAATTTAAATTATTTGCATAGATAATCAAGATGTTATTTATTATTAAAAATGTATGAAGTATTTTTTTTTTATTTTTCAAAATTTTAAAACACAAGAACAACAACATTTTGTAGTGAAACAATTGTTTGATTTAAACATTTGAAAATATAATCTGAAAATAACAATACTTTTTTAAAATGAAGACGAAATTAGTTTCATCTTTCTTTTTTATTTTAATGAAATTGATCTGACTCAGAAATGTGATACGAAACTCATTATCAAATCCGCAGCAATGGACCCACGTCAAAACAACACAATGGATGAGACAAATTACACCACTTCTACACTCGAAATATGCCCTGAGCCCTGAACTGAGCCCGGCTAGAAAACTTTCGGGAGTCAACCTCAACAAAGCCAATTACAAACTTTATGTTTTGAGCTATATTTTAATTTTTACTACTGTTATGTTTAAACTACATAAAAGTAACACAGGATAATAATAAACTTATGCCTAAAGTAGGTTTATTTTTTTTTCCTGAATTTGTGAAAGTTCAATTTCAAATGTAAACAATAAAAAATCACCTGTTGTAAAATTGTATTCTTACTTTATCGCGGTGCATTTAACACAAAAAGAGCAAGGTTATTTTCGCCGCATCACAGTGACAGCGTCTTCAAAGCTTACTACATATTAGATTCATTATTGGAGGATATCGATGGAAATATCGAGCATCCAATCTCGCGGGGATCGCTGGTGGCTCGCGTATTCTTGTAATTTCTGAGGCATAATTTTATTTATTAGAGTGTACCCTCATCGCGGCGGCGGCGAGAACACCCCATTTGCCGCTTCATTGACTTACAACGGCACTCCATAACACTTCGCACATATTTCTGTAGCGCCTCTCTCGCAAATGTTAGAGCCCTACCACCTCATTATATTGCGGATGACATTTAATAAAACATTATGGGTATCTGAGAATGGTTTTCGATAACCTCGGCAGCCGCAAGACACGATTATTCCGAAATCGATACCGATCATATCGAAATACGAGTACCTCACTCAATACTTATGGAAATTTCCATACATTTCTGTTGTATGCAGATTCTCTGTATCCTCGATATCGATTTTCGATTCAGTTTTTTTAGTGTAAAGTTTTGTGAACAATAAGTAGGTTTTCGTTTACATTTTCATTTGTTTTATCAACATACAGTAATTCACAAATTGCACCTCATTCCAATCAACCACACAATTGTTTTAGCGTGTCCAAATACCGATTTGTGATCGCGATAAATATTTAGTTTGAAATCTGTTGAAAATTACCATATGGATAAATTATAATGCAATTGCATAATTGAGTAGTTTGTATTCCTTTACAATATTGACATCTGTCATCACAAATTGATATTCCTCTATATTTATAATCATATGAGAAAGAAGTAAATGCATTTTCAAATAATTTCAGGAGTACTTTTAATTTTTTCCCATCGCAATAGCAAGTGCTTACTACAGAAGCAATAGGTATTCATTATTATTCTAAGCAATTGTTTCAGTATAATTTCCACATTATCTTTTCCGCCAGGTCTGTGAATAAAATGATTAAATCGCCCCAATTTTTTTAGCCTAATGTTTCTGTTGTTCCCTTAGCTACAGTGAAAAGTCGAAAAATTTAGTAGACGCTTCTAAATAATGGGGTAATTCCGTCAAGATGGTGGGCATTTTTAAATTTTAATTTAACAAGACTGGGAGATGAATCAAAAACAATTTGAATAATGCATAGAAGTAAAAGTAGCTTTAAAAATACTTGTATCGGAAGTGTATCGTATATAACACACTCTTGATTGTATTTAAACATATAAGGTAATTTATTGATGACAATGGTTCATATATTGATGATTTCAAACATGTTGTTAAAATAAATAATTTTCGTAAAAAAAAACGAACTCTTACTGGTTAATAATTAGCAAAACTTCAAATACAATTTTCATACCATATTAATTACATATATTATTTAGGCATATTGTAGTATACTGTACATAAAGTAAACACGAACAATATGGCAGAATGCGGTCGGCTGACGGATTTTGATTTATCATTTTAATTTGGTGAACGGTGCGGACGGCCGACGTGTTCTCGGGGGATCCCGACAGATTCCTTGTGACCCCGCTTCAAAATCGAATTCGTTATATTAAATCATTCCCTTTTATATCCAATTAAATCATACTTTATCATTAATTAGCATGAACCAAAACCCAACTTAAATCGAAAAAAATATAAATGTTGCATAACTGTTGTGTAAATTATTTCCGAAAGCCATTCCCCAGCCAGAAAGTTATAATTGTGACTCATGTAATGACTTCGTCACTGCAAATTGGATACTTACAACTCTAAGTTATTCCGCAAAACTTGTTCAAGACCTATTCTACGAATCCTTGAGACTAAAATGATCCTCGAGTCTGTGAAATTATTTATTTCATGCAGACAAACACAGTAATGCTTTACTTGGTTTATTTTTATGAGTCTGGCTGTAGTCATAGGCTAAGATAGGCCGGCTACAGGCTCAAGCGGCGATGACGTCACGCGCACCCCCGCCCGTCCCCGCTGTCCGCCCCGCCAACGCCCGCGTTCATTTGTTTTCTGGTGTCAGTTCTTATCTCGTCTCGCAATTATTACAATTTGTCCGCTCCTCCCCTTATCTTAGCGAGTTTGCTACTTCAGCATAAAGACAAGCGGCTTCAGCAGATTCACAAGATCATATTTAGAGAGGCTTTTTTTCAGCGATTACAGCGACAGCTGGGTATTTTTCAAAAGTTTGAATAATGACAGAGTCGTAAATTGCAAAGGTGGTCGCAAAACGCTGCCGACGGACGCTCGTTGTTTGTTTTGTTAACTTCGGCTTTACAGCGCTCGCCCAGCGGCTGTTGTTTGGTGGGGTTTAACTGTGCGCTTCTAACTTTTTCTTTTAATTTACATATTCGCGTAAAATGTCAATAGAAGAAATGTATTTTTTTCAATTTATGGTATATGTTTACGGATAGCAATTTTGATAATTTGTTTCAATAAATTACTTAACTTAACAATTATAATTTCTCTTATATTTATTTTGACTAATGTCAATAAGTGCAGTTACCCAACGTTTTGATTGGACAATGCTGCAGCTGGAAGCGAGCGACGTCGGGTGAGGTGCAGGTATCATGTGCCTTGTGAGATACCACAAGGTCATTAGTGCTTGCGATCGGTGGCGTCGTTCCTTCTTCGTATTTTTATCGGTGCTCCAACGGAGGGGAGCGCCGCGCGCGCTCGTTGTCGCGACAAAATGTTCAATTTTAGATACAAATAAAAAAAGGTCGGATGCTTCGCGCAGAATATTAACGGCGCACAATATGAACGCAGGCATCCGGAATACGCGTCAAAAGTACCCAAACGATGTTATTCTTTTCCGCGTGACGGTAATAAGCGAGGCGGCACAGACCGTTGCGCGGATATGAAATCCAGAAATGTTTATTGCGCGTGATAATGGACCGGCTTCGCATCCGATCGGCTTTCACGAATGGAAGCGTTCCGCCCGTAATTAGAATCCTTAAGGCCCTCAATAATAGCGTAATTGTTTCCCGTTGTCGCCTCGCCCTCACAGCTATATGTATCAATGGAACCAATGACACGGAAAAAAATACTACCACCGAGTCCATCGGTTTATTTGCAACGTTGTATATCGTTAACGGTTCTAATGATTGAAAGATGTCAGTACAGCATCACAAGTCAAATGCCGCTTGTAACCAGCGCCCGTTGCGTTTGCCAAACGCCATCACTTCTATTCAGACAGACAGCACTTAAATAATACATATTAAATTCTCACTAACTCGTTCTTGAATTACGTACATCACATAAACGTATTTATATCTATAAGTTTTCTTTTTTATTTATAACTTTTGTGATTTCCACAAACCCACTTTAAGAAGTTGTTAAATTATGTAATTAAATTTTATGCATCTATTACAAGACTTGTACATATGCTATTTACATACTAATTATTGTAGTGACCGACATTGCTTGAATGCATCTAATTAACTGAGTGATGCTTATGAATAGCTTATAATTAACTCAATACATATGCGGCCTACGACACGACCAATACGTTCCCAGTTACAATGTTAAGATACGTACATAAGTAGGTAGATATATAATGCTGCACACATATGAATAGACTGACGTATGGATCGGTGCACCGCAATAACCCCGAGCCATGTTAACACGCTTAGACCAGATTTACCTATGAATTGCCAACTCTGCATTTCGATTGAGTTACTGCCTAATAGACCGATTCTATTATTATCATTTTCAATAACGAATTATCCTACAAATCTCGTAGTTGTTGCTTACAACAGTTGTATATTAAATTAAACGTTTATTTGTTCCATTACTTTACATTACTAATAATAATAAAAGCTTCTACAACTAAATTTATAACAAGCCCAGCTTGTACTCGTATATCTGCCGCCGTAAACTCGGACTGAGTTCAGTGTGGTCCTTCAATAGACTGCTTCAATAATATTTGCATACAAAGACGATCCCGCCAGTGCTTTGCGCTTTGTACGCAAATTTGCAAATTCCCTACAAACAGTTACTGTACCTTCGCAATAAAAAGGGTGAACGTGCATATAACATGTATAGGAATTACTAAGCCCTGAAAGAACACTCGCACGCGAGTTTTGCACCGCGGCTGTTATAAGGTTGTCTATATATTGTGTAATGTAGACAATCGTCCCGAACTTTGTACGTAGGATATTGGTAGCTGGAACTTTCGCCGGCTGGCTCGCCGTGACGTCGCAGGCGGCGGCGGGGAGTGCGAGGGGGAAAACAGCATTTCCCGGCAGCGGAACAGAACGGATTAAATTGCAAGTGCGCTGATGTATTTATAGCTGGTCCGGAGACAAACGAGCGCTCCTGTGATGGACCTGCCTCGTTATGGGAATTAATCGAAGTTGCAGCGAACGGCGCACCTGCACCGTCTAACTGAAATATGCTTCCCGCTGTTGAAGCTGATGAATGCCAAAATACTTGAATTGTCCGAATAATTAACATGGCATCGCATTTGTTTGCGGTATCTGCTGTGTTCGTATAATTAGCCGTTATTTGTATGGTTAGAAGTTGTCCGCATTGCTTTGCGCTCCGTGTTCCTCTGTTGAGCAACTATGAGCTATGATTGACTCTGAACTCCAGTCTGGTTGTGAGTAATTTATTGAAAGTATAAGTAGATATGCAACTAAGTGCCTTAGTTTGAATCTTATTTTCTTTTCACACTTCAGCGCTGTCCAAAGAACAAATGTTTTGGAAAATCGATATGATAAAAACTCTTGGAAAGTCATCTAGTCATTCGTCCCATTTCAAATTTACAATTCGTCTTGTGTACTTAAAAGTAAGTCGTTAATTTCCATCTTGGACAAAAGTAAAACCAATTTAACAAGAAGAATACATAAGTACAGTAATTTACATGACAATTTGAACTTTTGTCAAATATTTTTCCTTGTCTCTCATCTCATTGTTAACACAAGCGTCATTTTTACGCGGGAAAATGTTTAAGGGAATCCTTTGAACAGCTTATATTCGAATTTCAAATTACTTCCTAATTGAGGTGATTTAACATCGTGTTCGTGTTTACGCTGTATTCTATTGTATTGTTCAGTTTGATCATTACAATTTGAGCGAGCACCTGCGACCCACGCAGCCTGTATGAGCTAAAATAACCGCGAAATCGAATTATTGGCCGGTCCGCTACCATTCAATATGTCTACACACTCGTATTGCCGTTCCGATCGCTCGCTCGCATACAGTATTCAGTGCCTGAATCTGATATTATTGATGACGCTTTGTACCTTTGGACCTCCATTTACTCATGACTTTCTGTCTTAGACATAGCATAGAACTCGTACGTGTGCTTTACTATGTCATATCACTCGTATTATGGTCAAATCTAACTCACTAACAGAAAGCCTTAGATTTGGGCCAGAGCCACAAAGCGGAGTACCTACAAGCAAGTAACTATTATTGATAAATACATAAACATAACATGAACAAATGGGTATATTACAAATGTAGACAAATTCTATACAAGATATCGTACCAGATATAATTAATAATGCAATACGCTTTCGACTCCGCAAGCGAGCTCTTTTGCGAATTACATTCGAATACGCGAACAGTACGGCACTCGATCGTGTTGTAACTCGTTCGTTTCATTGAATATTTACGGTGTCTGCAAACAAAACTCGAAGAAGCTAAGTGGTCTAAGTTAGCGCTAATTTAAGAGTTGGGCGCCGAAGCCGGCGGGTGCGGTGCGAGCGGGTGCCGGCGTTCTGCCGACTCCCCTGCACTCCCCCCACCCCGCCCGTGCCCCGCCAGGCCGCACTTTGTCATAACTTACTCCGTTACGGACTTATAGCCTGCCTCATTCGACGCTGCCTTTGTTTACAAAACCTAATCAAGGCATATTCATGTAGAAAATATGACTTGCCGGCTGCCTCGTAAATCATGAATATTATTGAAGTACTCAATTTATTTTTATTTCCTCTTTCGAGTACAATTAAATAAAAGATTCTTTTTTTTGGCAAATATTTTACTGATGCTATATCATTCCGACAACTTTCGTCGTTTCTTTCACATAGTTCTTAGTAGATTTTTTTAAAGAAACTTACTGTAATGTTTTATAGATAAATATGTTATGAATATACACTTTAAATGAAATAAAACTTAAAACTTCTTTTTAATGTGAGTGAAGTAAAAATCTCATTTATCATCAAATAAATAAATGGAATCTTTAAATTTAAAAACTCGAACACAAGTTTGCCTTCGGTAACTCAATCCGCCTCAGATACTTACTTACCTACATTATATTCTTCTTTAACTGATGAACAAAATCTGTGTATTTAATAATTAACATAACAAAATGTAGAGTTTCATAAGATGACATCAATAAAAAATACATCCTTCCATAAAGCTTAGCTCGACACATAAAATAATTTAAAATTCCAACTTACAAGAAATACTTCATTTGGCAAAGCATATTAAAGGCGGCAACTTCAATTCTCTCCACCGCTAAAGCCGATGCACTTTTCAAGAAAGAAATGGAAAAAACCTAAGACACGAGAAGCACGTTCCGTCTTGTCTTTGGAAAAGAAAAATGCGGGTGAAAATAATAAATAGCGGTATAATAGTGATCTCCTCGCGAAAGATTAGCCACAAAAGCCAGCGGCTTACCAGTATTTGTAAGGAGTGTTGCCCTACGGCGCCACGCAGTGGACCTCGCTCTGTTAGATTCACGCCTCGAAAATAATATACACCAAAACCTCCAAAATTCTTATCTTAATTAGTAAAAACTGTTTAATTAAAAGAATTGCGTATTTCTAGGTTGACATTTTATGTTCCGATAACATATGTAAATCTATTATGCAGACAATATCCGTAATATACCTCTAAAGACGTAATGCATTTTGTTTTTGTTGTACTAGTAAACCCCAAAAATGGCAGGCCGGGTCCGCCTGGTGTGCAAGACCGGCACAAACGGCCGCCGCGGACATTAAAATTCGAGTCCCAATGCGGCCCCGCGCCCGCGCCGCCGCAACTTTGCCATAACTCGTTTACTCCGAACCGCCTAATTTGTTCCAGGGCGAAAGTCCACCGGCGTGTTTAATGCATCCAAGCATCTTTACTTGTACTATCGAATATACAAAACGCACAGTCTGTATTTAGATCTTTTTTGAATTACACAATCTAAACTATTCCAATTTAACACATGCCTGAATTTTTTACTATGTATTAATTGTTTTCCACGTAGACAATATGTGAAAATGATATTTAAATGTATACCAGAAATTACTGAAAGCTGTAATTTGAGTATACAAAACCTCTTCACTGGCAAAACAAAATCATAAGCATTACACGTAAATAAATATACAAAGTGTTAGGTGGATAGAGATAAGTTTGATGTTCGCGTGGGTAAACAAAAGCAATCCCAAGAATCACATATTTAATCAGTACAGTATGAATTCTGAACAGAATGTGAAGCGATATGAGTAAAGTTTCGAAGCATGAATAAACTTACACAGATCTAGACAAAACTTTGCGTGATACCATCGCAAACCATTGAAACACAAAACATTATACATATCTACGTCAACACGATAAAACGATTAAAAAAAAAACATATACCGACCCCACACCACACGTTTAGTCTTCAGTAAACCATCTACTGAACTATTTCCATCACATCTAATGGTCTATGTAAAAGAAAACGTGAGTTTTAGTACGTTTTAATAATTGAATTCTAAAGTAGACGTCGCTACAATCTCAATAAAAACAAAACATTTTGATAGACCTCATAAAATCTATTCATTTTTTTTATAATTGGTTAAAAGCTCATTGTTTTAGCTTAACTTTTCTCGCATCCCTTCGGGCCGTAACGTAATGAGTTTGTACGTAAATATGCGTTAAAATATGAGTCGTTTTACTCGCTTGCTTATCGTAACTGTTTGCGTATTTAACTGGCGCGCATTATAAATATAAAATTATTATTTTTATTTCATTGACGCTAGCGAATTAAAAAATGTAATTTTGTGTGTGTGCCATCACTCCTACGGTAAACATTTAGAAAATTTGCTTTACTGACATTTGATTACTGACGTTTTCATTTTCTAAAATACAGTCCTTAGTAGATAATGAGTAGTGTAGATGTATAATATTAGTATATAGTCATATTTAGAATGATTTTAACTTAGTTACACAGCGCCAAACAAATGTCGTGTTCAAGAAGGTCCCATAAACATGCCGGCACGAGGCTCGCAGCTCGCAGCCCCGACCTCGCAATAAAATAACTCGCTTACACCGGCCAAGGATAATTGCTTCATCATATATGCCCGGGATCAACACAAACTATTCCAACCATTTTTGGTTTCGCGAATAATAAGCAATTTATATAATGCCGCGTATACCTAAAGGACTACGTGGAATTTTGTTCTTGTGATAGCTTATTATACTGAGATGGCGTGCAACGTGCATTAGCATCAGCTACGGAGTAAAGCTTAACTACTAAGTGTAGTTACTATTAAAGCTTAGCATAAAATATGCGTCA
The DNA here is from genome assembly GCF_000836215.1 of Papilio polytes. Classification (NCBI taxonomy): domain Eukaryota; kingdom Metazoa; phylum Arthropoda; class Insecta; order Lepidoptera; family Papilionidae; genus Papilio; species Papilio polytes. The sequence goes on from NW_013525102.1 coordinate 4,170,692, forward strand.
TACATTATCTAAATTAGTTTAATCATATTGTAAGCAACTATTACGCATTTTTATTCAGAGTTTCCTTTTTCATTTTAAATGATTTAAATAACATTTAGGGGTTTTGCAAGCAAACACAAATAACAATGATGGGAACCAAACGGGTTGCCATAACAGACTGCTTTAAAAACTTATCAGCTGTTATAAAATCCGGAAGGATAATGCTATCTAGTAATAAAATTAAATTGCTAATGTATTTCGTTAATTTTCATACTCGTTTAAACCAAATTTAATATAGCGGTACCATATTTCTGTCATCTGACGCACTAAAGGGCAACCTTTCATTCATTGAATAAATATTTAAGCGATGGTAAATGAGGGCAGAGATTCCGTAACGCATTAAATCTCTAGCAGCGGGGCAGTATCCAGGTAATGAATACAAAGTGCGGGCCGCGTGGTTAGCTCCGTTGTAAATTAAGGCGAGGGACTTGGAATCCTCCACCGCGAACTCGGAAAACGCTTTTTTTTACGAAAAAATCGATTATGTTGGAACCTAACTGCGAAAGCAAATCGGAATCAAAGTGAAGCATGCACGAAAGTTAGTTTTAGAGAGGTAAAAAAATTGAGTTAGTTACAGATGCTGCGATTCAAATAAATTGTCTAATGCTCTTTTTGCCTAACTATATTTGTATTTACCAGTATATCGATACGCTATGGACTCTGCAAGTGTTCGATCGTGAAATCATAAACGAGTACCATGTCAATCGCAAAATAACATACCGTGTCAGTTTGGAACGGAAATATCATTATGATGTATTTAAGGATATAAAACGTCATGACAATGAAAGTAAACAACAATTTTATAATAATTAATTCAACAGTCCAATACTCAGCAATCCGCAATAAATGGATATTGTGTTTATTAAAAGCAATTCGCAATTAAGTCAGTTCATAGAAATGGACAAATCGATAGAGGTCATCGGCACCATAGGCATGATCCGTGAGCTCGACCCCCAATAAGGGCGTCTGCCTCACATTGTGTACTCCCTTCACTCACCCCTTTAGTGCTCCAGGATAACATAGCCATTCTGTATTTCACCTGGGAATGCCACAATGTTTAATTTAATATTTACTTATACATTTTATAAAAGGTAAAAAACAAATATCAACTCAACACACTTCAATCCTTGTGTTGTACAAAGCATACTATGAATTTTTGCTGGGGTTTAAAAGTTCTGTATAACGTCAATAGTAAAACAACTTCATAGACAATTTACTTCAATGAATACTCGGAACTATTTCAGAAAATAGAAATTCGAGCAAGGAAACTTCTTTTCCAATTTTCTCTCGATGGCCATTAGGATGAGAAATGCAAAGTAGATTCGCCGTCGAAGTCGAGATATGTGTTCGGAAAGAAAGAAATTTCAATGTGAAACGGCGAGGCAACAGTGTAAGATCCTCACTGGTGGAAAACAAGCTCAGAATGCAGGCTGATATCCCAAATTATATCTATGCATCAACGCCTCCTGACGTTTGTACGTTCGAGATCTGTGTAGAAAATGTACTTACACTCATATTTAGTTCCTGCAATTTGCACGATCAAATTTGTTACTTACTCTTGATTTAATCATAAGCTAAGCATTAATTTTCTAACATAGTACATGAATAATAATTTCTAAAACGTATGTTAGGATATTTAGAGAGTAAATGTAGAGGCAACAGGTTACTTGAGTCGAGCTGACACTCTGTAATTTGGCATGGGTGGGCCCGGTTGCGGTCCGAAAACCCTCGCTTATTTGCGAGGCCACAAGTAACTTTAAATTACTGAGACTAATATATAACGCGCTTGACACTAAAGTAGAAGTTTATGGCCCGCCCCGTCGATTGCCATCTGTGTAACTTAAGACGTGTGCCTAAACAATTTCACAGAAACACATTCAGTGTCCGTATTTGCAAGTGAGTGTAATTTAAAAAAGGATCCCTGAAAAATTAATAGTAATGTATAAAAAGTCAGACCGACAATAAAGATTTCATTAAAGAAAACACCATCTAGGTCTCAGTTACGTACCTAACTCACCGATGTAACTTAAGCCGACTGTTTCTATAGTAAGCAATATTTTCAAATTAAGAGTGCGGGCCCTCGCCGGCGAACACAATTTCTTAGGAAGGTGGCGAGGGGTGAACTGTGGGGGTCGAGGGCTGCATTTTTAACCTACTATGTGAGCATTAAAGGCCGCAATAGCAATTAGTGTTAAAACAAATATTTACGATATTAAAATGATTACAAAAAGAAAAAAAACTCTCAAGGCTCAACTATGATATTTTAGTATGAAATAATATTTAAATGTGCGCTTTACTATAACTAGTTATGAATTATTTGTAGAGATAAGACTTAACTGTCTTAAGCAATTTCATGAACTTTATCTCTTTCAAGACGGAAGCCAATTTCTTAAAATGATTTATCTTTTCTAGTCTACGATTTAAGTGTAATAAAGCGACATTCACAACACAGCAGTTCTTCACCCTAATAGTGCAAAGAATGTAAAACGGGTTTTCGAGTAAAAGTTCATAAATTCAAATTTGCGCAGTGGCTCGTGAAGCACCTTATAATTTGCTCTGCATATCTGAAAGAACCGCGCTACTCTGGTATGCGTTTGTTCAGACCTAGTAAGTTTTCGCCGCTATTTCTTTAGCTGAGAAATCCGCCCGCACAACTTTAGTTAGGAATTCCGTACACCTCTCTTAAAATCGCTTCACATATTTTTCGTGTAGCTAGAACAGGAGTTTTCTGGTCTTGTTAAAATTTTATATTTTTTCCGACGTGATCTATAAATATTTATATATTACATTATTTGCTTTACAATTTAGCATTAACTCAAATAATACGAGACTTCCTAAGTAGTCGCACGTTTCGCTACCGCGTCGAGGGAGTTTGCTCTAGTTCACATCCCGTTCGAGCCGGGGTGCCCCAAGGGTCGGTGTTAGGGCCAGTCCTATTTACACTATATACCAACGATATTCCGCGCGTACACGGTGTGGAACTAGCGTTATTTGCCGATGACACCTGCATTTTTACATCAGGCCGTAAGCCTGATGCCATATGCCGACGTCTACAGACTGCAGCAAACACCCTTGGTGCCTGGTTTAGGAAATGGAGGATAGAAATCAACCCTACCAAAAGCGCGGCTCTATACTTTTCACGCAGCAAAGAACCTCGTCTCACGTCTGTTAAGCTTTTGGACAGCCCAATACCCTGGGAAGACCAAGTTAAATACTTAGGTGTTATCCTTGACACAAGACTCAACTTCTCCGCACACGTGACCCGGGTTAGGAACCGCGCGGCTTTCATCTTAGGTCGTCTTTCCGCGTTAATTAATAAAAAGAGCAAAATGTCCCTTCGGAATAAGGTGACACTCTATAAATCTGTAGTGCGTCCCGTCATGACGTATGCTAGCCCGGTATTCGCGCACATCTCGCCGAAACAAATACACCGACTTCAGGTGATTCAAAATAGATTCATGCGCAGAGCCACGGGGGCCCCGTGGTACATGCGCAATAGTGATCTTCACATCGACTTGGACTTACCCACCATAGCCCAACACCTGAAGCAGGCGTCGCGTCGTTATTTTGACTCTGCCGTCGGTCATCCTAATTCGTTAGTTGTAGGTGCCGCCACCTACAACCCAATCGCGCTCGGTAAATTTCGGCGTGATCATCGCAGACCTAGGCACGTTCTTGACTTTCAAGACGATGCAACAACAATCGCTCAGGCTAGGATTAAACAACTACGACAGACAAAACGCCGTAGTCGCTGTCGACTACGGCAATCATTCCCGCGATACGGCCTCATAGCAGGCAGGTTCTCTCCTATCAATGATAGAAGCGTTGCTGGAGTTTCTTCCGCCACTTCTTCTCCCAGCGCTAACGCTTTCCGAAGTGGTAGTAATGTTAGATGTATTAATAATTATAATAATAATGACCAGATAGCAGCAACCGATCAAGTCGAGGTTCGGCCCTCTCGGGCGCCCTTGAATCGGAATGCTAAACGCGTATTGAGTGACAGCCCAAGCCGAGGTCCCCTCTCGGGGACCCTTGTGCTAAGTCACTCCATGGAGCGACCACCGAAGCGATCTAAGAGCTCGGTGGCCTCCCAATCCGGTAATAATAACGAAGTAACGGCCCGAGCCGAGGCTCCTGAGGGAGCCCTCGAGCCTAGTTACTCGTAAAAGAGGTTTAGGCTAAGCGCCATCCGCGCTGGGCCACCTCAAGCCCGGTGAATCTGTAAATGCCTCTTCAAGGCAAACAGTGACAAATCAGTCAAAAAAAAAAAAAAATCAAATGTTACTCTTTTGCAGTAAACTGGCAAAATAAAAAAGTTGACATACAAATAAATCAATAGGTGTATTTTAGGTACGTCATAAAAAAATTTGATCTTTTAATATACTGTACTTATGGGAATAATTCAAGAGTAATGTTTAGTAACAGCAGAGCGGACGTTTCGTAGCGAGCACCTCCCCGGTGTAATATTGGTAAAAAGTTGCGGGTAGACGGATAGTTGCAGGGGTCAAGTTAATGATATCGCCGCCATTTGCGGACGAGTCCCCGCTCCCAATTGCGCCCGAGCACGTTAATGTGCTCAGCTATGGCGCTCTGAATATTTTAAAGGACATTCGGTGAAATTACTACAAAAATAATGTCGCTTTGCTTGTACCGAATTACCCGAGAAACTGTTTAGACAACAACGATAAATATGCACGGAATCCTTTTCCCATTGCCTTTTTGGAGATTAATTCTCGAATTAAATGTTTTTCTAGCGTCTGCCAGAGTTTAAAGCGTCCCATAGTGAATTATGAATCGTAGAGGCAGTGTCTCGGCAGAATCGATTTGTCATGAAGGGAAACACTTAGAGAAGTCAGGTTCACGTGTGGCAGTATGTGCGATCCGGTACAGCGGGTCTTAAATTATAAATGAGGTTCGGTGATAGAGGAGCACGCAAGCGTCCGCCGCAGCCAGCGCGCCGCCCGCGCCCGCGCCCGCGTCGCCCGCCCCGCGCACCGTGCAGACAGCGCTCTACGTGCGCCGCATAATGCAGGTCCCGTGCAAAATTCACAACTACCCGCCGGCTGAATTTACTAGCTACATCTCATTTGCTCCTGTTTGCGTTCCCGTTTTCAAAACTACTAGTTAGTCGCAAGTTTTCGTATCCTTTATTGCTGGCGTTCACATTTCAAATTCCTGGACTAATGATAGTTTGGAGCTTAACTGCAAATAAATTACATTTAACTATTTACTCTATTTAACGCAATAAAATGTTGTTTAAAATGTATTATTCCATTACTATATAAAGCTAGGTACCCTTACTTAGGGTAGGCTTCGAGCCCCTCGGTGGGGACTTGACGGTGAGCTGGTGATGATGGTGATATAAACCTATGTCAATGGTCAGGTACACATTCTAGTCTAGGTCGAAAGTCAGCTCAATTTATGTACGACAAATGGAATGAGCGCCTTCTTTCGGTTATATTTTGTCCTACTAGTTCACATACTATAAACTACCTTATGACAAAATAACGTTACTTCAAAAAGACGTAAGAGACCAAAACAGTTACATTTATTTAAATAGAAAGCAAGAAATACAACCGATCTTGACATTTTTTATAGGAATACTAGCTGTTCCCGTACGACTTCATCCGCATGAAATTATGAACATTTGTCAAATTATCAATTACAAATGTCGACATGACATGATGACAACCTTGCTTCCTTGATGTTGGCAGCAACTTATGGTCTCTTTCCCACATTACGGATATCCAAAATATTTACCCCTTAAGTTTAATGGCTTGAAAATATATAGCGTAAAGAGTGACGTAAGTGTAGGGCTTTTTATTAAAATAAGTATTATTCAAAAATATGCTGTAATTGCTGATATCTTAGGCAATAAAGAAATGTGTGTTTACGCTTTATTATAATAGTATAGATATAAAAAATCTCAAGAAGTCGATATTCCAAAAATGATTTCATAAATTTTCCAGATTTAAAAATTATACTTCTTATAATTATTTAATTAAACGCGCTATTAATTTATCTTTACATTGTTATTAAGGCCAAGAAAAATTCTAAACAACCCAGAATTAAAATAAAAAAGATTGAGCTCTGTGGTCCGTCAATGTTTTAGAATTAGAGTCGAAAGTCACGGGTCGCTGATTTTCTTTTAGGCGGTGTTTTGTTTCGCAAATCCATTGCAAACAACTTAAAAAGAGAATACCGGACCAGGTGTTCGTGCTCAATTCATCTTTAGCTCATTGTAACAACTTTCTGAATAAACTTTACATTAATTATTTACAATTTGTGCAAAAAAAAAAGAAAATACATTCTTTAATTCGATAATCGAACAACTACCCATACAATAATGTGTTTGAAATTACGAACTTCGATTTCCATTCAATTTAAAAAATTCTGTAACATTAAAATAATGTAAAACCTTCATATTCAATATTGTTTATACATAGTCGTGTGAGGCTAAGGTAGGATCCGCTTGCACGACTTCTTATTAGCGTGCATAAATATCATGCCCACTACCACCCGCCAAATTTAGCACCGGTCGGAAGGTAAAGCTCTACTTTACAAATAAGTCACAAAATTATAAATATGCTCATATTGTGCTATACCAACAAATCCCTTCAATAAGTAACAATAGTTATAAGTACACGTACGAAACATTTTTAAATAATATAGCAGCGATATTATGCAGAGAAAAAAAAAATGTATATTAATATTATAACGATAAGTTTTTCAACATGTTTATGTATGCAAAATAGAGAAAGGTACATTTATTTTGAAATAACATAAATTCATCTGGTCGCTAAGTAAATTTATTCGTGTGGAACATTGGACTCGAAGTAAAACAAAGTTTGAATAGTATTTTACTAGATTTTATTATCTGAAACGGGTAATTTCCTCTGTACAAACACTCTGCTCTGATCATTCGAGAGCCCCAGCGCGCGCTAAATTTGAATTCATGTTACGAACGAGCTACATAAACCAATTACTGAGCCGGGCCAATGGCGGGCGGCGGCATGCGGAGAATCGATAATTCACAATATGTCCGCTAGAGGGCAACGCCAGCAAAGCCGGTGCGCACCCACGCTACTCCTCCACGTTGCGCATCTAAATGTCAAACCTTGTAAGAGCGTCCCAACGCCGATATTATTTCATTTGAATATTTCTGTTTAAATGCTTGTAATAATAAAATCAGAATATAAAAAAAAATTAAAATGCGGTACTTGCATTTGAAACGGGTATTTTTTAATTTGTCATTTATTTTTCTGCTTAAAATTCTAAGTTCTGAGTTGTATTAAAGACTTTAAATAAATACGTTTTACTTATATAGTAAAAATCAAGTTATTTAAATGCTTTCCTATTCGAATATTCATTTAGAAATAATTTTTAAATAAAATATAAGACATAAAGGAACGCTTGCACAATGTTACACCGGGCGTGCGCTGTGGTCAGCTGCTTGCTTGCTGTTTCGTGTCGCGCTTCTTGCCCGCTTTCAATGTTTTCCGTTTTATTTTGTTATTTCTGTGATGCAAACTAGATTATTAACAAAAACAACTATTTTATAAGTTTGTGAATACAATAGTGTAATACAATAGTGATCCCGCCAGCAAAAATTCAGTTGAAACAAGGTAAACGCCTTAGTATTTTTGTTTGTCGTGAACATAACCTCTTTCATGTCACAGTACTGTGCTTTGTTTTAGAATTTGAGATATTTTTGATTTAAATAAGGAACATGGTATGGTAGTAATAACAAAAACCACCTATCGAATAAGCTGTCAACTGTTTACATGTGATTGTTGTTAACAATTTCGCAAACGTGAATGATTGAAATTAAATGTCATAAATTTGCCATAGTTAATTTATACCTGCATAATTTTGGTGTGTTTTTTGATTTTATGAATAAATAACTTACTAATATATTTTATCGAATTTCATGTGCTTGCAATAATGAAGTAAATGTTGACATAAAATGAATCACCATGACAATGCTCGGTTGATAAAACAATAGAAGTGCCCAGAATTCCCATAGGGGGCGTTAGTAGTCTGAAATGGAAAATATGAACAAAAACAATTTTGCTCTTTAATTATATGTGCATTTGAGTTTTTTCTTATTATTAAGCTTTAGTTTTGTGTTTGTTGAAATGTATTTTCATTTATTTTAATAATTTTGCCAGATTGTCTTCTAGAGAATTTTGTTAAAACATGCAACTTTTTAAATTATATCATGGTATTGCTTTTAACCGTGTATTACGATTGAGAAGTTTTATAATAATTTATTGTTAAAAAAAAAGGTTTCTTCCTTGTGATAATTTTTGGCGACTCGCCGTAAACTCAAAATTTTCTTTTAAACCGAAAGTGTGCACTACATACACTTTTTCTCAACATAAAATATATGAAAGAGTTTCATTTTACGTTATGATAACATAGTAACGTAACAAAACACTTAAAGGAACTTAGCTTGAGGCATTTTTTATTTAATGTTGAATACAAATAATTATTGGCACATTGTTCGAATGTTTAAAAATACTTATTGGACGTGATAATTAGCACGTACATAAATATCAAAAATTTAAAAAAAATCGTTGATTAAATACTTCAATTAAAATCGTTTTAATCTTAATATTTACAATACCGCGTAAGCTATGTTCCTTAATTCTCCAAAATTGCCTTATCTCTTACCTTCAAATTTTAATTAATGCCAGAATTATGGACTAAGGAAGCCGGTTTCTAAAGCTTCAGTTTGTTACTAATGTTACAAGGGCTTTAGCACTAAAAATAAAAGGATTAATACTATTGTGCAGCGAATCCAAGCAGCCTCCAATATTGCGGCAAAACTTATTAAACGAAATTCGATGTCGAATCTGGGAATAATTAGTGTCAACTGTTAAAGATGAGAGAGTTGTCGTTTAATTCATTACATAGAAATACCTAAAGAATCTAACAGAAAGATGTTTATTGCCTTCTTAGGAATCGAACGATACTTCTGGTTGCAACCAAAGCACTATGGTATAGTTTGCTGATTGGAGTTAAGTCTAATTATTAAAATATAGTAGTTTTACTTAATTTTAGTTAAAAGACGCACAGTTTTGATTGAACAATTCGACTGTAATACGTTGAACCCAATTTTCAAATCACACGTCGTATGCATTTCTTAGTTTAACTGCTAGCTTTTTCTTTAATACATTCCTGGTGCTATCACAGAACGTTGTAGAGTTCCGTCTTCTGGTTACTAGAGAATATATTAAGTATAAACAAAGGCGGCTAAACGTTTGCAAATGTCGACTTTTGTCGAAAATGTCTGTCTCGTCAGCCATATTCCGTTTATTGTCGCAATATTGTGAACGTCGGCGGGAGGCCGCGGCCGGTCGCATGCATTTACATACATTAATGTGGACGGCGCACATGCATGCACTTCGCTTCCAATGTGTGTGCGCTGCGAATTAACTGTAATTGAGCCATTCGGACAACGGCGAGCCGCGCTTCGCTGCCTCCGCAGTTTGCCTACACTCTCTCTCTCCACTCTACCTCCACTCTTTGTTCCGCTAATCTGTTATAATGATATCCGATCGTCTGTCTACGTTTACTCGCTTTCTTCAACCCATTAAAGTCACGACTTCTGAGAGCTTCGATCAGATAATGGATTTTTAATCAAAATGAGATTTCTTTATGACTTCGAGTCAGATTTACGATTCCCATCATTTAAATAACTTCTTTTAAGATCAGTGCGTTCAACTATGACAATGCTGGGCAAACTTAATTTAAATCAAGAATTAAAGCATTAGCTATGGCCAGATTTACTTTTGGAAAGGATTTAATTATTTTTGGGACGAAAACAAGTAACCGATGGCAATGCTTTAGGATATTCATCTTCACCCCTTTCTGGAGAAACAAACAGGGGCGTCGGAATTTTGTTATTAGCGTTACAGAGGGAGTGGGTACCGTTTCCGTCGCGCACCTGACTGATTGATAGCACTTCTTTGCACCTCGGGTCGAGCTTGTAATCGAGCCATTAATAAACTTTACTGCCTCCAAGTTTATCTTGCGGACTCGTTATTTGCTTAATGGGCTGGCAAACGGCTCGGCCTGGACACCTGTGCTGCTTCGATAATTGTGAACCCTAATTGACATATTGATGAGGAAGTTCGAGAACTAAACTTATCGCTAATATCCGCCCATACTTAAACATTGTTTGTACAATAGTTTGTTCATATTTACTCCTTTACAATACACTGAGTTGTGAATTATTGCATTATTCTTCAAAACAATGAGGCAGTGGGTAGAGCTGCCAAGTTCTTCATTTGTGTTTCGGGAAGGATTGGTGACATGCACTTGTTTAATGTTGTTAACAACGAAAAGATACACAAAAAGTGGTGCTATGTAAAACAGCAAAGACATAAAGGTGGTGAAGGAACGGTTCGGCGGTGGCGGCGCTGGGTCGACCGCCCCTCATGGTGGATGTCGACAGCACGGCGCGGCGCGGGGTGGCGCCAGGCACGGCCCTCGCCCCGCTATTTTTGACCCCGCGGCCTATCGCGCTGGCGATCGGCCTTGCACCAACTTGCCGTTTTAATCGCGCTGCTTGTAAATGAGCGCATAACAAAGCTCTTCTATTGTGTGCTGGCGTAAATTCCTCATTTTTTTTCACAATTCGCTCTGCTCTACTTTTGAATGCTAATTGCTAAGTTTTCATTAATTAATTAACGATATATTTAAGGCACTATACTTCTATTCCTTAATATACATACATTGCGAACATAGTTGTTTACCTGAATATTCCTTTTTAATACGTTCATGTTGTACCGGGGATTTGCATCCTTTTAGAAATATTTAAAAGAAGATGACATTGTCGTACTCACCGTCGACGGTATGCGAACTAGGTCAATGCTCGTCTACCATTACGACAAAAGGTGTGGCGTCGGATAAGCGCCGCGTCCCTGTCCAGCCGCCCGAGGCGCTTTAAACAAAGACCAACGAAGATCTCATTCGTTTACGCCGGCCGCGAAATTTTTATTTTGCTATTAGAAATCATGTTTTGGCATCGTTCGCACGACTCCCTTAATGTGTTTGCATGTCCTACAAGTCGGTACTGTCTGTTTGTATTCTGCCTCCCGATTAGGGTCGTATTCGGGCTCAACATTTATTAGAGCGTAGGACTCGTGACACGACTTTCATTTTACATGTATAAAACAAATGCAGCTATGCGGCTCTTATTATATTTACTTTTATTTTCATTGTTCAGGTTGAATTTGTGTTTTTGGATACTGATATTTCGTAGTATCGTAGGTTTCACAATTGTCACGGTACGGGCAGTGGTGTGTACACAGTACTGCACAGTACAGTACAGCGGCGGAAGGACGTGTCACTCACGGCCCGCTGACGTCTGCCTGCCTTCAGCAAAACGCCGAGAGCTTCCGACCTGCCCCCTGACACCGGCATTGCTCGTATTTCACGTCATAAATGTTGTTTACCATTGCAATGCCCTGTTGCAATACTATCAAACTTTTGTTATCTTTACCATCGAATTCAAATAAAAAAATTTAACTTCTATTAACTTTAATTTATATCTGTTAATGTAAAATTTGATTTACAAAAGATACAATAATTTCTCTTTACCTTAACGTATAGTCCTAACAATAAAAGTTGTTTCAGGTGAACCGAACGTTTTCAAAAGCTTCGAATATAAGTATCGTATTTTTATCATGTTATTTAACAATACGGTTGTTGCCGTAAGTCCATAATTGTATGAACGTGACTGACATTTATAACGTGATGTTAGATTACATATGGGTCGCTCGTGGTTTTATTTCGACGTTCTTTTTTATTAGCTTTCCGAAACGAGAAAAAAGTCAAAATTAATCCACTTAGTCCGAAGCTTTTATGGATTTTAAGCTATATAGCAATGTATTATATATTTCGATGTTAGAATATTATTTTTGGGCAAACTCGTAGTACCACTATAACAGAAATAAGAATGATATATCGCACAGACTTGATTTTCCAAAAAAAAATCGAAGTCACAAAAGTGAGCGTTAAAGATAACACTCACTTTGAGTATAATTGTCTTTTCCTAACATAGATTTTTCTAACTAGGCGTTAGAGGATGGTTATATGAGTATAAAACTGGCTAGTTGTGTAGGGTAGTTTATCACTTAGGAAGCAGGTCGACCGCCGGAGCGCGCCGGTGACTTGCGCCGCGCCTTAATGTGCCGCGTCACGCGACTCCGACACGACATTTGACAATTAATCCAAGAAAAATTTGCACAGAAATGAAAAGTTAAAAAAGTTTGTAAAAGCTATCTCAACCATCTTAATATAGAAGAAATACATTGACACAGGAAACAGAAGGAATATCACAATCTTCTGTTTTTGTACTAAGACATTGATATATTATAGAAATTGTAATTTCAAACATTAAGAAAAATGATAACTACTACTAGCATTTAGGTCACATTTACAACACAAAATATTACAGGTTAGCGATTAGCTAATATTCAACTGAAGTAACTTCTAATTGGGACATTATTTCCAACTACTACGCTCTAATCTAACTTTCAGCATACTTTTAAGTCACGTGTACATACAAAATCAACGTGATTTTTAGTTATTGTGTAAGCTCGTTGCTTTCCATAATCAAATAAATATTCGACTGGATATGTAACGATTTTCGATAATGTAATTATGAAATCAGATTGACTTTTTATATAAAAACATACAAAGATTTTTGTAAATTTCCTAATATTTCGATATGTGGGATTCGAACCCTCGACCACATGATCGGAAATCCGTACCACTAACCATTAGGTTATGGGCGCTTAGATTAATTTGATCTTCGCGGAGTCACGAATATGCGTTTAGTATTTTACGAAACTGTTATTATTGTTGCCAGTTTGCCGCGATTTAGCAAATAATATTGTTTAAATGCTGTGAAAGCACTAACTTTGATACTCTGAACGACACTTGAATATTCAATACAACTAACTGCGACAATACTCATCAAAACTCTTTTAATTAACCTCAACATAAACAACACAATAATAAAAAAAGAAACTACTCGTAATGGAATTAGAGACACTTCTTTGTTTTACATTTTATTATTTTCAACAGCAGCAAATATTTGTCTCTTTTTCAGACATTACAAAGTTGTTTTTCGCGCGCGGTATATTCCGGCAAATAGTTTTATGTGTGCCATTTTGACTTTTATTTTATTTTTCGTTTATTTTCCCTTGCGCGGCCGTAAAACGTACCTGGGACCGCTCGCGGGGATAACGGAGCGGGCTCACGAAAAATTTATTATTGAGACCTTTTCGGCCGGGCTCCATCGACAGACATTGCGAAGGCGAAAGTTATGAATGACACATGTTTTGAAATATTACCTGCAGTGAACTGCTTCCCGGGAAGAAAATTTCATAGGATGAGAAGTTTATTTGTCGTGAAATATGTGGGAGTTTTATGAGAACGGGAGACTTTTACAATGCTATGTATCAAGCAATTTTCTTACTTTTCGGTCTATATTGCAGAGTAATAAGACTGCGGAGCTATACTGCGACGAATAAAAAGATGAGGTGCGACAAATTGGATGAGAAACTTTACTGCTCGATGTGGGCAATTGTTTCTTGTAATACCAATATAAATAATGATATTCCGAGAGTAAAAGTAAAGAGTAATATGAAAAGCGCGCGGTAAGTTGGTTAAAAGTAAAATCACAGGGCTTCCTGTGTCAATTTTAAAGTTAATTGTTACAACAAATACTTTCGCAATTAGTATAAAATGACACAGAGTGTAACTGTAACTGTGTGACTGTGTTAACTGTAAAAAAAATTTAGTCAGCCAATTAAAAGGTATTTGTTATAATTTATAATTCAATGAAGATGTAAGAATTGATGTGAGGTAGTATATAATACAGTTATCTATACATAAACGTTTGGCACATCTTTCTTTCACCCTGAACAGTATACACCCACCACACACACTGGTTAGTCTTGAGTCTAATACCGCCTTTTTTAGTGTGTTACCAATCTAATTTATACACGTTGATCTTGGGCGTCAAACTATTATTGGCGCACGTTCAAAATCGAATGTAATAAACTAAACATTTTGATCTCATATCAGCAATATCAAGTTTTTTATCTCTGGCAATTTCTTAATTATTGTAATTTAGATATGTTTTGAGAATTGAAGTGTTATAGCAAAATTATTCGAATGTCACCTACTCACTTGTAACCCATAAGTTATTGTCAAAACTCATTCACACGCGCCATCTAAGAACCACAAATCTTTCAGACAATTTAGTTTAGTCCATTAACTACACACGACTCTATTGCATTAATTAATACAAGCAACGCAATTAAAGTCAAGAGTAAAAGATTGAATTGAAACCACACATAAAATGTTTTAGTTTATTGGGATAATAAATTCAAATCTCGTTCAAATAGCCAAACAAAAACAAACCGCACCGCAAAAAATACGATCCGAAAAAAACATGGCGCGTAAAATGGAGGCAATTAAAAGCCACTACTTTTGCAATTGCAATTGATTTTAGTGTTGGTTTAAGCCGCAAGCCACTCTGATACATTCATATGCCTGACATATGTGTGTGTGTTAAATATTTTTATAGTACTCGATTAGTATCAACGACACAAAGTCATATGAGCAGGAATTTAAATTAAAGATATTTACATTTGTTTGTTGCCAACCCTATGCAGCCAAAGCTTTCATTGATTACTTAGTAATAAGTACTGAATATGCATATGCTGCTTGTTGTAGTTGCAAAAATATATCGAAAAAATTACAGCACGGGCCGGCAACCCCATTGCGTTAATATCTGACGTAATATATCAAACTTCTAGTTTTATCCACTACGCAGTTACAAGGGTGTTAAAAATTCCCTGAAGTGCTTTGATAAAGGGTTTTCGGCCGTGCGCAATTCGGCGGGTACACTGTCGCACACCCAAAAAGTTGACTTACCTAGTGGATGATGATTGCGGGATCAGGTTCACTCCGTCACTCCAGGCTGTAGTCAATATTTTAGTGTTCCGCATTACCCGAGTACCGTTACAGCAGTTCACAATATAATTAATAAACATTACATTATTTAACACCACAAAATGCGAACTAACCAACCGAATTCAACATGTCCACGAATTCCTGCGTAATTTTAGTATGTTTATATCGCATTAGACTTGTTATTTAGTAGCTAAAATAAGCTCCTCTGTATGATTTAATAATCCGTTCAGATAAGTTTTAAATCAAATAAATTACTAGTCTAGTGCGAAATATGCATTAGCGACACTACTGATAACCAACAGATTACGTAACTGACACGTCCGTGCTCACGTCCGATCCAGCGAAGATTTTTAAAATACCCATTTGTATGCCGAAACATAAAATTATACGACTACCCTTTACATGTAGAAAAAGTATTAACAAATGATTTAGGTACTATGTAAACAACAAAATTGTTCAAACCGTTGATTCTGTTTACATTAGGGTTAACGTCATTGAAATCGGTCGTTTTTTTTCTTTTCACATCAGTAAAAAAGTTAACCTTAGAAACAATAGATGTTTTTGTTAGCATTAGATGAAGACATTAACCTCTGCGTCGTCTCTATGCAAACGCATCAACATAAAACAGTTATCGAGTGGACAATCGGTGTTCCCCAGCGCCACTGCCGAGCCGGCAGGGCTGAGTCACGGCTTGGCTGGGTTCGCGGAACTTAACCCTCCGGCGCGGCGTTGCGGCTGGCGGGGTGCGATCGCTAATGACCGTCGGACGACGACCGCGCCGCCCTGCGCCATGCAAGCCCAAATGCAACCGAACTCACGCGCGAAACTATACCCTCCAATCTTTAACATAAACTCTTAAATCCGCGGTCCCTTTCAACGTTTTGCAATTCAGTGCGTGTTTATATGCAGCCTTTCAATCGGCACTGTTATTTTGATAAATATGTATGAAGTAGCGAAACCAGCGGCGAGCATGGGTAACGTAAAACGCCATCGTGAAAATTTAATGTCATTTCCTGGTGGTCGCGCAATGACTCATATCCGCAAAGGGTTCATTTTTGCGATATCGTAACGCAAGATCTTCATTTTCGTATCTTTGCAACATGTGGCATAATAAAACAACATTGTTAACAAAATATTAATGTTTTTATACATTCACTGTAAAGTAGTTATTAGATAATATTCTAATGACCTTCAGATTTTAGTTATTTGTATTAAACATGAATATTGTTATAAATTTGACAACATTTTGCCTTATTATTTTTTATACATTGTTCACATATGTATGGCGATAAGCAAAAATTGTTACAAAATATGTTCTTTGTGACATACTCGTATTTGATATATTTCTTTCGTTTTTCGGGATAAGAATAAGAAGAGAATCTGTTTACAACGCCACAATAATTTTTCAGAAACAGTTCAGCTGAGCATTTTAACGAAACGAAAAAAGAAGATAGTGAATTAAATAAAAAAATACAGTCATAATTTAAAAGTTATTTTGATATAACTCTCTTCGTCACATTACATCAGCTCGTTCGAACATTGATAACAATCAGACATTTAAGTGGGTACATTCACTTTATGAACTGCCTTGGCCTACGCAAGGCGAGTGAGTGATATTATAAACGCTCTATCCGCCAATGACGCCTTCGAAAGTACCTAGGTATTATTCCAGCGAATCCGGTTTCAATGTAACTGATAGCCTTGTTTCATTTTTTGGAATTAGGACGGCCGATGATAATGTAAAATTGCAAAATTGTTTAACTGCAAATATACCTCCCATTCCAACTAGCGCTGTTTTTGTCTATGCGACAGGTCGGATAAACTACATGTTGCAATCAGAAGAAGAAATCAATTTGAATTTAAGTCATAATTAGAACACGAGCGCAGCCAAGCGACTTTCGTGAGAACTTAGATCATTCTGAAAATAGGGATCGTTGCGGAACATTGTTTGATCGATATGAGCTTGGTAGATCGATAATATCCTGACTGAGGAGCATTGTGTATGTATTCCTTAAATCCGACTTTACCCATGACCGCCAACACATGGTTTCGAGTAGTAGTAATTCTGATATCGTACTAGCTCAAGCCGACATATACATGTATGATTTTTTTCAAATTGGCAAAATCTAAATATATGTCATGACAAAACGTGATATAACATGTTATAAATCATTGCTTGCATACGTTTTCTAAAACAAAATTTTATATGTAAATGCACACGTATTACAAGGACGCTAAGATTCATTTCGTGCACGGTAACTGTATAATAAAATAACAAATAGAGCAATAAGGAGGTTGTGGAACACGTCACATGGAACCGGTTCTGTTGCGAGACAATGCCCGAGCTCGGCCGATTCGGAGTTTGTGAAACTGACTATTGTAATGGGAACGCTTATTGTATTGAACAGTACACTTAGAAGAAGTCATGTTCCAAAAATTATTCTTCCGTCTATTATAGTTAACAAAATATAGTCTAAAATAACGGTACTAAAGCCATTTTGTACGACTATGCTTTTTGCAATCTACTGCTCAATCTTCAGGTCAACAACATGCAATCGTTTAGAGTTGCCAGTAGTCACGGAGGGTTACGTCAGTACACTAGATGTAGAAAAAATCTGTTGTATAACATTTATTTTTGTTAAACATACGTAGGAAATTATATAACTTATTTCTATCAAAGTATTGAAATATTTGTGATAAAGTTTTTGTAAATATTTCTGCGTTGAATTTAACTGGCAAATCTCGACGTTGCCGGCGGCTTAGCGAGTGCCTATTGATGCAGGGATCTTTTGCAAACCGGTATTCACCTTACCGACGTCGTTCATTTTGTATAATCTGACCTAACATGTGCATCGGAATATTTAATAATTAACACGTTTTTCTCGTATCTGATTAACATTAAGAACGCATTTTGTCTTCCGCGTAATAGTTAAATCTTTAATAACATTTTCGGATGTCAGTTATGATAGACGGCAGACCAGATAGTCGATTTTCCTATATTACAAGTAATCTAAAGAAAAATAAGTAAGTGTTTAATATGAACATAATAATTGAAGAAATGTATGCAATGTTATACTAACAGCTTGCATCTCGCGCGCAGCCGAACGTCTGACAAGAGAAAGTGCACCAGACGTTCCACTTTCCACCTCAGGCAAATGTATTCTTTATTTTAACAAAACTGACTCATTATACCTACCACTTGATAAATATGGCTTACCATTTGACGTGACAGACGACGCTTAAAAAAATTCGTTACACTCGTCTGGCAATACTACGAGTAGAACGTAGCTTTAAATATATGAGATCCTCACGTTCATGTTCTATAAATGACCGCGCTAGCAAACAATGTAATATGTATTGTTATTTTGTTATAACATTTTTGATTAAATGTAACACTTTATTTTGATTTGCTAGTGTCATCTCACGAGTAGAGATAATTTTTTGGGGGACTTAAAGCTAAATAAGATTGAATACTGTTACGTTTCAATGTGTTAAAAATTAACTTTCTCGTTTAACTACTCATGTGACTTTTAAAACATCTGGTTTTATATGTAACGCTATTTTCTCGTTAGTTAGAACAGTTTAAAAAGGGCGTGTTGGTAAATGACATTACATCAACACGGTGAACGTATGGCGCCCTGAAGTGCGAGGCGTGGGCGTCACAATAACTAAACCAACAAGTTTTATACACCATACAATTCCTTTGTTTGTTAATCCAAATATCATTCCCTTGGCACAATATTATACGAGTACTTCCTACATATATTAATAAATTTGGTGATATTGCTTTCTTACCAAGTTTCTTAGTGCTAATAATTTGACTGTTACATTCATCAGATTAGATAGTGTTTGTAATTTGTATGTAATCATTACCCGTAGCGCGAGTCATCGATCCATATCGGTTCTGGTTACATACTGCCTTACAAACTGGTGAGTTTCCATAGGTTGTAACCAGATATCAAACGTCTTCAGGCTGAACTCTATCAAATAAACTATGCTGAACAAGTAACTGAAATTCGAGCTTATGTATGTGGATAGTGTAGTCCAATAACTTAAATTCTTTGCATAAAAAACAGGTAACTCTAAAATATTCTTACTTCGAAGTGAAGCAAAAACGGTACCATTTTTGAGCTTTTAGTAGAAAATTGATTGATTGGTAGAAATACAGAAACCTAGGTACTCTAAAATAATTGAACACTATTGTGTGACCGCTTTGTGGATACTACTCACACTATCAGCAATACACATGCCAATTTATTGATTAAAACTACGAATCTCTTTGATGTTTAGCAAAATAGCATTAATTTAGCACTAGCTTTTGCCCGCGATTCCGTCCGCGTCGAATTAAAAAACAAAAGTAAGTAGCCTATGTGTTCGTCCAGACTATCCTCTACAACTACGCCTAATTTCATCGAGATCCGTTTAGCCGTTTAGGCTACAAACTCTTACAAACATAATCTTTCCATCTAAACTTAAGTATTTATAATTAGTTAGATTAAAAAGTATGTTTTTCCTAGTAGAAAACCAACTGGTAAAAGTACATATTCAATCAGTAAGAATTTATAGAATACTTCCTTGTAATATTTTAAAACCAATTTGCAAACAACTTATTTTAAAGGTAAGCCTTAAATATAAAGTTTTATGGATATGAAACGTCAAAATGTAAATAGCTGTCATAATTATTGGTAAGTGCTTCGAGTGGTATCTTCGCTGATATCTCGGAAGTACGCTGCTTCGGTCCAATGGAGTCATTTGCATGCGAGCGGTGGGCGAGGTCCGCCTACCCACGGTTACGCGGATCGTAAATTTTGTCCTTTTGCTTCGAGTTTTATACAGTTTTTTGATATAAACAGATGTTCATTTTTACCTATAAAGAAAATTAATTGGTCTTCACTAAAGATTATGACCATTTGAACTAAATGTAATTCGAAAATTAGATCCGAAATTATTACTAAAACCTACTTCAATCTCTGAATACAAATACAGCCATCTTACTAATTTTCTTGATTCCAACAGGCTTCCGTGCAGTTTCCTCCATCTTCCGAACTTCATGCGTTGTTTCAAGCTCATAAGGCAGATCTTAACTTTCCATTCCTTAATCATTTTTAAATGAAAGTAAATTTTGTAACTCTAAAAGCATTAGACAACTTACAATAAACTTATGTTCGATAAGATCCGAAAGGCTTATGACACCAGCTAGGTTTACTTTCTAGTCTATTGTTTGCCGCTAAATTTACGTAATCTAAAAATAAAACGGTTTTGTTATTCCCGTGTACATATATGGACAAAGTTCCACGTTGTCTTATTAGAAATTTCAATATAAATCTTGTATTTCATTAATTAAAAAGGGTAATATATTAGACATGACAAAGTAAAGATGACTCAGTTTTGAAGATAGGAACAAAACATCGCAGAATTCATCGAGCGCGACGAATAACCGACTCATCAGATTACTCAGTGGGTAATTTTACCCTAGCAAGTAGCAAGGGCCGCAGCGGCTTGTGAAATAAATCTATCAATAAATATTTACAGTAGCATTGTCTGTGTGTCCGGATCATTGCACACAATGCGTTGTTAAAATATCGAAGACAAGATTACTCATCGCCATAATAAACGGAAACTTTACCCTTGTTAATGGTCTTTATTTTCTTCATCATACATATTTAGCTTTTAAATTACAACTTACTAGCTTGTGCTCGCGACTCCATCCGCGTGGAATTACGAAAGTGACATAGCCTATGTGTTCTTCCAAAATATTCTCTACGTGTATGCCAAATTTCATTGGGATTCCTTCAGCCGTTTAAGCTAAAAACTATAACAAACGTCCATACATTCACCTAAACTTTCGCATTTATAAAATTAGTATGATTGCAACAAAAGACATCCCGCTAACATTTGCTTAGCGTCAATGTTTGTAAGTTATAAATGACTTGTTTTCTAGAATTCAAGGAATTCATATAAAGGTTGAGAGATCACTAAAATATTCAGAAAATTGTGGTACGAGACAATCTGTAGTTGTTGGTACCAAATTTAATGGAGACATTAATTGGCAGTTTTCAAGCTACTTTGGCACGTATTCCAGTTAGTGTAAAGTCGTCTACAACATTTTAATTGCGCATTCTTACTATAAAGTTAAGACTTGAAGAGCAATTAACGCTTTAATTTTGGCTGGCATAGTTTTTCTTCTTAAGTTCTTGTTAAAGTAAAGATGACTTAGTGAATACAACATTGTTAAAAGTTATTGAATTACAAAATTTAACCGTTACTTTAAAGATTAGGAAACGTTTCATCTTTTAATACTAGAACATAAACTAGTATATAACTAATCTGATTTCAGCATTTATAAGTATACTAAAAATACCAATCGAATTAAATGCCTCCTCCTTATTAAGTCAAGGTCAAGGGCACCCATTGTCAGACTTATAACCGATTAAATGTAAAGACTGCATTGGATTCCTCTCTGAAATACTAAGGAACTGTGTTTTAACATTTCTTTGAAAGAATCCAGGAAGTTACAGTTAGAGAATGTTAGGTGATTGACACAAGTCTGCTAGTTACCGTTTATGGTTTGAGGTGGCGGAGCCTAAAACGGTAATGTGTGCGTTTCCAAACAGATTAGTTGATGTGCAATTAGAGCGTGGAGCTTGCGGCGCGCGCTAAGTGCCACCGGACGGATTACGCCTTCGTGTTTGCTCACCGGCGAAGTGGACGTTTAGTGATCGCTTCACTAATGCGCTTTGTTCGCTTATCGATCGTCGAATCATTGATTGAGTTCACTACCGAAACTGTGGTGAATCGATCACACCTTGCATACTTAGTGGTTGTGCAAAACGGACTGCTGCATAGGTATTAACCTAGCAATATTGTCTATATTATGACTAATTATTTACCACTGTTTCTAGTCGTCACTCGTTTCTAGTCTTTGCTGCCACCAGAAAAATAAACGTGAGGGTAAGCTGTTAAATAATTAGTTAAAATAAAGTCTCACGAAAGTTTAAATAATTTAAATGATCTATATTGTTGGATTAAGTTAAATAGTCTTATTCTATAATACCTATTTGTAAACCATTATGCAATATGTCAATCAGTTTTGTTTATTTTTTTTTAATCTTATGTTATGCAAATCGTAGACCAAACGTCGGTTGTATCAAAACGACTTTTATGTGATCTGATCTAATATTCCTTTTATAAATGAAACTAATTAACTTGTTGCATTATCGCCATGTAATTTATTACTCAACAACATAGCGTGAGTGCATAATTACTATCATCCATATAAGTACGATGTCGGTGCAATCGAAGGAAAGTCACTCACCTGGTTGTAGTATTGTAAACACGTGTTTTCATTGATCTCTACATTGAGTAACATAAAGTGATGACATAATGCTAAGGAGTCAAAACGTTCAGCTTTCTAGTACATTAAATTAACGTGACAGATCATTTAATTTGATTAGGAAATCTCTTACAATTATCTCTTACAATGACAACAAGAAATTCAGACAAAGCCAACTTAACCACTATTATGTTTCGGAATTATTTTTTTACTTATTTGCCTATTTTATTCCAAACAAGCTTTGAATTAAATTACTAGGTAATTGATTTATATTTGATAGGGTATCCTGTCATTAACATTTAACAAGACACAAATATACGTCGTAAAGCTATAATAATGTTTAGGAAACTTGCAATTTTATTGGTATTTCACAACACATAAAAAGCTTAAGTACTGCTTTGCTTTGATGACATCAAAAATATAAACGAAGACTTAGTCACTTCATACATAGTTGGTTAACTATTATATTGGAAATTTCAAATATGAAGAGGGACATCTGATTGATGATATGTTTGCGATAAAGTTAAAAAATACAAATGCGTGTTATATAATATTAATACAATAAGATAGGTACTGTTGTTAAGCTAGAATGTGACGCACTTCCATTGTGCCGGGTTCAAGGATGCGCGTACTAGTAATTACATAATAGACTTGGACGCGGGTGCGGCTTATCGATGTCTCGGGTTCCTCATTCAGTCTAGTTTATCGATTAGTCAAGATTCCGCACCCATGGGCCAACTTATGTCATTTGGCCCGGAGTCAAGGACACCACTGCGCGTCTCGCCGGTGCCGCGCCGCCCTTATTTGGCGATTGGCGGGCGCCAGTTTTACGACTTTGCCGTTTTTCCAACGCAGTGGATATAGTTTAGGTAATACAATTTTCAGACGTATGTTATAGACGAATACATTTATTGTATACACGAAAGTATAATGATAAGGATTATTTACTTTACATTCAAATAAAGTAAAGACAAGTAAATTGTAATACGTATATAATAAAAATTCAACTTAATAGCTTACCATTCGCTTTAATATTATAAAGAAGAACGATTTCACACCTAACAAGATATGCTCAACAGTTATTAGATGTCGGAAATGTGAACGCCGGAGCTCGGCCGCGAACCGTGCTGCCTGGAAAAATGGAACGTGACATTTAAAATGTGGCGCAAAGCTCACGACATTAATCTGGCGCGTCGCCGCTCGTGCCCTCTCCCGCGCCCTCGCCGCGCCCAAACCGTGCGTGGCCCGCGTCGCCGCCGCAGCCTAGGAACATGGAAAAATCTCGAAAGGCTCACATCAAATTACCAGCTTTAAAGCGTAGTAAATTCCCTTGAGACGAGAACGACACACCTCGCTTTCAGAAACGCCCCTAAAAATAACGGTACCGTGTCCTTCGGGAAGTTTGCAAGGTTCAGGCGCGCACGTGCTTTTGTCATACTTTCCTCAAGTTTTACGTAGAACGTGCCTCGTACTTCTATTGAGTTCGGGAATTCGCATTTATGTAACTTCACTAATTCTTGTTTAAAGTTTTTATAAAAATACAAAAGTTTGATCTCCTTCAATTCAAGAGCATTAACTACATAAGCAATTTTGCTGATAAATCGTAACACTTAAAGTGCTGAAAAAGTTGTACATGATATCGATAAAAACCTTTTATAGTGACTACGAAATTGTGGTATAAATTTTGTAACACGACGCAAACTTTCCGCCAGGGCGGATGTCACAAATCACAGGCAAGGGCTCGGGCGAGCAGTGCAAACAGCAAACAGCACTGTTTACCTGCCCGAGTCCGCAGCGGCGGCGGCACACCGCCACTCATAATAACGCCTTTTATTCCGTTAACTAGCTGCGACTCTCATTTTGTCGGTTAGCGCGTATTGTGCTCGGCGTAAAGAACGCCGCCCGGTAATGGAGTTTTTAAATGCAGTTTTTCACTGCTAAAGTTCATTATGTAACCACGCTGCCCGATTGCGTAGCAAACACTTCGTTTGTAGCCACTAGATCCGCTGGGATTTAATTTTGTTTTGAAAGTAACTAATTTTTAAGGCCCCATGTTGCCTGTATATATTTACGTCCAACTTTTATTATAATCATAATAGTGATAACATACATAACTTTGAATGAAAGCATCTTAAATTAAAGTTAACAAGATGAGCTAAAGTTATCCTAGCAAGAGTAATGACTTTCAAGTAAGTAATAACAAGCTATGTAAAGTTTTTACGCTTTATAAACATTTTTAGTGCATTCTTACGATAATTGATTTTTGCAAAGATGTAGTTGATTGACAAGTTATATGTTGTAAGAAGTGATAAAATAAATACCACATGTAAGAGAAATAGCACGTTGACATGAAACTACTGAAATAATATTGTACAATTCAGTGCTAGAATTAGCGAAAAGTCGGTAATATATGTTAAAGAATTAAGTAAAAAATGCCCCATTTGGTTGTGTAATTTACGAGGTGCGTGAACGGCGTGTGCGTTTGTAAATCAGCTCGCGCCTCAAACTTTGCTTCAACGAGCGTGTAAGAAGGCACACCGTGTCCCGTAGTGAGTTTACATTGCCATAATTTGCCGGGCATATTGGAAAACTTGTAATTGGTTTAGTTTTATATTCGCGCGGCAATATGTGTCGTTAAAACTTAAATTATGTCACACGGATATGGGATATGATACAACATATTTTGTAATTTTATTGTAATCATAACTTATTTGTATTTTCTATTGTTTCAGATATTGGCTCGGAGTCATATCATTTTAAAGAAGCTCTCTTATAAGTAAGTTGTAATTAAAAACGTTATCTATTTCTGTACTGTAAGTTAAATTATCTAAATAACACGGGTAACAAATTCAATCTATTCGAAATACAACCATTACTTAAAAATAATAGCCAATATTGACGTTGTTCCAAAAAGTTCCAACTGAAATTGCATAAATGTAGAAGGTTATGCCTGGCTTGCACAACTCTGTTTCGACAACATTACAGTTATTTGTTATTTCTATTGTCGCATTACGTTACATTCAGCCATCGAACTAAGTTTTCAACGTTGTGGGTTCTATTTTTAAATGATATTGTTCTTGCTCAGACATGAAAACGAAAGTAGATGTTTTGTTTGTCTGTATCGTCTGAATTGCTAATGCAGCCCGTCATTCGCCTAAGGTCTGCGGCGCGCGGCCGTAGACTGCGGCCCCGAAGAAACGTGAGCCATTGTCCCGGACTACCCGACCGATCCGCATTAATAAATGCCAGATTGCTTCCACGTGAAAGCTACACTTACCTGTGCCACCATTGTTTTGCAGCTCTATTTAACTACTGTTCACTAACAACATGGCGAGTCTACTTTGGATATTGGATTGAGATTATTATTTCAACTTGATTGTTCTTTAAATAAAGCTCATTGCGATGTTTGGCTTTATGTCTTGGATTTGACATATGTGTATGCTGGAAAATGCACACAATCTTAATACGAACATTCTCAGATGTATATTAAACTCATAATTATGCTATATCTAACCCACACTCATGTCGTATAAATATTTATAAATTTTTCAACTTTTATAATATATTCTTCAGTGTTTAAACTTAGTTCCTAAACTTAGCACTATATAGGATACAATAGTTTCTTTTCGATGTGTGAAAAGTGTTTCCACTCTACTTTTAACAAATACATTTATATTCTTTGTGTGGGTGAATCAGCTTACAAATATGAAGCACTCTGCGTATATTTCCTATTTTATGATAAGTTGTATTCTTACCATATAGTACAAATAGTATTTTTTACTTAACGCCGCTAATTTCATGTGCATTGTTTCGAAAATAAATGCCGATCTTAACGATGATTTAGTGAATTTAAAAGATGAGAATAAGAGGGCTTTGGAGACAGAATAATTCTCTCAAACTACTCCTATAAGTGACCATCCCTCACTTGTGTAGGCTCCGAACCACTTAGAGGGGATGTATAGTGAACTGATGATGATGACTTCTATAAGTTGTTAACTATTTGTGCAAATTTCATATGCCTCGCGAAGGCCGCCGAGTTCCGTCATCGGACGACTCGACAGACCGCCAGGTACCATCCAAACCATATTGATGGCTGGTAATCCTCAACAGTCCTCATCCTCACAGCCGCGTTGTGCAATGGTCTGTCTTCGCCGGTATTTCCAAACCGCTACAATTAAGGGTCCTCCAAGAAGAACTTATTACCTCCTCAAAGGCCGGCAACGCATCTGCAGTTCCTCTGATATTGCGGATCTCCATGGGCGTTGATGAACATCTCGGTGTTCCCACTGCTCGTTTGCTTCTGCTGCTCCTTCTCTTATAAAAAAGGCTATTTTACAGATTTCAATATAAAAGTAAAGTATTGATATATTATTACAATTTACCCATTGACTGCCAATCCGGTTTTGTTGCGCTATTTCTGTCCAACCTCTCCATTTTAATATCCGAAAGCGCAACATCTAAATTAAAATATGGCTATCGCTTGTTTAAAATACATATTTATTTTTTTAGTCTCGTATTGAACTTCGTTAATGAATCGTCTTGACGCGGTAGATAAGCAGCACTGGCTCACCTTCAAACTTGGCTGGTTTTAAATGACATTGACAACTACCCAAAAAATTGATGACTTCAGTGTATTAATTGTTACTGAACACATAAATTAGTTTAATTATTGGGATGCTGCGTGATATACTCGTATGCGAAAGAAGTGTTAGTAGTATTACCTATCATAAATTATTTTCTTCTTTACTGATCGACTTAAAAACATGCTTAAAAGCAGCGTCGATGTCGACAAATCTAGTTGAAAACTAATTCAAATACAAAAAGAAGACACCGCGGAAAGTACTTATACCGATTGTAGTCAGGCGTCATTCAATCCTGGAATATAATTTTTGCAAAAGTTTCGACAACTTCGTTTTATTCGAAAAGTTCTTGAAACGATTAGCCATAAATAATTGAGCGCAATCGATATTCCGTAAGAAGACAAAAGGATGACGTCGTGGAAACTTTGTCGATTTACTTTGAAACTGCAAAGCCCCTCGCCGCTTCATGTCCGCACTTGTTACAGAAGTGGAGTGGAGGTAACATCAAGAGAACTTTACAGTCGTACTTACCTTGTCTAGGAAGGGATCAAACTGTGGTGCATTCACTGCAATGTATTATGCAGCGTCGGAGCCGAGCGCGGCAGCAAACCGCTCCCACAACCTAAAGAATACTGCTTTTCTAAAACACTTTATTGTAAAAGTTTAAGACGAACGCTCGTGGTTTGTATTGCCTGCAAATGACTATACTTGTTAATAACCTTGAGTTGTATCAATGTAATTATAAATGATTATTATTCTATGAAGTCATCAGATTATTACTATTCTTCATTTCACGATATGTGTTGTAAAAACAGATAATTAGTTAAATATACAGTCGAACGTGGTAATAACAATTATACTTCACGATACTTACATTTTAAGTAGGTACATATATTAAAAAAAAAATGTAAAATACGTACTACTAACTACATTCTTTTGTCGGCATCGGCTTCGGTTATTGGAGCGTTTAAAGGAAATTATATCTTCAAATTATAGTCGGTTAATAAATTAACTACAAGTATCTGTATAAATTTATCTGATCCTTTACCTTTTGTATATTTAACTATTATTTTATAGTTTTAAATTTTTATATTAATGTGTTTTATACTAATATTATTAAGAGGAAAACTTTATTTGTTTGATTGCAATGAATATGCCCAGAAAAGACTGGATCATTTTTAAAAAAAATTTCACCATTTGAAATCAACATTATCCACGAGTAACATAGGCTTTTTTTTAAATAATTTCACGTGGGTGAAGTCGCCGGCAACAGCTAGTATATAAATGAGGGGAACATTTTACAAGCTGCCAGAGGGATGTGATAACTAGTTAGTTCGTGACTAGTTGTGTACTTATCAGCTTATACGAATAGCTCGAAATCAGTTGGTCTCGCTTTATGAAACAACTGCTCTTGTTTATATCAACAATATATTCTGACCTACTTTATGTTCTGTACTTTATATATCACATTTTATTGCTATACCTAAATCTACCTTAATTATTAAAAAACACCATTTTCTGCAAATTGTTTCTGGTCTTTAACAAATGTCACTGGAGTCACTGGAGTCGTACTCAAGAATAAGAAAATGCATTAATTGAAGTATTTTCCATGAAAATGTGAAAAAAGATTCAATATTATTACTATTATAATAAATAAATATGTTTCTTTAATATTACGGTATAACTTTTATATTTTAATAGCAACGTAATACTCAGTCAAAACTAGTTAGGGAACAAGTCCTCAAAATTCTTAAATGCCTACGTACCATGTTCAACTATCGGTTAGCTAGTTGGTAACAAGTTGCAAATTGCTCTAACCCTACGTGCATTATGCAAATGTTAGTATTAGTCCTTTGGCACTAATTTGCTTCGGCAGATTGTTATCCCGTTGAGAACTTCTCTCCGTTGAATATGAACATGAAATATTTTTCAGCACTCAACTTGCTGAATATTTGAAAGTTAAATGTGCTTTAAATGCGAATACCTTTATTATTCTCGGTACATATGTATGGATATCCTAAGGACATCTGTATTATATTTGGTTTTGTTTGGTTTTAGTAAACAATTCTAGTGGCTTAATAAGCTGATCCTGATAGTCTTCTTTTCTGTATCTTTCTTACTACCAAAGCTGACATTTAATTTATCTCTGGCAATTGCGCTCAACCATAGTGTTCAACAATTGCATCCAATAAGCTCGCAGACGCACGAGCATAACATTCCAATGCCACCATATTTACGCTTAATGCTTTACATAAATTCTGCGCGTTATTGCCATGCAATTCTTTTATTCATAACTTGGCGGAGATGTTCTAGGATGTCGTGCCAAAATTATTGAAACTGAACCCTTTTCTCATATACCCATTTGTAGTTTTAGTTATTTTCTCAGGATTAATAGCTAAAATTTGGCACAATTTTTGTATTACATTACCGCTTCAGTATTCCGACAAAGCTAACTGAAAATTATTACTTTATCTACAGTATTTGAAAGAAAACATGGCATCAAAAATGCGCCAAAGCATAGCTTTCGTATGTTTCACGTATAATAAGGTTCTTTTGGGTTATTTTAAAATAAAAATTAACATGTATTTATTGACTAAGATTCGTTATAAACTAAGTTATATTTTTACTCTATTTATCTTTATAAATCTGTATAAATGTAAAAAAAGAGTAATAGTAAAAAGTTGTTCTAAAGTACGAAATAAGTTCCTCTAAATGCCACTTTAATCTTTCTCAGATGTCGCTCCTCACGATATGCACTTACAAAATTGCTGGAACTTAGTTTCGTTTGATTGTGCCAGTCCTCTGCATAATAAACAAGTTCACTGCGAACTTCACCTTAGAGCAAGTAAGAGCAAACCTTGTTAAATCACAATGAGGAATCTTTTGAACCAATAGAGGTCTTTTATCGCGTTTCACGCAAGTTTCCTCCGTCGGCTCTCTACTTACACGATTAATTTGAGTCGATAAATCCGCATAAAAAGCGAGGCCGGGGCCGGCCGACCGCGGCTCAGTGTAAGTATGCCGAGCGCCTTTGTTCTCATTGCGCGCTCCGTCTGAACTCTTATTACTCTATATCTTTCTAATCTTTTTACTCCATAGTTAATTAAGCAGTGTGTGCGTTTATCGCAAGCTAGGTCGTCGACGGAATCGATAGCGATAACAGCAGTTTGGTGGTGTGCGGCGGCGGCGTCGCTGGCCGCCGAGACAGACAGGCAGCGCGCGCGGCGCCTGCCGGCCCATTACACGTCTGCCCGATGTAGAACGCTCGATAAACTTGTAAAAACGCCTTCTACCCATTTAATTTAATACCCTCGCTTAAGCGTTGTTATTGGCAGATTTCTTCTTTTCTCCTTTAATACGTCCGTCATTAACTAAACTATATCGTTTAATATTTTATTAGTTTGATTGAAATTGCAGTATCACATAAATGAATGTGCCACTAACACTAAATATTTGTTTGTGCATTTAAATTTCATAGCGAACGGTGGACACGACTTCAGAGAGCAAAGTGTACCTGCAACTACGAGTATATGTTGGGTCGTGTGCATTTAGTGACTTTAAAAGCACACGTACCCTTCGTGCCGGCGAACGATATTGATACAGATATATTTATGACTTTAAGTGATAAAATTTATGTCGCGGTAAGAGTTTTATGTCGCTCGGGAACCGCTTGTCTTTTTATTTCATCGTGAATGTAAAATGTATATAAATCGAAATTAGCCTCTTTCATATTGTAAAAGTCCCGTAAGCTTTAGCGATTACAATTAGAATGGTGAGGTAGCAAGGTGAGTACTTCGGGTAATGGAAAGTCGAGCGTTAAATTTATTACCATGTTCGCCGATTAAATTGAACTAAAATCATAATTAAAGTTCGAGAGTTGAGTTCAAAAATACTTCGTGAGATGTGGGGGCACGTACGTGAACTTTTATTCGACGAATTCGGTTATGTAATTCCTTGGAAATATTCAAGTTTCCCTTCGACGAGACGTTATCGCGGGTGCGCTCTCAACGCCGCGCGGGTGTGGGCGGGCTCAGTCCCCGCGGGGACTTAATTTGTTGCTCTCTTGGCGCCTCGCATCTCACTTTCAAACGGCGTAACGCGACCTTACCGCGTCCCCTCCGCACCCACCGTCTACATTTCGTGTTCGCTTTCATCACTCTCTCGGAGGAGTACCGTCTCACCGCCATTACACATAACGACCACTAAGGTTAAACATATAGTTTCAGTGTTCGTCACAAATTCAGACTCGCATTGAAATATTGATTCGTTACCAATCTGCTCGGCTGGGCGTACAATTGTCCAATCGCGATGTCATGTAGCACCGAATGAAATATTCATGTTGCATGGGTTTCCCTCAGGCGACTTGATGCTTAAGTCTATTTCCCATTTAGTCTTTACAAAACTCAATTTTCAAGATATAAATAAATAGTGCCCAAGAAAGTGTATTAATAAAATAACAACTTGTTAAAAAATTGTTACAAGTATCTTTAATCATTATTTTGCCTTACAGTAGTTATTCAAAAAACACTTCGTTTTATTACAAAAATTCATAACAATTACATGACACTATATTAATCTATCATGTAAGTACATTAATCTTAGTTTATGTGAACTTGCGGTACAATGTCTAAGATTTGCCATAACGAAATCATGAGTCATGGGCCCAATTAATGTAGTTTAGAGAGCGCGACGGTCGCATGACTCGTTACTTGCTCGGTCAAATTGGCGCCGTCTGCTAAGCCTTAACGATAATGATACCAGCCGAGCCCCGCCGAGCCCCAAGCCTCCGCCGGCCTAACCCAACAACTCCCATGGGAACTCCTAAAAGACACTTTATACGAAGTAAAGTCCCACATTTGGCAGTTGCGCAAAACTTCGTGGTTTATGCGGTACATAAACAACTTGCACACGTGTGGCTCCGACCGCGTATCGATTGATGTGACTTAAAATGCATAGTTTTCAGTTGCGGTGTCGATCAGTTTCCGCCAAATTTTCCGCTGCGGGCGCTTGGCAACCGCGCCCCGTCCGCCTCATTATCACACCGCACACAGACGGACGACTCTACGCGAAATAAATCATTTAACTATTTAAAATTTAATATTAATTTTATACAATTCGGTATGCAACATTTTGTTTTATTTTTAAAACTACTGCGGTGCCCGCTCTGTAACGCAGTCGTTGCGAGCGCGATCAACCGCTGAAAGCTTTTTGAAAGCTCGTAGAGACGTGCGATGAAAAGTTCATGCGCTGATTTCAAGAAGTGTTATTAAGCACTGCCAACTAAAAGCAAAAGTGATGTGTATTTACGTTTTTAATACTAATTTTATTCTGGTTTCTAAATAAGCCCATTTAATTTAATAGGTACGTACTTCTGAATTATTTGGTTTAATGAAAATTATTTGATTTAATAAAAGTAGATGTTTTCTGTGTTACTACAAAATGTAGGTTGCTTATTCCACCATATCCTACGCTTACTGGTGTGTTACAAAAAGATATTATACATACAATTGGATATAGATATTAGAATATTATTTTTGAGTATTACATCATCATTTCTGATCGAATGTTAAAGATGCATCAAGAGAATAGAGGTAAAAGGTAAGAGTTAAAATAGTTTGGATACATATTGGAAATACCTTTTACTTACTTTATTTATCATCGAATTCGTGATAAATCTGTAAATAATGCACCCCTTAGCGTGCCCCATTCCAAATGTGTTCTTAATGGTGCATGGAGTTGTCATATTGTATATTCACGTTTTGCGTTGTGCGAGGCGAGTCTTCGTGCTTCCTGCCTTCCATTTGCCTAACTGGCCTCGTTTGATAAACTTCTATATCAATGCTGTATAAGCTACCCATTATTGTCTACTCAGTGACACATTGTAAAGTTGCACAAATTATCGGTTGCCAAGTTCGTTTTTCATCCGTGAGTTTGTAAGTGTGAAAAGCGGGTGAACGTGTTTTTTTATTCTCTTTAACGCAGCCGGTTCGACGCGCATTCCTTTTGTTCCACGGACGTGATCTGGCCGAGATGAAGCCCAACACGTTATCGCTTCGTTCCAGTTCGCTCATCACGATTTATTTTTGATTGCTTAATATACATCTTAAATAGTTTTCTATCTCTAAACAATTTAAACACTCTGTAAATCGTTCCTCCTATGCGACTGAGAAATTCTTTCCCCCATTTGTTTCTGCGACGTATGAGATGTAAGCGCATTAGATTTTTGCACCATTCGCCTCGCCGCCATATCTCACGCCTCCATAAGGCATCGCATCCAATATCACGCGTCGGAATGACTAACGATTCCTAGTCAAATACGACGCAAATATTTTTAAAGCTGATTTATATTTTCAAGTCTCAAAACTTTCTGAGACATTCCGTGTTATACTACTTTAATGTTATCCTAAAGTATCGTAAATCGGTGTAAGCACCCGCCCCGGTCGAAAGAGATCGAAAACTTTTTTGAGCTTAGAATTGTTTTTCTGCGTGCCTGATTTCGAGTCGCTCGCAATGCGATAAATTATTAGATACCGCAAAAAACTTTTAAAGCCATTATAAATGTCCGATGTTAAAACGCAGTAATTTAATCATTAACATTTTGAAATAGCATCGCGTTATTGAAAACGTTCTACATTGATGAATGTCACACATTCAAGTGATGCGTGGCATTTAAATACGCATCGTGTGGTGACAAACAATCGGGCGAATCTTTAATGAAACAATCCTTAGCGCCCACTCAGAAGTTCGTTAAAATTAGCTCGTCTAATTAGAATGTTGTGTGTTGTAGTGGGCCACGAGCCACGACGTGTGGCGCTGGCGAGTGGCGCCGGATCCGTTGCGGGCTCTCCGACTCCGGCCAGTTGTTGGAGTATCGTTTGCCGCGCACGTTGCGGTGTCCGTATTTATTTTTAGACTCACGTGTACATATGTATATTCGCTATACAGATGAAATTTACAACGATCGCCGCAAGCCAACTCCTCCAATGACGAGCTATCGCTATCTCATAAGTCTTCCATATTATACAGAAATTCCCAGTCGCTCGGAAGGCAATAACTCTTACCTAAGTAAAGTACTTCAGAATTAATTTTATTGAACTCCAAGGACAAATTTTTCACATTTAACTCGATGCAAGTTACCGTTCAGAAATTGAATTTTTATCTATTCATTATTATCGACGTTTCTTTATTTATATGAACTTTACATACTTCGACTATAGTAGACGATGTAGCGATTCGTTCGTATGATAAACATTGCAATATAATTAATATCAATATGCGTCAAAATACTTATACACGCGTAATACAAAAAAATAAAAATAAAGCTATACTAGCGTTCAAGTTTGTCATTGATATCTCATATTAATTTATATCTATAACATATTCAAAGCGATGTCGGTAATTATACAGATTAAATGTCAGTAAACCGAGCAAATGTCAAATACAAGCTTTGTATCTGCTGTACGGGTCCCACGCTCCGCGCCTAAACTCTAATAACGCGAGGTCAAGTCGAGACCTCATGCATATTCAGGGGCGAGCCGCGGCAGTCCATCTGTAACGGTCCCGCGACCGGTTGTGCGAGCTCATTGTTGCATATATCCGTCCACATGGCTGACACGTCGCCCTCCGCCCGGACTATGCGCGGTGGCGCCGGACTGCACCGCGAAATACCATATGCGCAGTGTAACATGCTAAAAATTACGATATCGAGGTAACAGAGCTGCGCGACCGGTTGGACCACTCGACATTTGCGTAATCTTACGGAAACCAATTTCAAAACAGGAATATCATTGGTCAGTGACAAACGTCTTCATTTTCGTTTGGGGTCAAAAATTTCACTAGTTTGTCTATGTCTCTGCAGCTATTAATACTCGATGATTCTTCGTTCTATGTTTTAGTGAAATGTCGTTAAATCTTATTACAAAACGTCGGGTTATTAAGATTACAAAGGCCGGGTCAGTTGTTAAACGTCGCCGGTGGATATTTATATTGTAATTAGGTGCCGGCGAGAGCTAGCCGTGGGGGTGCATGCGTAATTAGAAAGTGTGTATCTTTGCATAGAATATTTTGACATTTAAAATACATTTTAATATAGTGAAAAATAAATGTAGACGACAAGTAAAATATGGATATATTAATTGCATAGTACCTGGGCTCAAAAATTTCGTACTTCGTGGCTTTCGAAAAAAAATGTGTATTTAACAATGACGACTTAATACAGTCTGAGTTAAAAATGTAAGGTATAATATTGAAATCATAATGTAATGCTAGGCAGGGTACACTAGTTTAACACGGTTTCATCTTAGCAAGCCATAAAATAAAGATGGTGCAGTAATGCATTTTACATTTTGAAGGATCATTAAATTGCGCATTACACGGCGGCCCGGACCCGCTGAGAGGCAATTAAAAAGAACTGTTAAGACGAAAAGTCGTAAAATGAAGTCGTGTTCTCGACTGATTAAAAATTGCTTCAATCTTAGACAAGTTTTCCGTTTTAATCAAATCACTTATAAGTTATTTTAACAATGTTGTCTTTAGTGAATAATTAAAATTTATCTTTGCACGAATTTTAGGAGGACAGAATAGTAATTCCAGTAGGAATTAAGTGCTTTAAGCAAAGCTCGGCACATAAGAGTGCTAGTCTCTGGATGTTAAATGGACACGATGGACTGAAGCAGCCAAAATACAGTTAAGCATTAACTTTTTTCCTTTTGTCATGTTGATAGCTAAATAGATAAAACGACACTTACCTTTACTTTACTCGTTTACCTTTTTTCTGCAATACACAATTCAATTCGAGAGAGCATTAAACATAAACTGTTGGTAGAAACGAACATAGATACATAAATATA
The DNA here is from genome assembly GCF_000836215.1 of Papilio polytes. NCBI lineage: Eukaryota > Metazoa > Arthropoda > Insecta > Lepidoptera > Papilionidae > Papilio > Papilio polytes. The sequence goes on from NW_013525102.1 coordinate 4,206,493, forward strand.
GAGGCTCGGGTTACGACGTCAAGATCTATCAATTAGCGCGCGAACTCCATCGAGTCTTAGCTGTCAATTAACATCACATCGAGTAACGTCTGCTTACCTTGTAAACTATTAAACACTCTATAATTACGACTCGGTGATAATGTACTGCCTTTCAGAAAATGTAGGAACCAACAGTAAAGTTGTTGGATCTCTTTCGAAAACCAACTTACTACTGTACTCATAGTCATTAATTGATTACTAAAGGAGCGTCTATACGTATGATAAATAAGAAATGAAATTAATAATTCAATTCTAGATGACAGCAGTTTTAATATGATCCTTGTGTGTATTTTATTATACTGAAGACGTACAATATTTGTCTATAAATAGACGAATTATATAAAACAATGATTTTCCTTAATGATCACATTCAATGCATCATACAAATTGAATCACTACAAATTATTCTTAGGAAATTCACTCATTTATTTACTCGATGATATCAAATAAGGAGTTGCAAACGCACGTATACGTAATACAGTCATTCAAAAGCAATAGAAATTGAATAACAAGCCATAAACTCGTTACAGCATAAATGAAATTCAATATTTGCACTGGACATCCAATTACGTATGGCCCGGTATGATACGGCTCCACGTTACAGCCGTGAATTCTGGAGTTGCGATGCGGCTACGCGGCGGTGGCGCTCTCCTCGTTGTTGTGATGGCTTGTAAGCCGGAATTAGTTCTCCCCGCAGCATTCAAATGACGAAAGCTATTAAACTTATTGTCTTAATTGAAAGTTTGTTTATCATAAGCTACAGAATGATTAGTACGTATCTTATACACGTCAGGATTTGCAACTTAGGTCTGCTGTTGTTGTCTTTGAGTTATTTTATTGAAATTGTAAAATGTGAAAGTAAAAGATTGATCAATATTCGTGTATATCGCTTTGATTTTTTTTTTTTAAAATTGCAAAAAACCAGCGCTTTGATATAGATGTTGTTTGTCTTAATAACTGCGTCACCGTAATAGACGTCAATCATCACTGCAATATATCTGGAACACGCCTACCATTAATTATGTAAGTTCGTATTAGCCCACGACAACAATATTTTAACATAAACACTATAATTTAGGCAAATGTTAGTTACTTTATTGTACAAGCACACTTGAGTGTACAAAGTGCTTCTTGAAACGTAGTCTTTAGATGAGTTGCGAACTATTTTAACCACGGTATACTAGTCACCATACAACTTAAATATATCTACATAACTTTCTAGTAAATATTATAACATGATTGTAGTATTAACGTATTTATTGGGCACCTTGTTATTGCATTATCAATCCGGTCGCAATCGCTGCGAAACGCCAAGTCTGGTTCACACACGGCTTGTGAAATAGCAACTGCGGTCACAATAATATCGTTTTGTACATATTTAGAAACCTGCGCAGGTTGGACTGTTATCCAATATACGACCTATTTGCGGTCAGACGGCGAGCGTACTCTGCGCTCGCGCCAACCTCACTAGTCCGCCAGTACCTGGTTACCATACGTGGGTATACCAGCTTTATTTTTTAATGTGCCAAAATTGTTGAATATAATGAGATATTTTCACTAAAGCTTCCTTTTTTTAATGACGTGATACTCTGAATGACAAATGTTTTTTCTATGTTGTTAGAAGGTTGTTAATAACGTCATTGAAAAGGACACAACAGATTTAAATTATGCCGTTCTTGGTTTCTTAATGTTTGAAGAGTCTTTGTGTTTCATAATGTGTAACAATGAATACAATAACCTCTAATTATTAAACCAACTTATCGTGCTCAAGTAACCTAAGCCGGCTAGTTAATTATCAATTTTAATTAGCAAGCGTTATTATAATCGATTCTTCCGTCACGGAGGTTGAACATTATTGCTTCAAGTAGTTTCAGTCTAAGCATCTTTACAGATATTCTTTTCTTGTCATTAATATTATATATAACCACATAAGTGATATTAGTGATGTTGATATAGATAATGTATTTTAAAATCAAATCCTATTATATGAAGCGGACAAAAATATTTGCAATATCTAAATTTAAATATTTTCAAAAATCCCTTGACGCTTCCTTGGAAAAGATAAGCCCATTGAGTTCGTCTCTTTGAGTCTGCATGTCCACAGTCCAGCATATAATGTGAACACTCGCTATGTTAATGCTATAAAATACAGATATTTACAGTCAAAGAATTATATTCGCTTCCCACTTAGGATCGGATATAGTAAAATAGTCACTGTTTATAATTTAGCAAGTTTTTATTTGAATGCTGCCTATGACAAGTTTTTAATCTAATTGCCTGTGAGCAACAAATAGCATTTACTCGATATAGCTGGAAATGAACCTCCTAAATTATGAAAAATTGGCATTTATTAATGCTTGTCATCTGATATTTTATTTATAAACACCGCGGTTAAGACCTTAGTAAATTTTCTTCGATTTATTGTTTCCCTTTTAAGGCGTCAGTCACTTTCAGGCTAGCATACTCTTTTGTTCACGTCAAATAACTTTACTCAATAAATCTCAATCTAGTCGACTGTACAGAAAAGCACGTCACAGCTACAAAACTTTTTAAATTAACAATTAATGCAACTGTGTGCAACGTTGTAATCAAACTTGTTACTGAGCTTGAATAAGAAATTACAACTGAAACTCTTCCGTGTTGAAAAATAAAGCTCTTCTATAGGCAAACTGTGAAGCTTCTTAAAAAGCAGTATTTAGTGTTCTTTATCCTTTTATAGAAAATAATTCACATAGTAAATCAATAATGTTGAAACGGCGTAAATTTTACAAGTGAATTGAAATTATTACAAGTGAATTTTGATCTTGTAAAATGATCATTGGTGAACACGTCGTAAGTTGCAGCTTATAGTGGGAGTTAATATTGAATCGCTTGTTCATTTCCGAGCTTGGCAACAAGGACGCATGCGACGGCCCTAATAAGTGGGTCAAGTAACCCTTTGGTGTGCGAGGACTGAGCAATCACACGCGCCACCCGCCTAATTGAACTCCAATGTCGCGCCGCCCGCCCACGGTGATTGATACCGCCCGCCCCGCGCCCCCGCCCGCGAGCCGTCTAATAACTCGATTGCGAGATTGTTTGCGCGCTCGCCGACATCGTTTAAACGGAAATCTGTTCAGTAATTCTTCCTCTGCTGTTGTGGGATTTAAAAAGAAAAGCCGCAGCTGCCATTCATTCCGATGTCGATCGCCAACGTTTTTTTTTTCCTCGATAAACAATCCCGGTGCGCAGATTTGTGTCATTCATTAGGCCAGTGATTAAAGTATTTCATTTTGTTTGATAGATTAAATTATGTTCAATGAGTTGTACAATGAGATTAATCGAGTGTGTTTTTTTTTTCAATAATGTCATTAACATTAAAAATTTCCGGAGTGTACTTTTTTACAGCGATCGACTAGTCATATTGGCACCTGGAAATACGCCTGAGGGAATCCAGGCTGAAACGTAGTGGGGTAGCGGCGTCTAATTAGTTGCGCCATAGCCATCAATATCCATTAGCGGCGCCACACGCGACGCTGGCCGCCGCCGCGCCGCCGCCGCCTGCCGCCCGACACCCCCGCCTGGCCCCGCCGGCGCCCGCCGTGACGATCACCGATATGCCGTCGCGATCAGCGATAAGTTTGCACTTCCGTGACTGACCACCGGCAACCACTGAAAACAAATCGCCGACCCCGACGAGCTTGGTCCTGTGCCAAAGTGTAATTTACTACGTGTAAAGCTCCATTCATTTTCATCGATGGCAATTACACGTGACGTTGAAAGAAAACCCTTTAAAATCAACAGTTCATCGCACCAACGGCCGCGGTCGGCAATTGTACAAAGGGCAGCGCTTTTATTATAATATCAAATTGTTTAAGCGTGCAGGGAGCCGCGGGGTGATCGGATTTAATTTGAAACTTCTTCGCCTCGAACGATAGTGAAGGGTTGCCCGTTGCCCTAATCTTTGAACTATGACTTGACCGTTAATACGCATATATAATTTGCTCTTCGATTATTTAGTACGGTGAAACGGCACGCTGAGATAGGAATAAATTAGTTTCGTGTTTTGGGAACAAAGCTGACCGAAGTTTAAATAACGGTCGCGGGTTCATTGTAAGAGTGAAACTTATTTTGCTGTCTGCTAGACCTGTAATTATAGATATTTGATTTGTTTTTATACATGCGAACGTAATTTACACCAGGGATAATTTGCAGATGCAGATGTAGAGAATATACGTAAAAATATGATGAGAAAATAATTAATCATTACTCACTTAAAAAAAAAATCTTGAGTAACGTATGTATCAATCGTATTATTAAAGTACAAAAAGTAGATAGCCACAGTAAATCTTGGAAAAACTGTCCTTTCACCTTTTATAATACCACACTCGGGGACATCAATGAATGATGTTTACAGCCGGCAGGTGTAAACTCGCCCTTACTTCGTTCACAGCTTCCACACGTCTCATTTGCATAGCCAAGGTATCTTATGCACTCTGTATGCACTCCCGCGTTACTTTATAATTCAAATGATCCGCGAGAACACAGGGTGAATTCGAGGAAATGTGAGAAATAGTAACGGTATTTTACTAGCCACTTACTTACTTACTGTCTGGATGTACAAAAGAAAAGAAATGTATAAAGGCATTCAGATTTTTACATTTTACATGCACTGATGCACCCGTGTTTTGTGCAGGAAGAGATTAATAAAAGTTTACATTGCAGATAAGCAACCCTTTGTCTCATCTTTGTTTAGATGTGGGATGTCGAGTGGACTAATAATAAAGCCGGGACGCAGTCGTTCGCCAACGTGGCGTCGTCATATTGCGCTAGTTTTGTGAAGTGCTCATCTCCTTTGTGAAAGTTAAGTCTCCCTTTCCAGCAACGACATATTAGTTTAATTGAATTGATTGAAGGCTCCGGGGATTGATTAGGAGCGAATGCACGTGTCGGCATAATTTGAAAGGAATGTTTTTGTCTGCGGGAGCTAGCGACGGACCCGAGTCCGGCGAGGCGCGACCGCGGCACGTTCCGCGCTCGCTGCGCTCACCACACCGGCCTTGTCCCGGTGTAATCAAATTAGATGTGTGACGTCACCCACTCCAGCAACATGCTAATTAACACGGACTCTGATCATAAGAGCGCACCGATACTCGCCGCGCCAACATAAAATGTGTCGGGTTTCCGATTCAATAGCACTACGTAATCTTTTCATATTATATTTTATCTCGATACGAAGCGGTGAAATATATTGTGTTTGCTTCGTCACCTTGAACGTGAATGATTGATTTCATAGAACTTGATTTCTAGGTATATTGACAAAAGACGCCGAGCGGTTTTTCTAGTCATTTCGGATATTATTAACCAAAACCTCGTAGAATAAGATAGAATGTTCGAACTTTGTTACCTTGCTTTTTTTTCTTAAATCGAGATGACGTTGTTCCAAACATGTATCGATTGAATTTCATATCAACACAGCAATGTCTTAGTATGTTTTAATCATGTTAACGCTATTTGTAAACATTTATTTGCAATAGAAATTGCGTAAAATGCCATAAGGGTTATAAAATCATAAGATGAAGACCGATTAAGAAGGAAGAATTTACGTTAATTCGATCGTCCTGAGCGCACGGCGGCGCGGCATGGCGTGGGCCGAGTCGCCGGCTAAAGACTTCCTCCTGCTGACGTCACCGGTCGCGTGACTCACCAGCCGCCGCCATTAGCTCCAGTTTGGGCAATCGGTCTCAACTCTGACCTCGCTCACGTCTGTATACGGCCTCGTGTCCTTGTAGCTCTAAAACGGACACAGCGCCTCAAATTACTATTGTTAAAATTCTCTTAAATACCAAAGTGTAACCAACCTACTGTTTTTGCGATATTTTCAGTTCGTCGCAAAGGTTTTGAAGAACTAAGTAATATTATACAATTTTTTTTTAATAAAAGGGTTAGTATGAAACATATGTACATTCTGCAAGACAGTTCTCACTGATTACGAACAAACGTGATGTACAATTGTGAAACTATAAAATATAAAATTACGTCATTCGGAAAGTAAATGTGCATTAATGTGGATAGAACAGACGCCGTTTTTGTGTCTCCGCTGTGGCTCGCTGTTCTTGATTTGAAAAGCAGTTTTCCGAGCAGCAAATAATAGTGGCCATCGCCAGAAAGCCTCACGTATTCGCCCGGGTCTTCGTGTCAAGAGACGACTAATATGTCCCACAGTGATAATGTCATGTATTCCGTCCGCAATAATACGATTTATGAGGTAACGAGCTCGTCTCGCAAAGGCTGCACTAATTTTCACTTGAATTCAAATTCACATCGTACAATAAGCACCTCACATGTGCATCTCTTTTGTGTCGCTATCGTCGGCAAACATTACGTATATTCAAGTCTCGGCGTCATGTCGATCCACTGCGAAAATAATGGTTTTAGCACTTAGTAGCATTGCCTTTTTTGCACCTGTTACAATAAAATCATTATAACATTAGGTATATGTATGAAGTTTTATTTAAGAGTGAACACCGGAAGATGTCAAATTATGAGAACGAAACGCCTTTATGGTCGAAGACAAAAAAATAATACTTAAGATTTTTTCATTGAGATTTAAAAATACTGCTAATTAATGTATTCTCGAAGCAAAATCTTATCTTATCGCTTATACTTCAGTGGACTGTTCGGCCGTCACTATCTCCTCAGCGAGGTGGAAATTCCGCGCACGATTCCGACATCAGTATACCGTAATTGTAGCCAGACGGCTAATGAAACTTTGTGAGACTAACGCGATAGGCGCCTGTTTAGTAGAGTCGGCGATGTCAAGCAGATGCCGAGCAAATCATAACAACTGGTGTACGGTATGAATATTTAGAACGGGAGAACGCAACGGAACGGGAGTTTCTCCTCACGGTTACAAGACATCGAAAATAGATTCTGCGAACGGGGTTACACGCACCTGTTATATAGCTTTGGGGCGCGAGCGGGCGCGCGGCCGGCGTCGGATTCATTAATAATGGCCCGCAATGAGACGCCCTTATTTACGAGTTGTGGCGCAGCGCCCGCACCGCATCGGTGGCACGTCGGTACACCGAATTCACTGCGATCACACACCGACCTTAAGAAGTCACCTTTTTACTTTAATTACAACAATCACTAATCCAGCCCACAAACACATTCTACACAAATATTAATTCAATTTTCTGTTCACTCATAACGTCGATTTCCCCGGAAAGTGCGAAAATGAAAACACACACCAATAAATCCAGAAGCATCACTTCATAAATAACGCGCGAACGAATTTTAAAAGTTCTCAAACGAGACGTGTTCGTTTAAAATTTTGCACGTGTATTTCAACAATTTAATTCGCGCCAACTTTAACTTGATCTTTCCCAACGGAATGGCATTTCTTATTAAATACACATTTGTAGCGACATTTGTACGCTTACAATTGGACTCCTAATTGACATCACCTATCTCTTAAGACTATAATATGATGGTACAAGCATTAGAACACTGTGTACTTACAATATAACCCAGTTTTTTTTTTCTAATAAAACTGAAAATTGTCTTTAAGGATCCATCGATGACAAATTTCTCTTGTGGAATGAAAATGTGAAATATGTGTTGAAACTTAAAGTACAAAAAATACTTTTCGTATATAATAGGTCCATATTTTGGTAGCAAAAACAGGTTTCTGTTATTGCCTGAAGCTAATTTCACACCGAAACGAATGAATATTTCGTCGTTCCATCGTTTTGTAAGGGTTTCGTGCACACAATAACATTGATCGAGTCCCGCCGCTATGATTCAGAAACTATTTTCGGTGTGCAAGACGTGATGATTGGTGTTTTTACTTCCTCGGGCAACTAAACGTCATTGTATCGAGCTATATTTTATGACTCACTGCTTTTTTGCCGAACGCTCGAGTTTGTTTTTACAACTTTATAATATAAACATCCTCGAGATGGCTTCAAGAGCGCACTTCAATTTGCAAACAATCGTATTCGGAACCAATCCCGAACGTTTATGAGAAAAAGAAAAAAGAATCCGTGTAGACGTGATACAGGGTGTTATTACAGAAATGGATCAAATAAACAAAACAGCGATCGTACTAAATTCAAGCGCAAATAGCGAGATAGTTGGACCAGAGGCGCTGAGATGAGGTAAGCGACCTTAAAAGCCACTTAGCACAGCGCACAGCGCACTCGGCTCGCCTCGCCGCTCTCTGCGTTTCTTATTACTTACCTAATAATTCGGGTAATAACGCTGCGACGTGTGACGTCATTAGCTAACTTGTAAAACTAAGTCGCATTAACACTGCTAATCCACATGAGATAAAGTGACCGCCTGTGTATGCGGTGATGCATACTTACTTGCAATTTTATATGGAAATTGCCACAGGAAAACGGCCGACCAAAAAAATAACACAATTTATTACCAACTGAACTTATATCTCATTATTTTCCGTACTAATGTGTTATTCTCGTTTTTCTTTTTGGAACGTTGATATTTTAGATTGTCGTATCATCTGATAAAATATAAAAAACTTGCCATTAAAATAATTAATAATCTATTAAAACACTAAACGTATGCTAATAAGAATAGGTCGTACAAACCATAACAAGTAATTATAATATTTAATTATGTAGTTTACTAAGCGAATTGTCCTTTTCATTTGACACTCTAACATCATATCCTATAACCTACACACTTTTAAGTTTGAGGAAAACGTACAATTATATTGCACAAACCTCTAATCGATTTAATCTTTTGAGCTTGCTGTTCCAATGCAATGGAATTCTAAACCTTGACCACACCTGGTCTATTCTGTGGGCAGAAGCCAAACCACACTATTTTACGAACACACAATTTGGTTGATTCTTTATTATCAATAAGCGACGTGTAAGTTCATAATAGATTCAGTTACGTAGAAACGGCCAACACCACAAGGCCGATCATTAGAAACATATGTTTGAGACGTCTTTTTTATTCATTTAGTGACGGTAATGGCGAAGAAACATTTGCTGGTGCAGAAGCTTGCGGTCCCCAGCGCCGTTGCTGACGTCACTCGTCGAGGTATTACTTGATTAGACGTCAACTCGCTTGCCATTAAATATACTTACTGCTCTCTTGTACGAGTAATTGAGTTTTGATGACTTTGTATTGGGCTTCATTCCTTGTGTTTAACAGTCATCGATTTCGCTAACTATTGTATATAGTATTTATTATTAAATAATGCTACTGTTAATAACATCTACTATGAGAACCTTTACCTGCATTGAATAAATTATTTCCAATATCTACTTGAGATATTTATATGTTCATATTAATGTCGACGAACTTATGTCTTTCGGCGACCTACGCGTCCCTTTATTATTACAAATAAAAATAATATTTGAACTTCAGGATTTGAAAAATGTAATCGGTCATTGATTTTACATATTCTGTCTTAAAATCTAAACGTATGTGAATGTGATTTATAAATCCCTTTTGCCCATAGTACGGACCGAAGTTGATTTTTACCTTATTTGCAGCTTATGACTATTAAATACAGCGGCAACTTGAACAGAAAAAACAACTGGCATGTAGCGACTTAATTAACGTGTAAACGGAGTCATCAGACGCGCGCGCCCCAAGCCCAGGAGCCATCCTCTTCCCCGCCCCGACGCTTTTAATTAACCTCAGCCAGGACCTCCGCGAGAACCAACACATACTATTCGCTCCTTTTTCTTATCTCGCACTTATGAATTTACAAATGTATCGATATTAAATAATTTTTGGCGTTCGTTCGCTCGCCGCCGAGAAATATTAAAAGTCTGTAATTAACGTTTCGATCCTTCTTATCTCCGACTAACGGTTTAAACTCGTAATATATGCTGTATAAGCAGATTCTTTAATTAGAGCTCAAAATTTAATGATTTTTTGCAGCCACAATCTCTCCACGAGAAGCGAATTAAATACTGCTCCGAAACGTGAGTCTTTGGCCTAGTGTATAAGAAAAAAACAGTAAATAAATCACGAATGTTCGTAGAGCAAGTAAGCCAATTACCGCGATGCGCTTCAAGGAAGCTAAGCAGTTTCTAAATTCTTGGTATATTTAATTTAGCTTAATTGGTGTGTGGATACTCGGAGGCATGCACTCGACCGAGAATTTGAACCTCTTTGTTGGCTAAATCGCGTTTAAAACTGTATCTTGAATGTTTGTGTAAATTGGACATTTCCCGTATCCGACTATAAAATGCTTATTTAAATTTTTGAAATTGTTTTTTGTACGTTTCAATCTAAAACTTTAAATGTCTTTAAAAAATTTAATCTTAATTATTGTACGACAATTTCGTTTTCAAGAGCAGTCATCTTTAACAAAGAAACTAATGAGAGCTTAAAATCAAAGGAGTTTTAGGTAAAAGATCCAAACAAAACCTGCAATATTTTACATTACTTATGCCAACGTGGTCATAATTTTTGGATAGCGGTTAACAGCAGTATTTTTAACTATGAAGTTCTATCACTTCATTCACCAGCTGGTTTTATCGAGTTGCGATTATACCACGTGGTAAAAGAAGCAATTAGTATTATCCTAATAAGTAATCATAGATCACTTGTAACTTGTGCATAGTAAGTTAACTACAATAATCCATTCGAACAAGAACGTTAAAACATTTCAAAACTCCTTTGATACAATACACGGGTACCTTTTATATTGTATCGATAGTAAAGATTTTTATTTTTTTGTTAAAATATGATGATTTACGGTACAGCACAAGTTTAAAATCGTGCAAACAGTAAACACGCGTCTCTAATTGCCGTCTGGCCGGGCACCGTGCACCGAACACCGGGCAGCGGGCAGGCGCGCGCGAGGTGCGGTACGCCGCCGTGCGCCGTGCGATTACGCGTGCGGCGATTGGTAATCGTGCTCTCGGTATGTGTTCATAAACGTTATAATTGTATCTGTGTGAGAGAGGACTGCGTTCGGCGTGGGATGGGGCAGTGCATTTTTTGCGGGCACAAGACGAACGGCGGGTCGTTGAACCCGATTGCTCGTCTCGAGGACACCAAATTCGCCAGCGGAGCGCATCTTATACCAAGTTTATAGCGCTGCATTATCAACAATTAATTTCATTTGATTTGCAAAGAAATGTTTGCCCAAAGTACTGTTAAAATAATTTATATTTTAAACGAGTCACTTTGTATAAAGATTCAATTGTGATCGAGTTGACAAATGTTTAGAAAACGGAAAAAAACCTAAGCGATACCGATGGCTCGGTGAAGGTAAAAAATTACTTAAAAGTGTTGATTAATTAAGAGTGGTTCCGTGCTCATTCCGCGTCTCTCATTTGGCAAGTATGTGTGACGGAAGAGTAATAACTTCATAAGGCGCAATAAGCTTCAGTCGGCTAACTCCAGACGAAGATAATGTGTAATATAAATTCAGAACGATGCTCTTGTTCAGACGCAATATAGGCTAGCGTGATAACTGTCACGCGGCGCATAACTGCTAATTTATTTTGAGATTTATTCAACTGTGGACTCTAAACTCTCGGACGACTTATTCATTTGTAGCATAACTGGGGATTATAAAAATTGTCGCAGCCATAATTGTTATCGTCACGATTACAAAAATAGGGTTGTCGAATGACGTCGAATGACAATAATTCTAATACAAATTCGTTTTTATTGTGTATAAACTTTTTCTTAAGTTACAAGCGTCAAATATCATGGAAAAACATAATCTGCTAAAATTGTGAGTCATTTCATTTTGCGTAATAAAAAAATCCATTAATTAATTTGGTTTTTTAAATGACTAGACTAAACAACAAACGAACTTATTTAGCTACGCTTACAACTTAAAAAATAAACTAGTAAAACAAGTAATAAAACATCAAGTGATGTCTAAACTAAGTTGGTTTTAGTGCACCTTATCTTATTTAGATCGTGCGCAATCTGTCCGTGGGATGCTTAGATTCTTATTTTTTATTAGATTTTGAAGCAGGAACAGGTACAAGAAATGTTTAAATGAGCTTTTCGACGTCACGGCCGATGCGCCCGCCGCAAAAACAGCCACGTCCGCCGTCGCATCGTGACTGCAGCCGGCGACGCTACCAACTGCCTGATTAAATTCTTTGGACTGACACTGCCATGCACGTAATATGGAAA